>NW_027397065.1:44496082-44723744 GCF_003265705.2 Callorhinus ursinus
AGGAAGGAAGGAAGGAAGGAAGGAAGGAAGGAAGGAAGGAAGGAAGGAAGGAAGGAAGGAAAGAAGCAAGGATGGATTTGTCCTACCTGCTGGGAGTGCTATCTGCAGAGAGCCTTTAGCTGCTACCACTCCAGGGATTATATCAACTACAGAGAGTTGCCTTGCCCAAGAGCACTCTCAACCCAAGGTGGCCACATTCAGTGACTGATTACCATATGAATGTAAGCCCTGGGCTATTTTAGTCAATGCCAAGCAACTCTGACTGGCCACAGCTCCCCTCATCAGTGGGGAGTAAGGTCTACATCTCAGGTCTGTTTCTCCCTCTGCCTACTCCTTTATCTCCCTTCTGCAGATGTTAATCCAAAGGACACTCCCTAACAAACATCCTACCTCACTTAAC
Source organism: Callorhinus ursinus (assembly GCF_003265705.2). Taxonomy (NCBI): domain Eukaryota; kingdom Metazoa; phylum Chordata; class Mammalia; order Carnivora; family Otariidae; genus Callorhinus; species Callorhinus ursinus. Next base: position 44,496,483 of record NW_027397065.1, read on the forward strand.
TCCACCTCAGAGTCTGCTTCCCCGGGGAACACAGCCTATGACAGAGCTAAATTCAACATCATCAAGACTATGTACTAAGTAAGAGCATCAGAATGTAAGGGCTAAAGGGACTTTTTGGAAAGAGGGAGGAACTGAGCAGTTAGAGAAGGATTTCTGGAAAAGGTGAGACTTAAACTGGGTCTGGAATGAGGGTTAGCATTACATAGCTGAGAAAACAGAGCTTTTTAGAGAGAAACAACTTGGGCAAAGGCAAAGGAGCAGGAAGTACAAAGTATGTTCTTTCCTCAGGAAAATAGTGAGATGTAAGAATGAAACCAAACTGTGGATGGAGCTTGAACTGAATGTTTTTTAAAAGAATTGTATTTCATCTGTTAGACCACGGTTACTATTATAGTAATGGGGGACATCATAAACTGAGGATTATTTAAAAAGATAGAGAGCAGGTTATGGTCAAATTCAAAAAGGCTGGCAACCACTGCCATACCAAAAAAGCGATATTAGAGTTCTCTCACTGTGGTTCTCCAGGCCATCCACCATCTGTTCAATATTTATTGGAAATATACTATGGGCAAGTTACATTCCAAATAACTGCCCTCGTGTAGCTTAACCTCTAGTTGTGAAGACAGATCTTAAACCGAGAAATAGACAAAAATATAGAAATAATTTCATTTCAGTTGCAATCGTAAGGTGATCAGAAGATTCAAACTGACCTAAATTGGTGTACGACAACAGTCAAAGAAGTTTTCCCTGAAATATTAAAATTTTAAATGGTGGGACCATTTAGCACTGCAAAGGCAAATAAAACTTGACCCTTCCTGAAAACATGGAAGGGGACAGAAATGCAAACCTGAAGAACTGAAGACATACTCTGCCTATTTCACAACTTTTCCATAAGAAATCACCTACACCTACATAGAAAAGTAGCTAATGCCATTTGCTTTGTCATTATGATGGGAGGCAGGGGGGTGGTTACAGACGAATTACATATATGTGTGTGCATGCAGTTTACTTATCCCTCCTCAAGAATATGTCCCGGGAAGTGATACCTTGAGCTGGATTCCAAATACCAGGTTGACCAAGGTTCATATTCTGTTAAAGTCCTGGCGTGAGGCTGGAGTAATACTTCAACATCAGAAGCAAGAGCTAGAGTTTTGTTGCCACTTCCAGAGTCTGGCCACCCCAACTCCAGCAGTATGCCTCCTGTTACCAGGGACTTTGCATGGATGAAGCATTTGTCCTAGCAGATTGAATTTAGAGACATTTGAAGTTGTCCCTTTGTTCCATTTCAACAGTACTCCAAAAATATATAGCTTTGAGACTGCTTTGAACAAATTTCCTAGCGAGTTTTAAAAAGAAAAAAAGACCTTTTATTTGACTCTCACTCAATTAAAAAATAACATTTGTGTTTGGTTTGAGCATTCAAAAAAATTAGTATTCATTTTTTTCAGTGATTTATTTAATCAGCTTAGTTCAAGTTCCTGTAGTTGGCCAAACCTAGAAGAATCTATACAATAAGGCATTGTGGTTGCTTAGGATTCATTCACACTTTCCAGCAACTCCCTCCTACACCTTGGCTTATGGGCCCAGGGAGAATAGGAAGATGGCCCTAGTCTGAATAAATGAGACTAGTGACTTCTACCAAAGAGAACAAAAAAATCAAATTATTAATTCTTACTAAGCTAGAAACTGAAGGAAAATTTCTTAACATGGTATTTAAAATATATATCATATAGTAACAGCAAACCTATGAAATGATGAAAGACTAAGGATACCTCTGTTGAAATTAGGAATAAGCAGACACCGTACCATTGAGATTTGTTCTGGAGGCTTTAACCAATGCAGTAGGACAAGAAAAAGAAATGTTAAATAAATACTAAAAAGGAAAAGACAAAATTATTATTTGCAATTATAATTACCTTACTAGAAAATCCAAAGGAATCAATTGAAAAACTATTTAAGCTAACAAGGGAGCTCAACATGGGGTAAGATAAAAGATAAATAAATAAAAATTAATAGCTTTACTATATGTCAGCAAAAATCCATTAGAATATTTCATATTAAGGAAAGATCCCATTTACATAGAAATTTAAAAGGTAAAATTCCTAAGAATAACTTAACAAAAAAATCAAGACCAATATTTTTTTTAATCTTTTAAATAAACCCAGGCATGACTGAAAGCATCAAGCAACCTGAAGCTTAAACACATGCCATAAAGGGCTTGTAGATCTGAACTTCCTTCTGTCATTAATTTTTATTCTTGAAAAATTCTCTACCTGGAAATAATGATTGTGCTTCATTAACAACCAACCCTTTCCATCTCTGGGTCATGGAGATCAATAGAATGCAATTTTAACTTTTTGCATGCTGGAAGCCAATCAAAGAATATGGTTCAGAGATTGCTGTAGCTCTGACGGACAGCATAGCCACCTAATTATTCAAAACACTTGGACTCATCTGAGAAACTTGAAGAGAAATACCACGGAATGAAAGTTTATGAATTGGAGTTTACATAAAATATAAACACATTAAATATTTGTTAAATGAATAATGCTTACAAATGTCCAAAGTTGTCACATTTTTAAAATAAAATTACTTAATTCTACACAGCACCTTCATGTGCAATGTTTTACTTCATCCTCACAAAACTATAAGGTAAGTTATGCAAGTGTGATTTTTAAATATTAGTATGTATGAAGCATATATCCTGTTTCATGACATACACAAGCAGTGAACTAAGTATTTTATACACAAAAACTTATTCAATGATGTCTCATGACATCATTCTGAGATTGATGCTATTTGGATATTTATTTTATGGCTAAGGAAACTAAGGTTCAGATAGGTTAAAAATCTAATTACAGAGCCAGTAAGTGGCAGAGCTATGATGAGCCTAGCTAATTCTGACTTCAAAACTTCACTCTAAGTCTTTATAGTATGCTTCCTCTGAGGATGACAGTATTATTGTGGCTCATCACGATCACCACCAGCAGCAGCAGCATTATTATTATTTATTGTATTAGTTTGCTCAGGCTGCCATAACAGAATAAAACAAATTTGGTGGCTTAAACAACAGAAATTTACCTTCTTACTTCTGGAGTAAGTTCTGTCCTGGAGGCTTGAAGTCCAAGATCAAAGTGCTAGCAGGGTTAGTTTCTGATGAGGCCTCTCTTCTTGGCTTGCAGACAGCTGCCTTCTGCAATTTTACATGACACATGACCCATGTAAAATTCCTTACATGGTCTTTCCTCTGTGCCTCCACACCCAGTGCCTCTTCCTCTTCTTATAAGGACAGCAGTTATATTGAATAAAATCCCCACCCTGTGACCTCATTTAACCTTAATTACCTGCTTAAAGGCCCTTTCTCCAAATAAAGTCATGGTTAGAGCTTCAATCTATGAATTTCAGTCCATAATATCTATACTTAGAGATAAGAAAACTGAGGTTTAGGGAAGTTAATGGACTTGCTAAGGGTACACAGCTATAAAATAAAGGAACTTAGACTCAAACCTAGATGTATCCAAGTCTAAATCCCATGTTCTTTCTACTTCCCCACAGTAATTATTCACACTGTGGGAAGGGAAGTGCTATGTAAACAATGTAAATGAACAGATAATGCAAAACTCATTTTCATTCAGCTTTGGAACACTCAGTTTACATTTCCAAACCCCAATTTATCTTCATCACTATTTCTAAACTGCCACTAAAATGAGTTTGCATTGCCTGATAGTGCCCCCCGTTACTCCCAACCTAAGAACAAAGAGAGGTAGCCCAAAACCAAATTGACATGCATTGCAAAGACAGCAGGACATCAAAAATCTACCATAGCTAACCACACACATACAAACCAGAACTGACTGTATGTACTTTGATACACTTAGTGAAAAAGGGCTATATAAATTCAAATTGCTTTCCTACCTGGATATCTAATTCAACTTCACAGGGTTCTAGGATTCAGGTACAGTGTTATTTTCCAGATACATCCATTCATTTATTTATTCAAATAGCATTTACCGAGCAGCGTCCACCAATTAGTCAATCCCAAACTAATTCATTTAGTCAATGGATGACAGTTGCTGTTCCCTTTCCCACAGACAAACCCTTCTGGTCAGGAAAGAAATTTTTGTTGGGATCTCCCTTCAATGTCTCTACCCATAGCCTTCCACTCCCAATGCCTACACCCAAAATAAGGTAATCTAGTTCTGTAAATAGCGATGAGGTCTTGTTATTGTGTTTATTCATAGATAGAAAAATTGAGACAGAAGGGATGAAGTTAATTTCATACAACTTATAAGTATAGTGCCAGGATTAGAACCCAAACAGCCTGAGTCTATACTTGTATCCACTATGCTGTGCTTTTTGATAAGCTGTATTTTTAATTAGTTTATCAACATAAGAAAAGAAGGAAAATTTAGGCTTGCAAAGTTTACAGACACTTACCAAAACAAAATTCTTAAGCTGGAAAAGTAAGGCCTGAGAAGTCAAGGCATTTGCTCAAAGCCACCCAATGAAGCAGGAGACAAATAGTACTCAGAACATGGATTCCTCCCCTTACCATCCTTGCCATGTGACCCCCTTTTCACAGCATCCAAGGGATCTAGTGTCCCCATAATCCTGGGGCCATGGGCTGGAAGGTAAGAGGAACCTAAGCCCAAGCCCACTATCCATTGTTCAAGTGAGCATGGCATCTCATCCATGTCAAGGTGAGTATAGGAAGGGCATACATATCCTGCACAGCCTCATTTTGGGCAACTGCCATTGTTGTGTGAAGACTATGAATAAAAAATAAACTCAATAGATGAGTTAATGCATAATATGTAATATGTAACTAGTGTGGTCATTGAAAATGTGGCCTATGAGCAAAGACCTAACGGAGACTGCCATGCTGATATCTGAAGAACTGGCATTCTAGACAGAGAGAACAGCATGCTGCAAAGACCCCAAGACAGGTAGACATAAGGGATGTGTTAGAAGGTTACTAAACTAACCCACGCTAGAGATGATAGTGGCTAGACTGGCAGCAGTAGAGGTGATAAGTGGTTGAATTCTGGATACATTTTAAAGGCTAAGTCCATAGTATTTCCTGACAGCCTGGTTGTGGGATACGAGAGACAAAGTATTCAAGCATGACTCCACATTTTGTGCTTGAGCATATGGAAGGATGTAAATGCTATCGACTGCTAAAAGAAAGACTGCGGATAAGGCAGGTTTGGGGTGGAGGTGAAAAAGAAGATCAGGAATTCAATTTTGAACAAGCTGCATTTGAAATGTCTATCAGGTATCCAAGTAAAGAAAGTGTGCTGAGTATGCTGTAGAATGTATGAGTCTGAGATTCAGGAGAGAACTCTGGCTGAAGATATAAATTGGAAGGTCACCAGTATACAGATGGCATTTAAAGCCAGGTGACCAGCCAAACTCTCCAAGGGAATGAATGTAGATAGAAAAAAGAGGAAGACTAAGGATGAGCCCTGGGGCACTCCGATATTCAGAGGGCAGGAAGAAGAGAAATCAGGAAGGGAGATTTGGAAGCAACAACCAGTGAAGTAAGAGGAAAGCCAAGAAAATGTGTGATGTTCTGGAAGCCAAGGGAAGAAAACATTAAGAAGAAGAAAGTGTTCAGTATTCATCATAAGCTGCTGATAGGTCAGATAACATGAGTTCTGAAAAACAACCACTAAATTAAGCAGTATGGAAGTCACTTGATAACCTTAAAAGAAACCATTTTGATGAGAGATATGGAGACAAAAGCTTGAGTGGGGTGAGTTTAAGAGAGAAAAGGAAGTAAGAAAATTAAGATAGTATTGGAGAACAAAGAAATGGAATCACAAATGGCATAAAAGGTAGAATCAAGAGATGTGAAAAATAACCATATATTTAAATGCTGATGGGAATGATCCATTAAAGAGGAAGATATTGAGGCAGCAGGAGAGAAAGGGGAGAATTGCTAAAATAATGTCCATGAGTAGGCACAATGTCAGGATTTAGGGCACAAGAACTTAGCTTTAGATAGATGCATGAGTAATTCATTTATTACCACAGGCCCAAAACAGTATATGGGTGCAGATGCTGGTGGATAGGGTAACATAAAGGTGCTTGGGAGAGGGACTGTCAATAAAGAAAGACTAGTGAAGGAGGCAGGGCCAGACCATGAAGGACCATATAAATTGCCATAAGTGGTCCAGACTTCATTCTGAGTGCAATATATAGCTACATTAAACTTTTAGGCAGACTTTCACATTATAAAATTTATTCACAGAAATATGTAAGATAGACTTGAGGTGCACAAAGGAACCTAAGACAGGGAGATCAGTTAGGAAGATGTTGAAGATGTCTACATAACAGAAGAAGATGATTTAGCATAAATAATGGCAATAGGGATAAAAGAAGTTGACAAATTTGAAATTTTTGAAGCAATGGACCCCGAAGGACCTGATGATCAACTGAATATGATGGAAGAGGGGTGGGAGTCAAAAAATGACCTCAGCTTCCCGGCTCAGGCACCTGGAAGATAAACATGTCATTCACTGAGCTAAGGTACTTAAGAGGAAGAACATGATTGGGGCAGAAGATAAATAGTTGGTTTCTGGACCTCTATAGGGTACCCACAGTGAGGATATCTCCAAGGTTATAGATTATGTAGAAGAGGAGCTAAAGAAAGAGCTCTGAGTTGGAGCTAAAGCCCTAGGAGTCATTCTTGATAGTTACTGCTGTAACATGGACAGGGAAGGTCTAAGGAATTCATGTGTATAGTATATAGGGCTGTCTGCTCCTACACTTAATGATCCAGACTCTGCTTTCACAGGACTCCTCCCTTTGACTTTAGTTGTCCCCCTGATGTCAACAGAACTTGCTTTTTCTTTTTTTTTTTTTAAGATTTTGTTTATTTGTCAGAGAGAGAGAGCACAAGCAAGGGGAGCAGCAGACAGAAGGAGAAGCAGGCTCCCCGCTGAGAAAGGAGCTGGATGCAGGATTCAATCCCAGGACCCTGGGATCATGACCTGAGTCGAAGGCAAATGCTCAACTGATTGAGCCACCCAGGCGTCCCTGACCTTGCTTTTAGTCTGCCTTTATTTTACATTTATTATATCTATATAAAGGCATGAAAGTAGATAGTCCTGCAGAACAAAATAATGGACCTTTGTCACAGTAACTCAGAGACATTTTCTATTTTCAATTTTATGGATATGTTCTTGCTAGTTGAGGTTTTAGATAAAAGGATACTATTATAAAATTCATTCTAGTTCTTAACTATAAACAACTTTATCATGTGCTAGTATAAATGATAGAAGCATTGTTTGTCTTCATCTACAAGATTAGCAAAAAGCTAATTCTCTAAAGCAGTGTTTCCTAAAATGTGGACACACATCCCTCCCTACGCCCTCAAGATGCTTTTAGGTGGTATGGGATGTGATTTTAGATGGTACATGAACATAGTACTAAATAACACTGACTCTCATTATAAGTTCATTTCATTTCCATTTTCTTTCAATTCTTCTGACCAAGCCAGTACAAAGAGAAAGATACATTTTGATGTTAGCTTGTCCTTAATTCCCACTAATATCCATTATAACAGAGCTAAAGCAAGCCCTGGGTTCAGAGTGTCCACAAACCAGTTTCCAGTTAAAATTCAATAACATTGTTTTATTTTCATTGTATTTCTTTTTTATGCTTAAATTCTATTTATGGCAAACAGTTTCCATTTATATTATGGATACCAAATGTCCTCCTAAAATAGATTAGGTATTTTATTTTATTTTTTTTATTATGTTATGTTAGTCACCATACAGTACCATCATTAGTTTTTGATGTAGTGTTCCATGATTCGTTGTTTGCTTATAACACCCAGTGCTCCATGCAATACGTGACCTCCTTATTAAGTATTTTAAGGTGAATTAATTTCAAGAATGATATTAAGTAAAATATGGTTCTTGGATATGTCCAAAACACATGAAGATGATAGTGTTAAAAGATAATTTCCACCAACAAAAGCAAAATTATAAGTTATACACATATAAAACAACACGTTAAAGATTTCATTTATTATTCAATTCATTAAATGAAGGAACCAAGCAGATGATACAACCAGTTCAAATGTTGAAGCACAAATCCGTGTTATTTTTTTTAAAGATAAATTTATTTGAGAGAGAGAGGGAGAGCAAGGGGGAGAGGCAGATGGAGAGGGAGGAAATCTCAAGCAGACTCCCCACTGAGCACGGAGCCTGATGTAAGACTTGACTCCACGACCCTGAGATCATGACTTGAGCTGAAATCAAGGGTCAGACACAACCAACTGAGCCACCCCACAATTTTGTGTTATTTAAAAGAATATGAAAATGGACAGAAAATAACTGGTTGCCCACTGGACAGAACTCAATTGCATAGTCATTTGCATATCAAGAAACAAGAATTATTTTTGCTTTGCTATCTGTTATCTATACTTTACAGAGTAATAAAACCTTTCAAGGGCAATGGAAGGCGAGAATCCAACAGCCTAGAAGGGCATGCCCTAAACAATGCATAGTTTTCCACTGACTAATGGTCCAAGACAATCTATAGTCCAAGTCCTAAGGAGGCAGCATTGAATAGATAAAAGGTACACAGTCATGGAAGTCTGGAATTTTGGAGTCTTTTTTTTTTTTAAGACTTTATTTATTTATTTCACAGAGATACAGCGAGATAGGGAACACAAGCAAGGGGAGTAGGAGAGGGAGAAGCAGGCTTCCAGCTGAGCAGGGAGCCCGACGTGGGGCTCGATCTCGGGACCCTGGGATCATGACCCGAGCCAAAGGTGGATGCTTAACGACTGAGCCACCCAGGTGCCCCTGGAAATTTGGAGTCTGAATCCTGCAACTGTGTGAGCTTGGGCAAGGAATTTCTCACTTTTGGCCTCAGCTTATTTAACTGTAAATGAAGGACCAGGACTTGATATTTCCCAAGGGTCCTACATGTTAGGAAATTCTCAGGTTCATGATACTTAAACTCCCAGAACTTCAGGGGCATAAAAGTGGAATTTTAAAACAGTACTTCTTATTTGTAGGGTTATCAACCTGGAATTGGTCTGCTCACCAACCTTCCTACTCAGATCAGAAGTGTAGTCAATAGGCAAGTAATCAGCAACCACCATTCATACATTAATGCCTTTGTTACAAAGAGTGTGTCTTTGTGTTTATCTTGTAATTAAGACTTTGCTGAAATCCAACAAATATACTTCATCTATCATCATTATTACTATCATTAATAACCAGAGTAGATGTCCCAACTTCCATTGGCTACCACATCACATCATTAACTTACTTCTCCCTGAACTAGTTGTAGATCCCACTCCTGCTTAGACAGTTCTTGTGCCATGGGAAGCTTTAACATAGTTATTTTAAAAGTAATTTGATATGAGAATTTCAGAGATGCACAGTTCAATTTTATACCCCCTTTTGAGCTTTTCTGGACCACCATTTTGCTTTGAGTTCCTCAAAGGACAGTGGATGGAGACAAGGGCAGAGGTTAAGAGAACTGCACTCCATGACCTTACACCAGGAAAGAACTCAGGCGGCAGCAAACCCTGCCTTGTTCTCCTCACACACTACTCCTGTATCATTGTGGTATCCTGGCAGATTTGGGATGAAAAACTAACAGGGTGGGCTTTGGTGCCAGCAAGTCTTGGATCTGCCACTTAACTCAAACAAGCAGATTCATTTCTCTGAACTCTGGTTTCTTGAGCTGTTAAAAGAAATTATAATTGAATCACAGGGTTCTTATGAGGCTGAAAATCAGGCACATAAAACACTTAGCATGATGCCAGTAAGCACTTAATAAATGTTACCTGTTGTTGTAGTTGTGGTACTTGCCATGTCCTGACCTCAGTGCACTTGGAACGGGAAATCAGAAGTGACCACAAAAATAAGCATTCTTTCATCCAGTCGTTCAACAGTCATTTTTCTCCCTTACCCATTTTGATTATTTCCTATCATAAAAATTGGGTGTAATGCAAGTTTATTAATATTTGCAGTCAGTGTTGGAAAGTATATACACAAAGTATTAGGAGTAATTTCTGAAGTATGGGATTAAGAAAATTTCATTTTAGACTTGCAACACTATGGGATTTTATTAAATAACAAATATATCATTATTATAAATTTTCTTAAAGATTTCCATTTTGAAAAAATAGAAATGCAAGTCTCATGAGTACATGACAACTTGCAAAGACAGAAAAAGAGAGAAGACTCATCCTCCTGTTACACTAGCTATCATTGTTCTAATTCCTCTGAAAACCAGGAACATTCGACTCCTGCAGAATGTTAATAAAAGATCCTGAATACAAGTGTAACAGCACTGGAAAGCTGGAATTTTTAAAATCTGGGAAGTCACGGATCCCACTAAGTACCTGAGGAAAGCTGTGGACCTTCCTCTAAGGAACAGTGAATACACAAAATAGCTGCATACAATTACAGGGCAGTCCTAAACCTCCTGAGATTTGTCAAGGTAAAACAAACCCTCATATTAATGTCCATGGTATACCATTTACAAGATCCTTCATCTATCTATTTGTTTGATTAAAAGCATACCAAGTTCCCATGACCAAAAATATCTTCCCCAGAGGCCTGATTCTGACACCTAATATCTTACTATTAGGAATTTCTTTGAATCAAGGCATTATTACTTATAAAAACCGCAAGAGATCTATAAAACCCCAAGACATTTAACATGTTAAGGTTGCAATATTCATCCATTTTCCCACAAATATTTATTGAGCACATACTATATCCCAGGTGACAGGAGAAACATAGTTCTCGTTGAACTCAGTCTATTGTTTTGAAGATAGGCAGAGAGCTGGACAATAAACATGTAAACAAACCAATTAGTCCTGTAACTAATTAGTGTTAATGATGAGTACTATGAAGAAAAGAAAACAAAGTAATAGAGTAGAAAGGCTTGGGGGAGGACAACTTTACATAGGGTGCTCAAGGAGGATTTCTGCAGACCTGCCTGATGAGAACAAGCAAGTACAATGAGTACATCCCAAAGGACTTTTTGGTTTTGCTCACTTGGTGTTTATTCCACTCCCCAGCCCTTTGGGACCGGTTCTACTATTGTCAGAATGGTTGGTTAAATTTTGTGATAGAAGCAGGGGAGGTGATGAACAAAGGACACAAAAGCTAGCACGGGAGGTGGAGTTTTCCCGGGAATTTTATAAAAATTGTAGAGAGGGAGAAGCCACAATGTCTGAGGAGATTAGATGATTAGATGAGAGGAATATTTTTAAAAGAGCTTTTGTGGCATTTGTATCCCTTCTTAATGTTTGAGCAATTTAAATAAAGAACTTGAGTTGTTTGACATTAACATTTTTTTAAACTAAGTTCTTTGGGGCGCCTGGGTGGCTCAGTCGTTAAGTGTCTGCCTTCAGCTCGGGTCATGATCCCAGGGTCCTGGGATCGAGCCCCGCATCAGGCTCCCTGCTCAGCGGGAAGGCTGCTTCTCCCTCTCCCACTCCCCCTGCTTGTGTTCCTGCTCTCTCTGTCTCTCTCTGTCAAATAAATAAATAAAATCTTTAAAAAAAAATTTAAAAAATAAATAAACTAAGTTCTTTGACTTCAACTCAGCTCTGACACTGGACTATGAGGGTCTTGTCATAAGGAGGGTTACATACTCATCCACAAATATGTATGTGTATACATGCCTAAATAGCAAAAGCTCAACAACCCTGTTTCTCCCACCCCTTGGTAACAAGGTTGTAGTGATCAGCTTCAGTGTCAACCTTGTCTAGGCATGTCAGAAGGAAAGAGACTGGAATTTTTTAAAGGTCATTGACCTGGTTTACACTACAGTTCAAACCATGAACTCTATACTATAAATCATTATTATTAAAAGCAGCTGGGGTATAGGGAAAAGGTCTTGGATTTATGAGCAGGAAATGTGGGCTGAAGTGCTATTCCATAGCTCACTAGCTGAGTGATCTTCGTACATTCCTTAACATTCCTTTAATATCTGTAAAAGGGGCATAATAGTACTTACTTTACTAGGTTAGCACAAAACTGTGAATTCCTTGAATATATGGACTTATACATGGAGAATATTCCTTACTCATTTGTGTATTGTTAAGATAGCTCATTGGTGGCAAATACACAGCCCTAAAGCTGCAACTCCCTACCCATGGAAAACAAAGCTAATAAATAATAGTAGTTTGTTCCATTAAATCTGGCACATAAAGGTACCAAATAAATGTTGAGTGAATGAATGAATTGACTGTTCTAAGCACTCACTACCAACTGATCAGAGCTGGCTCTTGAGATGAAGCACAATTGCTATCCTTGGTCCTAGCCTTTATTTCAGCATTATCACAATGTGATGTGCCCATGCCTTCTAGACCATGGATCCACCAACTATTTTTGCAAATAAAAATGTTTTGGAACACACAACATTCACTGTTTATATACTGTCTATGGCTGCTTTCACATTACAATGACAGAATTTAGTAGTTGTAATAGAGACCTTATGACACACAATGCCTAAAACATTTACTATTGAGGTTTTTACAAAAAAAAAATCAAAAAAAAAAAAAAACAACGAATTCTGCTCCAGACCATGACCTCCTTGAAGACAGAGGCTGTGTGCTTCATCATCTTATCCCTAGCACCTTTTGAAAAGCAGGCACTTGATAAATGTTAATTGAATTAACATATGTTGGGTATTCCAAGAAGAATGTTGGTTGACCTGAAATTATGAGTCCACTAGAATAGCCATTCCATTTCTCATCAAGACTCTCAGGTGATGAAAACAAAACAGTCTACTTTCATTAGGAGAAGGGCTATGGCAAGCAGCTGAGACACAAAGACAAACTGCACTGTCATGGTCAAGAGCACAGGGAGTGATGGTGGAATTGAAGGTGACAGGAGACAAGACCAAGAGCAGAAGAGCATGGAGAAAACATGAAGGAGAAAGTCCAAAGTCAAACATGGTCTCCCACCTACTTCGCTGAAAACCAATACTGCCTAATAAATGTAATTTAGTGAAGAACCTTAAAGTGTTGTTTGTGGGCAACTTACATCAGATTCACCTGAGGAGTGTGTTAACAAAATTTTCTAGGAAGCATCCCAGACTTAAGAAGTCATTAATTTTACGGGTGGGGTCAAAGAATCAGCATTAACAAACTCCTCAAGTGCTTTTTATACCCACTGATTTTTAGAACCACTGACCTAGAGAATATGCTCTTTTCCCAAGTGAGAATTCCTAATAAATAGTTATCTCAGATGGCTCCCTTTTCACACATATCTCATTTAAAGACTTTAAGATCAATACATTCTTACTGAAGATTTGAGTACTGTCTGTTGAAAGATACTTTTGCTGTGTCTGCACAATGCCAAATGCCTGGTCTACCCAACCAAAACTGTGGGATAAATCTGTGCTTCAATGAACTGGACAGTCAAAAACTGATTGATGATCCAAGAGTTTCATGGAAAGATAGGCCCAGAGAGAGACAAGGACAGTGGAGGGGGAATACATGACAGAATAACTACATCTTATTGGAAAGTATCTTTACCCCAAAATAACCAAGATAAATGATTTGTGACTGTGACATAGGACAAAGAATTTCATATAACAAAGTTGACTACGGAAAAAATGCAGCCAGTACAGTAAATCACTCTGTGGGGAAAAACAAAAAGGAAACAGTTCAGAATAAGTGCCTCTAGAGATAAAAATCACCTCTCTGAGATATTTTTGTAAAAAAAAAAAAAAAAGTCCTTAGAAATATTAAAAAATAATTTATAGTAGAAAAAAGCTATTATAAACTAAATGGCCTTCCTACATGATAGCAAAGTATATATTTAACATGGGCTCATTATACCTTATTTACTATGAATTCTAACTAGGTTTTTATTTGCTGCCAAGGTTTGGCACCAAGAGTGTTAACTCTAGCCAACCCTTTCTTCTCAAGGCTATAAACATCTATGAAAGGGGTTAAGAAATGAAGATAGACTCCTCCCCCCCACCTCTGGGACTCATTTCCTGACTTCTCAATAGCAGTCATTCATTATTTGTGTACCTGGGAAACTCAAGCTACCTGCCAACTAGTCCCACTCAGATTCTGGAATCAGAATTCAGAAAGAGCATACATTCCAAACAATTATTTTTTTTTTTAAAGAACTGCAAATGAGTAAAATGATATTGGGAAAACTGGGAATAATCATCTGGAAAAATAAATGATGTTTGATTCCTAAATCATTCCCTACACAAAAGGCATTGCAGATAAGCCAAAGATTAAAGTGCAAAATATGAAACCATAAGGGTTCTAAAATAAAACTCTGAGGGAAATGTTATAATCTTATAACAAGGAAAGCATTTCTGTATTTAACATAAAATTCAGGTGCCAAAATGAATTATAGGTGAATTTTACTCCACAAAATTCTACATGAAAGAAAATAGAAAAAAAAAAAAAAAAGCCAAAGATACATAACAAACTAGAGAAAAGCTAGGTTGCAATGCATATTGTAGACCAAAGGCTATTTTCATTAAAATACAAAGAGCCAGGTGCCTGGGTGGCTCAGATGGTTGAGTGGCTGCCTTCCGCTCAGGTCATGATCCCAGGGTCCTGGGATCGAGTCCCGCATCGGGTTCCCTGCTCCTTGGGGAACCTGCTTCTCCCTCTGTCTCTCTCTCGCTCATGAATAAATAAATAAAATTTAAAAAAAAATACAAAGAGCCATTAGAAATCAATAAGAAAAATCCAACTACCAAAAGAAAAATACGCAAGGACATATACACTTCATAGAAAATTAGATAAAATGACTTATAAACATATTAAACACACACAACTTCCTCACAATAAGAGAAATGAACATTAAAAATTATACTGAGATATCATCTTTGACCTATCAGATTAACAAAGGTAAAAAAAAATTACAGCAATTTGCTTTGAAGGTAAGAAACAGACACATTTATCTTATCAACCTGGTTGATAGGGTGTGAATTGATTTAACCTCTGAGAAAGGTAATTTAGTCATGTTTATCAAAATTAAAATGCATATATCCTTTAACTCAACAACTAAAGTTCTAGTGATTTATCCTGAAATTTATCTAAACCTGAATACAACACATGGGATTGTTATTCTATCATTATTTATATTAGCAAAAGATTGAAACATCCTAAATGTCCATCAACGGAGAGCTGGTAAAAGAAATTATGGTAAATACATAAAGCATAATATAGTTAAGGTTAAAATTAAAGAGAGAGCTCTGTATAATTATGTGAAAGAAGTTAAAAATATATATAAAAGGTGCAGCATAATATACTGTTTTTTTAAAGATTTTATTTATTTATTTGAGAGAGAGAGCATGAGAGGGAAGAGGGTCAGAGGGAGAAGCAGACTCCCCACCGAGCAGGGAACCCGATGTGGGACTCAATCCCGGGACTTCAGGATCATGACCTGAGCCGAAGGCAGTCGTTTAACCAACTGAGCCACCCAGGCACCCAAAAATATATATAAAAGGTGCAGAATAATATACTGTATTCATATATGATCATACATGAACAGAATATTTCTAGTAGGAAACCAATAAATAGTGAGCCTCTGGGGTGAACTGGTGGTTGGGAAAAAGGTTGGGAGGGTATCTTTTTACAACATATCTTGTCTTTTGAATTCTGAACCATGAGCAAGTAGTACCTATTCAAAAGATATTTTTTAAAGAGCTACAAGATAATTAGACAAATATTCAACCCTTTCATCATATTCTAAAGGGATCCTGAAGACAGGTCTTTTCCTGAATGATTTGAATATTATCACTAAGCAGGAAATTTCTTTAAGATATTAATTAGTATTCTGCTTTATTTTTCCTTCCTCCCCTTTCCCAAACATGTATTCATATCCTTAATAATTCCTTGCCTTAGAGAGTTCTACAGGATAGAAAACATAAGCTGCTTAAGTCAATGATTCTATCTTTTGTGAAAACCCAAGAACTTTGAAGAGATCATGGCAGTAGACCCAAAGGGGAGGGAAGAGGTATGCTTTTGAGGAAGGGAATAGAGAGGGAAGAAGAAAGTTTCTGTAATAAAAAAGAGGTGAAGTACAAGCAAGTAGTAGAGTTCATAGGGATAGATATTTGTTGTACGAGTGGAGTCTCAACCCAAGATACAGGGGCTTCCAGGCTCATCAGAGTCCACACCCCAAGAGCCAGCAACTATTGGGCCTGTAGAAGCATTGAGAGCCAACCTATATGGACCAATGTGGCCACTTCTATCCCTGGTGGAGGATGGGGTGAGCAGCAGGGGTGGTTGAAGGAACTCCCATAATGAGAGAGGCTGGGTTTCTCTCCAGACATCAGGATTCAGGGCTTATAGCTGGATTTAAATTGATTTATTATATGCTGATTTTCTCGATGGAGAGTCCACACCACTATACAGCAGGGTGAATTGTAAATCACCTGGTATGTAGTATATACTCAATGTAGTTTAGTCCCACTGCCCAACGTCTTTTTTTGATGGCATCACATGGAAACATCTTTCTTTTCTCTCTTTTCTACTATGTTTTGTTCCTCAACTATTTCTATGTTTCTTATACTCTACCTTTGTCTTTTTACTATCTTCTTCCTTTCCTGCTGTTCAAGGCGTAGACATACCAAAGGTATCAGCAAGGATGACTTGATACAACCTGAATCCCTCAAAGATGAAGATGCGCTCCTGAGCTTTAGAATTCACGCTCTGAATGTAGGAAATTGTTTCAAATGGCTGCCTCTTCTGACCCGATTTCTCCATGAGGCTGGAGAACATGTTAATGTGGAGGCAGACAATGAAGCTGACCCTCTGAGACTTCACAGGAGCCTTAGACAGAGGTAGTTCTCTTTCAGCTAAGTGTAGAAAAGGCCTATGGAACTGGCACTGAACACAACAGTGCATTTGAACAGAAATTCAGGGATCTGGTCCTTTTCGGATCCTTACAAGGAAATAATATTGGACTCGTGAGGGACCTCAGCATCATTAATCATCAAAGAAATGCCACTTAGCTATCTGAAGAAACATAACGGAAAAATGGAGAAAGTAAATGGGGAACTGAGACCCTGGGGGTGTAGGGATTCCCCTGAAGTGCTTAATTTAATGGGCCCAGAAAGACCAATTTTCCCCAGGGCCTAAAAGTTTCAAAAACATTTTTTAATTCTGTGTTTTCATTTCAATGATTATTTCAAAAGAAAAAAAAATTAGCAACTATAAGACCAAAACTTCTCTTTAGCAATGACAGTTTACAACTGAAAGTTTAAGTCAGTGTTTTCCAAATGGGGGTTGTCTTCTCTAGAGTTGAGAGAAGTTTTTTTCTTTAAAAGGGGTCCATACATCACTAAAATTTAAGAAGCCCTGGTTTTAAGCATTGCCTTTTCAGGAAAGTGGCATAAAATGTGAATGTCCTTATGATCTCCCATCAGTGTCTTAGTATTGATTATGTAACAACCAGCCACAACTTTGGAAAGCAGGGTCCTCAAGATGCAGGGAAGGCTTGGAGGAGGAGTGGTGGAGAGTATGGAGTAGCCAGGTTGAGCCAGGTTGTGAAAAGCAAGAGAAGGGTAGAAACGAAAAAGATAGGTAAAAACGAAAAGAAAAGGGTAGAAACCAAAAAGCAAAGAAGGCCACTGAAGTACCATCTAAGATCAGATGTCAGCCTAACAGATTGGTCCATAGAGAACCCTGAACTTGAGAGATACCTGGGCGGCTCAATCAGTTAAGTGTCTGCCTTCAGCTCAGGTCATGATCCCAGGGTCCTGGGATCAAGCCCCGCGTCAGGCTCCCTGCTCAGCAGGGAGTCTGCTTGGGCTTCTCTCTCTCTCTCTCCCTCTCCCCCTCTGCCCCTCCTCCTGCTCATGCTTGCTCTCTCTCTCAAATAAATAAAATCTTGAAAAAAAATTAAAAAGGAATCCTGAACTTGAGCTGAATCCACTAAAACAACCCTCCCCACCACCATCACCAGGGTTTTCCAACTGCCAGTGTGTACATCAATATCCCATATACCCAAAATATAGACCAGTCTGGGACTCCTGATCTTCTTTTTCTAAACCCCATCTTGTCTTCAAGGCCTACCTTCTCCCTGACTTCATTCAACATATTTTATCATTTGTGCCACACACTTTATTACTTATCCATAAACTGAACTGCTCACTGTTGATCAACCTATATTCCTCTTGTGTACCCAAGAATTTTGTAAGATCCTTGTGGGTAGGCCCTAGAAAAGCACAAGCCCACAATAATAATCCCTACTGCTTTCATTGACTACAAAACCTTTTTTGCATATTTCCTTATTTTACTCATCTTATTAGGCAAACTGGACAGGAATTATTATAGACTTCTATCAAGAAAAGCAAAATGAGTCCCAGAAAAGTATGGCGACTGGATTTGAACCCATTATGTGAGCTCACAACATGCTAATAAACTCTTTAGTAGGGCCATCTTTATACTGATCTGGGAGTCCTTTTGCTATTACGGGATTTCTTTTAAAACTATTCCTTAAAAACATAGTATATACATCACAGTCTAGCAACCTCACTACTTTGCCTTCATATTTCTCATCTAGGTTGCAAACTTATAGTTACTTTGTGATAATGAGCATGATCCAAAGTAGGTGTTTAATAAATATTTGCTAATGAATGGATTCTACCTCCTCTACTAGACTGTAAGTTTCATGAGAGTAACAACACACCTGTTTTGCTCATTATCCTATCCTCAGCTTCCAAATAGTGCCTAGCACACAGTAGGTCCTCATTAAATATTTATTGATAAATGAATCAATTAATCAATGCCTAAGTACCCTCCTCTGAAAAGCATTCATAGTGCCCATAAACATATTTCTTTTAAACATCTACTTTATGTCAACCCCCCAAACCAGGGCAGTGAACCCAAAGCAGAATAAAATTACTTGCAATAAAATGAACTGTTCCCCAGTTGCAAATTGGCTCTGGATGCTGCTGCTTCTCTCCCATTTACACTCTTTTCGGGCAGCTATTTCAGGTGACGGCATTATCATTGATGAAATTCAATAAAGTGACTGGCTTTCCCCCCCTCGACGTTTATTTTCTATAATCCGTCTTACAGCGGGAGACCATTATCCAGTCAAACAATGTTCAATTTCATCGGCATTACCGCTTCAAGGAAACATACAGAGGGTTTGCACAAACGGGTGTGTAGTAAATTTAGTCTTTTAATAGGTTCATTCTTTATTAGGTATTTATTTCGGGAGGCGAAGTCCTAATTAGATTAAATGGAGAAACTAAAAAGCTATGGAAACACACAGATTCCAGAATTAGATGGATTTGGTTTAGTTTTCCTGTTTTCCTTTTATTTTCTTTTCCTCAGATGGCTGGAGAAATCCACACTGCAATCTCCAGCCCCTCAGATAAGAAGAGTTTGTGAAATGAAACCCCGCCAACATTTTGTGTGAGGAAGTCACATTTGTCTTTTCTCCTACCCAAAGTTATTGTGGGGCCAGAATCTAGGAAAAAGCAGCTCCCGGAGCCAATGGTGAACCCAATTTATTGTGGCAGATGAATATAACAAAGGTGGTGGTCTAGATGTTTGGCCTCAAGGCACAATTCAATTTTCAGCTGTTTCAAAGCTATTATGTCAAAGGCTGTTTGCATAAACATAATGTTGCTGGGTAATCTTGGGTAGGCAGGAGTAGAGACGTCTGCCCTCTACTGCCTAAAATGGAAATAGCGCTGGATGTCTCTTCAACCCTGAATTAAAGCTACAAGAAAGTCTACAGTCCCCTAAAATAATGGGCCACCTCCAGAACTTTCTGAAACCTTTTTTTCTCAAGCTTTAAGATCATAAGTGATTATTTTGAGGGAGAAAATGAAGTAGACTGAGGATGTGATGAGTTGATTGATGATGTGGGAACATACGAGAAAGCTATTTCCCTTCTTAGAATTTAAAAGAAAATTCCCTTCACCCTTCCATCCTCCCACACATATATATTTATATTATCACATTGATATTTAATATGTTTTTTTAACATAAAAAGAAGAAACAGACAATGAGTCACAGGAAACAAATCAATACATTTCAGAGTGGGCTAAAAATGTCACCATATAAAAATGTTTCATGTTTATGAGGACGAAAGTGGGAAAGGATATCTTTTCAGTTTCATGTAAAATTCTAGCTCTTTCTTCCGGTTTCTTCTTTTTTTTGTTCTTTCTCTTTAATAAAAACTGCCAAGCTCCATGTTAAGCACTTTGTACCCTCAGAGAACCACTGTCAATATTCAAATGTTTTCCCCTCCAATTACAATTAATTTTTTAGTGAAAGAGAGGATGGGCCACTTCTGGGGAAGATTTTTAAGGTAGGGTCCTACAGTGGAGAGTCCCCAGACAAAGAGAAAGTTCATGTGCAAATAGAAGACATGTTCTAGAAGACACTGACCTAAACCCAAACCTATATAGAGTTAGTCTTGAACCAAACTTAGAACAGAACACTGTCCATCAAATGATGTGGGCCCCAAACGACACAGAATTAAACCCTGATTGGGTTTGTAAACTAATATCTCTATATCTAGAGTTGTTCTCATGTTTTTTTATATTCTAAAATGTTCAAACCTTATTCAAGTCAGTGGACACAGATATTCCTTCTGCATACCGAGGTCCCCACTGAGGCCATGCATCAAAACCGGACAACATAAACACATTCATGGAGTTCACAGACTAGTAGAGTTTATAGCCCAGTGGCTTTATAGTTCAGTGAAAGAGACTGACATTCATCAGATAACACAATCAAGAGATTAATTACAAAATGAAGGAGTTGTTTTTTTCAATAAGGAGATTTTTTTTTTTAGCACAGTTGTTCATAGTGCATGTTTAACAGGGTACATAACAAGACCATCCCTATGGTGGCAAAATATTAGTCTGTAATTATAAAAATATCTATTGCTGGGTGCCTGGGTGGCTTAGATGGTTAAGCGTCTGCCTTTGGCTCAGGTCATGATCCCAGGGTCCTGGGATGGAGTCCCGCATCAGGCTCCCTGCTACTTGGGAGCCTGCTTCTCCCTCTGCCTCTCTCTCTCTCTTTTTTTATGAATAAATAAATAAAATCTTTTAAAAAAATCTATTACTTATTGGAGTGTTTCTTCATTCCAGGCACTATATGAGGTCTTTACATGGTTTTCTCATTGACTCTTCACTACAACCCATGAGGTAACATATTATTACCCCATTTTACTGATTAATAAACTGAGGTTCAAAGAAGTAAAGTAACTTGCCCAAGATTATACAGCCAGTAAATGGTTCATATCACTCTAAGTACAAAGTCAACACCCTTCACAGCTTCATTCTTTTCTAATTATCTCAGCTAAATATTCCAGAAAATTTAGTCAATGAGTTTAAGTTGAGAACCAACAGTGTTCACATTAGACAGAGCTACTGTATTAATTTTCTTAAAGTTTCAAGGGCAAAAAAAAAAAAAAACAGTTACCTATTTTTAAGCAACAGGGGAATGGGCGGTGACTGCCCAGGGTAGTTAGCAGGTAAGTGTGCTTTCTGAAGCCACACTGCTTGGATTCAAATCCCAGAGCTACTAATTACCAGCTGTGTGATCTTGGGCAAATTTCATCTTCCCATACTTCAGTCTCCTTACTTGTAAAATAGGAATGATAATAATAGTATCTTACCCCATGAAGTTGTTTGTGAGGATTAAACAGGTAACCCAATATATTTGAAGCACTTAGAACAGTGTCCAGCACAAAGTAAGCACTCTATTTTGAATTCACAACGAAAGCACAAGTGCCGGTTTCTTGGGTTCAAAAGGGTTCTTGAAACGATTAAATGAGATAATATTTGTAAAGTGCTTAGAACAGTGGCCAGAACCAAGTAAGTACTTCTTAATGGTTCAGTGAAATCCCCTGCAGGCTGCCTGTGACTGAGCAAAAGGGGGCTCAGCAGCCAACTTCATCTCTGCAGCAACAATCACAGCTTTGAGATGAGCCATGTGTGGGTCGCCACCTAGATGTTTGAGGCCACAGCATTTACCAAAGGCTCTGGTCTAACTGAAGAATGGTTTTATGATGTACATTCATTTGCATTTGTTAGGGAAGCCTCAGTGTTGGGACTCTATAAAACTGCCCTATGTGGGGAAGAATAAATTAATTAAAGAAAGAAAGAGGTTATTTGGTTTCTTTCTGCATTACCAGTGGTTTGCCTCACTCCCCACAAAGAAACAGGAATTCAGGGATGGCATAACTTACATCTTCTGCTGGTATATTAAAGGATAAGAAGGCTGAATAAAATAGTAATTAAGAACACAGAATTTGGAGTTAGGCAAACTGGGTTTAAATTCCAGCTCCATCCCTTACTCACTTACGACCCTGATTGAGTATCTTACAATTTCTGAGCCTGTTTTCTTATGGATAAAATGGAAATAAAAATAGTATTTTCATTATTATTTGTGGGAAGAATAAAACATGATAATAAAAAAGTGTCGATCATAAAAAAGATTATATAAAAATAATAATACCCAGTATTCATTTAGAGCTAAGTATGCTAAGAACCTTCTAGGTCATATTTATGCCTCACCAGAATCCAGTCTAAGTATTGTTCTTAATCCCATTATACAAATGATGCTTGAAATAACTGAGTCACTTGCTGGCATAGTGGAGATTTTAAATCAAGTCTGATAATGTCTAGGACATAATGTTCTATAAGTGGTAGCTGTCATTTCCTTTTGCAACACTGACTCCTCAATGATTCAAACCACTAAGTATTTTTTATATGCTTACTTTTGTGGAGCCAGATGCTGTGAGAAAAAAACAAGCAGGATAAGGCATAATTATTACCTTCATAGAGCTTTTAGTTTTATTGTTTAAATGGGACATAGGCACCTGATGAGTTATTGCTCCAATTCTTTATTTTACCAGATATAACCAGAGTCCTCCACATAAAATATTCAACTTTCCACCTCATTTTGACTTCCCCAAACCATATCTCCATTACATGACGTTAACATTATTCACCATCAGCATATTAATTAGTAATTCTGAAGATGATCCAATGTATTGGGGAATATGATGGTGAGAACCATATATTTACTACTCTACTCAGCATAGACATCAATTATTTTTCCACCCAACATCCATATATCCTTCTTTAAATAGCATCCCAACTTTGCTCAGGAGCCCCCATTTCTAACTCTCAGTTCATGTGCTTTGGGAAGTGTTGATTCTGCTCCGGGCTCCAAGAGGCCCTGTTTGAGGGGTTGGAGGCATAAGACTGGTATTAACTCAATCTTGGTTAATCAAAAAGCTGCATTCTCCAAGCCAAGCAATCGATTTGGGGATGGGCTTGTAATCTAATCAGAGCCAGAGAGCCAGCATGTTTTCCCATGGGTCTGCTAGCAGTAAAGAGAATTTGAGCCTGGAGATTCCAGGGCCATCACAAGAAGCCTGGGAATGAAGCCAACACCGCAAGAGGCAGAGCTGAGAAATGAAGAGAGACCGAGTCCTCATGACATCAGTTGAGCCCTTGGACCATGTCACTCCCAAAGCATACTACTGGAGAGAGACAATTTTTCACTTTTCCATAAAAATCCCTCCTCTCCTTAAGCCAGTTTGAATTAAGTATGTGTCACTTTCAGCCAAATTAATCTGGACTGAGAGAGGGTTCCATATAAATTCATTCACTAATAGTAGTAGAAGTGGGAATTGATTGT
This sequence comes from Callorhinus ursinus, assembly GCF_003265705.2. Classification (NCBI taxonomy): domain Eukaryota; kingdom Metazoa; phylum Chordata; class Mammalia; order Carnivora; family Otariidae; genus Callorhinus; species Callorhinus ursinus. Next base: position 44,520,139 of record NW_027397065.1, read on the forward strand.
ATATACTCTTTCACACTAGTCATCTTTTCAGTATTGGCAACATCGCTGTGAAAAGTCTCTCCAGAGTTGGGAATGCTTTCTAAAAAACAGAATGAGCAAAATTTGCATCAAAAACTAGGGGTTGAAACAAATTAACTCCACTACATCTTGACTCCAACAATGTGAAAACATAATGTTGACTTCAGCGCCCAACAAGTATAAACTCCTTCTACGTTCATGATGCAAGATCATTCATGACAAAGTATGTAATGAGTATGTGAAATTCAGGGTGAACCAACAGTTAGTTGACTTATTAATCCCCAAACAATTAATTTGAGAAAAGCAAAGCCTAAGACTTAAAGAAGATTCCTTTTCAGGAAAGCAGACATTATGAGTCAAAGCAGTATGTTTTATAGAAGGACAATTGTTTGAGAAATTCATTTATGTGTTTTTCCTTCCTGTTTTTTCCTTTTTCCTTTCCCCTGTATCCAATCATGTACCAAGCCCTATGCTTCCCTGAGGGAAGGTCTGTGACTATGAAACACTTTCTTCCTTGACTTTTGTTTTCAAAAGGCTGTACAGTGATGACAACCTGATGGCCCATGGACAAATTACTTTGGCCTACACAGAATAATTCTAAAGGCTTCAGCCAACATTTGACATAAAGGAGATTGCTCATAAAAATATGGATTTTTAGCTTTTCTTGAAAATCAAGTAGATCCAGCAATACAGGGCACCATGAGTGACAACAGCAAGCCTGAACTAAGTAGCAGCTTCCCCTTTATAGAGATCATGTGCAAGCCCCTGACAAGAAGCTTTACTCACTTCCATTCCTATCCAACCTCTGTGGGCATTTGAGTTTGCAATTGTTGGCTTAAACCTACTTAAGAGAATATGCCAGGAGTCCTTAATGGATAGGAAAGTAGGATTGGAGACTAGAGATAATTCATCTTATAGAAACAAGAAGAGAAATGAATTCTCTCAAGATTAAGAAGGAGATTCCTAAAAGCGGAAGCAAAAGACAGCTGTATTCTCCCGATGAGCGGAAGAGACCTGAGGAGGCTATCTGGTAGTGTTCTGGAAAAATAGCAAGACTTCAGCAAGGAATGGCTGTGTGGTTCCTTGCTTTGACAATGATGTTCTTGTTCCAGTTGTGGCACAAAAGCAACAGGGCAGGAATCACACCACGTGAGCCGAGTTCATGGGAATCTCAGCAAATAAAGCACATTGATGGCTGATGACCTGGGTTATCCCCAAGAGCTGGACCCCAGAACTCAGCAAGACTGAATTTCTGGCCTACCAGGGAAATGGGGACTTAGGTTGTTTTAAAGAAAAGAGAAGTGCAATCTTTCTTGAGCACATGAAATTGAGAACTGCTATAATTTCCAAGTGCGCCAGGAAGTCACAAACATACACCCGCCCCCACAAAATAATTACTTCTCCCTTGGTTTTGTTCTGTTGTTTTGTGATTTTTTTCATACATCTGGGAAGGTTTTCTCAGATGGCCATTCCTGTTTGTACTGTTCCAATGGCTGCTGCGGCCTTGGCCTACAGAGGCCTGGGTTTTACAACGTCATTAATCCCAGCATGTTTGGAAGTTTCTATTTGTTGCTCTGACCTGGACACCATGATTCTGAGATGGCACAGCAATCTGCACGTTCCTCACATACTGGAATAAGCCCAGTGGATAGCTTTTTAGCTGCAACAGAGTTCAGCTCAGGCAAGTCTGCAAATGGGGTGAAAAGACACTTCCTGTGGTTTCTCTAGAAAAGGAAAAGAAAAAGGATAGCCTTTGACTGCTCAGAAGGCAATATTTCCACATGGTCATTAAGAATACCAGATTTAAAGCCAGACAAACCAAGTTCAAACCCTGGCTCTGCCACTTACCAGCTTTATTCATTTTTTTAACTTTAAGCAGCCTTAGTTTCCTCAAAATAATTGTATCCACCTCACAGTTCTGCTGGGAAGATTCAATGAGATAATGCATAGAGAGTGTCTAGTTCAGCACATATTCAGAGTAAGAACCCAACTAAGGGTTAGCTACTAAAATAATAATAATTATTGTTAATGGAAAACAATCCAGGCCCCCTGGGAATTCAGAACCTGGATAATGAAACCAGCTAAACCAACATCTGCCCAGTGATTTAATCCATGGAACATACATTAAAGAAAACATAGCATACAGCCTCTGTACGTGGTCGTTCCAGCCTCTGCCAAATCCAGTATAAAGACTTATTTGCCCCTCACAATATAAAGACTTATTTGCCCTTCACTGTCCTTAGGGAAGAACCAGAGCTTCCCTGTGCTCAAGGAAAATGAAAGCCAATACATGTAAGGCAATAAGAAAAAAAATATCACAAGGCCAGTTTTTGGCTATTCCAGTGAACACAAAGGAACCAGAGTCAACCAGTAGAGTCAAATGGTCAGGGCCAGAGCCATTGGACAAAACTGTGAAAAATATCAAGGTGTTGTTCAGCTCCTTGTTACTCTCTTTATTTGGTATCCTTCCAATTAAGCACCCAATGCATCATGTTGCCCTTTTGATGCCCAGGATCTCAAAGTGAACTAAGGTTCTCTCTCAAGTACCCTCATGCACTCTCAACCTTCAAGTAACACAGCCCCTGGTCAAAACATGCCAGGTGTTCCCTTCCCTTGAGACTCCACTCTCTTTTTACTACTTTGGAAAATTAATTCATTCTAAACCGTTATGGGTGGATGGAAGTTTCCTCCATTACCACTTTTATCAGATCTGCATTTTCACCGGGCTTTTAATATCCTAAGAAGCAAGTATTAGGCCTACCTCAAGAAAGACTAAAACTTGGTGTGGAGTAAACAGGACTGGAATTACGGTTTGGTTATAAACTGCAAGGTACTCCATAAATATGACAAGGTCTGAGATTCACTGAGAGGCATTGTTGCACGTACCTGGGCAGGATGGTGAAAACACCTCAGATCTGTGCAGATAAAGCCTCCCACCTCCTTCCTCACGCCCCAGGCTCCTCAGCCAGGCTAAAAGCCCCCGGCATACAGAGACAGAAAAGACAGCAAAGGTGGCCTAACAGGTAGATCAGTCCTAACAGCCTGTGGAGAGAATTCACGGCCCACAGAAAATGCCACTTATAAAATCACCTCTCTCTGGTCCTCTCATAACATACAAACATCTGTGAAAAGACACGGGAATTTCATCTTGAATTAACATCTAAGCTCCTTGAACACATTTATTTCTTTATCATGTCATTTGAGACTACTTTGACCCCTGAAATCTAAGTAGAATTACCTCAAAATCCCAATTCTGTGGTGTTGGGGGAAGCCCTACATCTCCGTAAGGTACCTGTAATTCCTTGGACTTCCTCAGCTGCCCTTCCCTGAGTCCTGTGTCCAGAGAGTCATCTCAGTTTTTCCACTGAAGGCACCCAGATGTGAACTTCAACCCCTCCTCAGGTTAACCCCCAAAAGATCCAATCACAGAGAATTAGGAGCAAACAATTAGGATTTTACTGATGATCTCAGAAAAAGACAGCATGTGGCCTCCAGCGAGCTACATTAGAAGTCATGTTGAATGACCGCTACCTGACCAGCCAAGCTTCCCCATGCCTCTGTACCACTTATAACTGATGCCCAAACATTGTTATTCTCCAATCATGTTTGGGACAGTTGTGCTGCTATTGTAATTATGTAATTTAACTAAATATAAACAGACAAAATATAAGTATAAAAATACAGCTCTCACTTCTATCAAAATTGAGACAAATGCTTTGTATAGACTTGATAAAAGTACGCTTTTAGAGAAATTACTGTCTAATTAAATCTTTGAAAAAAAGAGGAACTACAAAAGATGGGGCATAATAGTAAACCTCTGGAAGGACTCTGCACTGAGATTATTTCCCAAGTTTCTTTTAAGCTGACAATCCAATTTTAATAAAAAATAAAAACTAGAATTCACAGATGATGTGTTATGGAGTGCCTGGTGCAAGAAAAGCAAGAAACTTCAACAGCAGGAAACTTGGCCAGAAAACAAAGACCTTCACTGGACATCAAATGATGAGGAGATGAACATTTGTTTTATGTGTCTTTTACATTAAAATAAAATGTATAAATGTGTTTCTAAATGATATCTTGATTTAACCTTTTTTTTTATTAACTATACAACTGCTCCTGTCATATCAGATTAAAGGACTTCTGCTAGTCTTTTTTTTTGTATTTTTTATTTAAATTCAATTTAATTAACATATACTGTATTATGAGTCTCAGAGGTAGAATTTAGTGATTCATCAGTTGCATACAACACCCAGTGTTCATTACTTCAATTGCCCTCCTTAATGCCCATCACCTAATTACTCCCACCTCCCCACTTTCCCCCCACCTCCCCTCCAGCATCTCTCAGTCTCTTTCCTATAGTTAAGAGTCTCTTATGTAGGACTTCTGCTAGTCTTAAAAAAACACAGTTGACAGTGCTGTTTTCAAAGTCCCTTCTCAGGGACCCCACCCCCAGAGTGTCCCCTACCTAGCCCTTTCTCTACCCAACACCCAGCTGTCCCTGTCATCTCAAATACTCTTCCCTTGGCAATGCAGAATAAGCCAGCACGCTATGATTCCCAAACTTATCATTAGAAAGCTTTAACCTGGGTTTTCACTCAGCAGAAAAATAAGAATAACAGCCCACATTTATGTAGTGCTCATTACATATCAGTCACTGCTTAAAGTTCCTTATACTATTCACTCAACAATCCTATGAGATAGCATTTTCCAGGTGAAGGATTTGATGCACAGCAAGGTTAATTGGCCAATAGTCATCAAGCTAGTAAATGGCAGAGATTTTCTCCCTAACCTGTTCTGCCCTTCGCGGTAAAGGCAGTTTAAAAAACAGCAATAACAATGACTCCATATTATACAACATATTTATGTGTAGGTGTACTTATATGTTTATATTTATTGAACACCTACTATGTACATCAGGTACTGTACTAGTACTGAAGATAGAGACAGACTGGCCTGGCCTCATGGAGCTTACAGTCTAGTCAGAGGGACAAACACTGAACAAGTAGTTATACATATGACAAGCATAAGCAGGTAACAAACCACTCTTCATAGAGAGTGACAAGAAAAGCCACAAACCGGGAAGTGATATTTGCAACATACATAAGCAACGAACCTAAGCAATAAAGATAGAAAACCGGCCAAAGACTTGAATAGGCATTTTACACAAAAGGAATCAACGAATAGCAATAAGCATATGAAAAGATATTCAGCCTTATAAGTAATAAGAAAAAAATGTTTTAACCTCAATGAGACACTATTTCACATCTACCATATAGAAAAAACTAACAAGCCTGACCATACCAAGTGTTGGGGAGATGTGGAATAATGGGGTTTCCCACATAATGCTGGTGAGATTGTGACTTCTCTAAACACCTGGAGAAACAATCAGCATAGAGCGGAAGCTATATCTATTCTCCAATCTAACAATTCCACTCCTAAATGTACACAGCAGAGAAACACTTGTCCTTGTATATCAACAAGACATGTGTAAGAATGTTGATAGCATTGTTTGTAACAAAAGAATAAAAAAAAACTTGAAACAACCCAAATGTCCATCAACGTTATCATGGATAAATAGGTCAAAATACATTTACTCAATGGAACACTGTACAACAGTGAAAACAAAGGGCACACAGATATCTTCGAATGATTGATGATGTTCTAGTTCTTAGACTGGTTGGTGAGTATGTGGCTGGTTATTTTTTATCACCCTCTACACTGTCCTTGTTTGTTATATTCAGCAATTTGTGTGTATATTTCATGATATTTTCTAAAAGAGAAAAAAACTAATAAGTGCTACAAGGAAAAAGGAGTGAGAGCTAAGTAAGCATATGCCTTTTTCATATCTTCTGTATGATATCTTCCAGATTCAGATAGGCCTGGGACCTGCCTCAATTCTTCATATTGTGAAATAATAAATAAGAAAGTTCAATCAACTTGATCAATATGGACCATCAAAACAGATCACTGTGACCTCAAAGTGGATTTAGAAGAAGGTTTGAATTAACTAAGTGGATAAAATTCAACATAGAGACGGTCTCATGCTACCTAGACACAGGCACTAATCTTCTATCAACATACTAATCTACCAAAAACTCATTTGGGGAGTGATTAGAGGTCCACAGCTCCCTCACCACTTATTTCCTGAGTCTCCTCAAATGATGTTCACAGGTTTTGCCAAAGAAGCATAAGGAAAGTAGCTTCAAACTTGGATGATTTTTCAGAACCTCTATTCTTAACCAGGAATTCATGGGATGGGCTTCAAAGAGTCCAAGAAATTCCTGAAAATGTATGCAAAACACTGCTTTCACATAGATGTGTATTTTTAGGGAAAGAGTGCACATCACTATCATCTGAGTTTCAAATGTGACCTTCTAAAAAGCAACCAGACTGCAACCGTAATGGAGTAATAAATTGTGCCCATGTGACTGTCCTGATTTTAGATTAGAAGTCCTGTGTCCCAGGAAAGCCTGTAGACCATCATTCTAATACAGGATTGCCAGATAAAACACAGAATGTCCAGTTAAATTTGAATTTGAAGTTAACAATGAATAACTTTTTAGTATAAGCATATCCCAAGAAATATGAAATTCAGATTTAACTGGCATTTGTATTTTTATTTGTAAAATCTGGCAACCCTACCCTAATAGAATATTTAATAATAATAGTAGGAATAGGAATAGTAGTAGCAATAGCAGTAACTTAACAATTATTGAATGCTTCCTTCATGCCAGTCACAGTTTCTTATTCAATCCTAACCACATCACTGGAAGTTAGGAATGATTATGATCATTCCCATTTTATGGATACAGTAATTAAGGATTAAAGAGGTGAAATAGTTCAGCCATAAAAAATAATGAAATCTAGCTATTTGCAACATGAATGGGGCTGCAGAGTATAATGCTAAGTGAAATAAGTCAGTCAGAGAAAGACAAATACCATATGATTTCACTCATATGTGGAATTTAAAAAACAAAACAAATGAACAAAGGGGAAAAAGAGAGAGAGAACGAGAAAAAACAAGAAACAGACCCTGATTGTTACCTGAGAGGAGGCTAGTGGGGGATGGGGATAAAATTTGTATGGAACCACAAAAGACCCCAAACAGCCAAAGTGATCTTGAAAAAGAAAAGCAAAGTTGGAGGCATCACAATTCTGGACTTTAAGTTACATTTCAAAGCTGTAGTAATCAAAACAGTATGGTACTGGTACAAAAAGAGACACATAGATCAATAGAACAGAATAGAAAATCTAGAAATAAACCCACAATTACATGGTCAATTAATCTTCAACAAAGCAGGAAAGAACACCCAATGGGAAAAAGACAGTCTCTTCAACACATGGGTCATGGGAAAACTGGACAGCAACATATAAAAGAATGAAACTGGACCACTTTCTTTTACCATATACAAAAATAAATTCAAAATGGATTAAAGACCGGGTGCCTGGGTGGCTCAGTTGGTTAAGCGACTGCCTTCGGCTCAGGTCATGATCCTGGAGTCCCTGGATCGAGTCCCGCATCGGGCTCCCTGCTGAGCAGGGAGTCTGCTTCTCCCTCTGACCCTCCCCCCATCTCATGTGCTTTCTCTCTCATTCTCTCTGTCTCTCAAATAAATAAATAAAATCTTAAAAAAAAAATGGATTAAAGATCTAAATGTGAGACCTGAAACCATAAAAATTCTAGAAGAGAACACAGGCAGTAACTTCTTTGACATCAGCTGTAGCAACTTCTTTCAAGATATGTCCCCTGAGGCAAGGAAAATAAAAGTAAAAATAAACTATTGGGACTACATCAAAATAAAAAGCTTCTGCACAGCAAAGGAAACAATCAACAAAACTAAAAGGCAACCTATGGAATGGAAGAAATATTTGCAAATGACATATTCGATAAAGGGCTAGTATCCAAAATATATAAAGGTCTTATACAATTCAACACCCAAAAAACAAATAACCCAATTAAAAAATGGGCAGAAGACATGATTAGACGTTTCTCCAAAGAAGATATCTAGATGGCCAACAGACACATGAAAAGATGCTCATCATCACTTACTCTCAGGGAAATGCAAATCAAAAACTACAATGAGATATCACCTTACATCTGTCAGAATGGCTATAATCAACAACACAAGAGGGATGCCTGGGTGACTCAGTTGGTTAAGTGTCCAACTCTTGGTTTAGCTCAAGTCATGATCTCAAGGGTTGTGAGATAGAGCCCTGAATTGGGCTCCAGGCTCAGCAGGGAGTCTGCTTGAAGATTCTCTCCCTCTGCCCCTCTTCCCACTCATGCACGCACGCACTCTCTCTCTCTAAAATAAATAAATAAACCTTTAAAAAATAAAATCAACAACACAAGAAAGAACAGGTGTTGTTGAGGATGTAGAGGAAAAGGAACACTTATGCACTGTTGGTGGGAATGCAAACTGGTGCAGCCACTCTGGAAAACAGTATGGAAGTTCCTCAAAAAGTTAAAAATAGAACTACTATCCAGTTATTGCAGTACTGGGTATTTACCCAAAGAATACAAGAACAGTAATTCATAGAGATACAGGCACCCCTATGTTTATAGCAGCATTATTTACAATAGTCAAGATATGGAAAGCGGCCCAAGTATCTATTGATTGATAAATGGATAAAGAAGATGTGATACATATGTGATATATATAAAGAAGGTGTATATATACATGTGATGTATATATGGTATATATATATATATGGTGTGTATATATATATTTGTGGTGTGTATATATATATTTGTGGTGTGTATATATATATATGGTATATATATAGTACATATATGGTATATATATATGTGGCAAATATATGGTATATATATGTGGTGTGTATATATATGGTATATATATATGTGGTATATATATTATTTATAAAAAATAGAAAACTATTAAGCCATAAAAAAAGAATGAAATCATGCCATTTGCAATGACATGAATGGAGCTAGAGAGTATAATGCTAAGCAAAATGTCAAACAGAAAAACAAATACCACATGATTTCCTTATTTGTGGAAACTAAGAAACAAAACAAATAAGCAAAGGGAAAAAATAAGAGAGAGTGAGAAAAACATACTCTTAATTATAGAGAACAATCTGATGGCTACTAGAGGGTAGGAGGGTGGGGGAATTAGTTAAATAGGGGATGGGGATTAAGAGTACACTTATCATGATGAGCACTGATACTGTATAGAATTTTTGAATCACTATATTGTACACTGGAAACTAACATAACACTGTATGTTTACTCTACTGAAATTAAAATTTAAAAACTTTAAAAAAATAAAAATAAAATAAATAAAGAGGTGAAGTAGCTTGCCCAATATCACAAAGTCAGATTCAAATTCACCAAAATGCGTGTTCTATAAAAGAAGAAAGGGAAAAAGCTATACCTAGAGAAGCCAAAGTTGGCTGAGTTTGCCACCAGGACTCCCCACCCCCTACCTCTTGCCTTCCCACCCCTGCCCCTTGCAATCAGTAATTTATCTCCAGCCTCTGAACATGGGCTGTGCATCAGAGGCTTACAGATTCAAAGCATTAGTACCATGGCTTGACAAGCATCCTGTTTCTGCATGCTGCTCTAACTCCCCCACTTTTCTCACAGGCTTAATCAGGGAGAATTCCCTTAAGCCTTTCAGCCCACAGAAGTTGACAGTGGCTTAGATCATCAGCTGATATTCATTTGCCTCCTTGAGCTGCTTCCTGTTCTCCAAAATTTATGAACACTTTGCCCAAATAATCTATAGGTTGGAATGGAACTTGCACAGAGGTGACCAACTGTCCCGATCTGCCTGGAACCTCTGAGAGATTTCTGAGGATGCAGGACTTTCAGTGCTAAAAATGAAAAACTCACAAGAAAACTGGGAAAAATGGTCACCCTACCTGTCAGGCAGATTAACCCTACACTTTCACTAATATTATCTCATTTGTCCTCGGCACAACCCTGGAACAGAACATATTTTACAGATGAAGAAACTGAATCACAGAGAAATTCAGTTATTTCTAAAGTGTGCAGGGTTGTGAACTGCAGAGCTAAGCCTGCCAGTTGGGCCAAGAAGTGGTTTAATGACCTGGGCTCTGGAGTCAGACTGCCTAAATCCCAATGCCAGTATCTGTAAAATTAGGGATGATATTAAAATGTACCACACCGTTCTGTAAAGATTAAGTGAGGTACCCCTTCCCGACTTGGTCTCCAACACTGCTGTCTTCAAGTGGAGCCCTCCCCACGGTCCCAACTCTGGTCATTTGGGCCTTTCTCTTGTCCTCTCTGTATACTACTTATACTCACTGTGGGTTGGGGGGAGCCCCTTTTCAGCATGTCAGTGGCAGCCCCCCACCAGTTTCAGTGTCACTGTTAATGTTTATCCAAAAGCAACTTCACTGGGGGTTTTCTTAAGGGGTAAAGGTCTTTTACCGAAGCTAACCCTTCCCCACATGTGGTAGAATGTGCTGTTCTATATCTACTCCTCAATAAAGCATGTTCTCTGCTCAAAAAAAAAAAAAAAGATTAAGTGAGGTAATGCATTTAAAGCACCCAGCACAATGCCTGGTGCTTAAAAGTGCTCACTGATGGAAACTCTCATGACTCCATCCTATTGCTAAAAGAATGAGATATGGAAAAGAGTTCTGTCTTCTCTGCATTAATATCAAAGGTTGGGAATATTCCCAAAATATCTTTCTTTCCCTTCATACTTAATTATCCATCTATCATCAAAGTATTTTCCTAAGTATTTTTAAAAGCTACATTTTCAGCTTTTACTATGTCTTCTGAGTTCCACATTCTGATCACAAGTTGTGCCTACTAGAGCTTTCTTTTATTCAACCTACATTTAGCTGCATCTTTCACACACTTAAAGGGAGTAAAGGTCAGTCAAGGTCTACTTTAAAAAACAAATCCTCCTTGATCCTACCCCAAGTGACTTGGTGAGCACAGGGTCTATATCTGCTTTATTCACCTCTGAGTTACCTCTGGTACCCCAATCATTTCAGGTTCCCAATAAATATTTATTGAAGTCATTAATTCATCAGTCAGTATCATTCCCTCCCTTATCAACCATTCTTGCTACTCTGTATCTGGAATAAACCATTCCATCCTGAGTCTTGTTTTACAGTAATTTATAACCCCCATCTTACAGTTGCTAATTTTCCAAAATTTACAAACAAACTGAGTCACAAGAAGAAAATCGTTCAGACTGCATAAGAATCAAGGAATGAATGAAGGTGGGGTAGAAGGAATACCAAACCAGAAGTCAAAAGACCTGACAGCCAAATTTGCCATTAATCAGCTCTGTGTCTTTAGGAGGAAAGAAAAGGCAATGAGAGAACATTTGTATAACCCTTGCTATGAGCCAACTCTGCGCTAAAAACTTTCTACAGATTTTTTTCAATTTAACTCCCCTGCTAAGAAGGTATTTCTATCCCAGTTTTAAGAGTAAAGAAACTAAAACTCAGAGGAGTTTTTTTTTTTTAATCCAAGTTATACCTAATATGAAGATTTGAACCCAGGTCTATTGACTAGAAAGCACGTATTTCATTTTTCTCACCACCACTAAGTTGCCTCCTTAAAATAAGAAATCGTAACAGAAAATTGCTTCATTCAGTCTCTAGTTTATGGGCCCAACAAGCTTCCCTTGAATTAGATCATGGCATCTATTTAAGCCTTAGATTTCCTCCAGGTAAAATGAGGAGGTTGAACTAAATGAAGCTTTTCACATTTTAAATCCTATGACTTGGTGCCAGTGTGCTGAGGTTCACTCTGAAAAAAGAAACTGCTGGTTGGAGCACTCAGAAGAAGGCAGCCTGTGTGTTCAAGCATCCATCCTTCTAGCATTATCAATCTGCCACATTAATATGCTAATTGCAAGGGAAGAAATGTGGAACTAATTCCATGTTTCATTCAAGTAAGGGCATCTAGGTAGCACCAAGATACTAGAGAATCAAAATCAGCATGATTGCATTGACTTGGAGTGTGTCGTGGTGGGAGAACAGGAAATGGGTTCTTCCATCACACCTCCTTAACATGTTCATTCCAAACAGTCCAACAGAAAGAAAGCTCTTCTCTCCATTTTCTTCTGGTGTTGGCATTGTCCAATATATAAGTCACACTGGCAGCCTCCTCCAGCCCTCCAAGAGCCCATCAAAAAGTAATAACCCTGATGCCTTGGGGCTGGGTAAATCTGCTGCTCTCAGAGTCCCCACCCAACTTTGAAGGGTTGGCTGACTTGAATAGATGGGGATAAAAGAATGTTCCAATTGGCTTTTTCAGAATCTTGACTAATTGAACCATCTGGTGGAGGACAAAAGCCATGTCATTTGGGGCAGGATGATTTAAAATAAGCTGCCAGCATGTGCAGGATAAAAAGGATTGGTGGCATGTTGGTGATAGTTACAGGGGAACCTAGCAGATCTGCCAAAACGGACCTTTACATACAACTTCTTAGATGCAAAATTACCCCTTTTTCCTCCATGACCCCTGCTCTGATCCATAACACCAAATATATGCTTAGATTTTTTTTCACATCCATTGCCCAAATAAGGGCATTTCTAGAATCTTCTTTTCCTTCCTTTACTGAGAACAAATCTAACACATTAAAATGTAAGTCCCCTACATGGCTCAATTTGCAGGGCCCATTAAAATCCCCCTGTCTTATGTGCTATGCCACCTACCCACAAAAAAAGTGTACTAAGCACTAGCTTTGCCTAGTGGCTGATATTCCCATTGTATCTCTCCTCCATATTAAAAGTATATTATCTCTCTAAGATGTGGAAACTCAGTGTATTAGGTGGGGCTCCTTAGAAACAGAGTCTGGGGGGAAGGAAAGAAAGAAAGAAACACACTCTGGGAGGATGATTCAGGGGCAAGTGATCTGCTAAATGTTCCCAGGATAAATCAGTAAGGGAGAGGCAGGACTGGGGAGAGACAGAAGCTAAGCCAAGGCTTGATTTCTGGCAAATCCGCACGGAGAATAAGAATAAGTCTGATCCCACAGGGAACCCTGGAATGTAAATCATATACCTCAGAGTTTGTCTCAATTCAAGGCAAAGAAGCTGGGCTTTTGTACTCCTGCACAAGTCAGTTGTTGCAAAGAGCAGCCCTGGGCAAGTAAATCCCAGGCATTTCTACCCCTCTGAGAATTGGGGTGAAGCCATTTCAATCACCCTAGAGTGTCCTTCAAAAATACTCACAAGATCAGGTCAGAGAAGAAAAAGCACCAAGGGGAAGGTATGTGAAAGAGATCCAAGGGGATCTGGGTGGAGCATGACAGCGTCTGCTACACACATAAAGTTTTTCCCAGCCATCAAAGGTTTAGTGCAAAATAGGCAGGTTAGCCTTAGAAAAGAAAAGGATCCAGGAGGAAGAATGCAGATGACAGGAAAGTTAAGGGACAAGAAGGGAGGAGGTGCTCCTGAGGAAGAAGAGATAGGGCTCTGTGGAGTGGTCCGCAGTCAAAACACTTGAGAGCTGAAGGAGAGGATATGGGAGGACATGGAGATATCCCCACATACAACACAAACATCCATGGAAACAGCTATTGAGCAGTGCAAGGGAGGGAGAAAATAAAGAGTAGACAGAAGGGCAGCAGATCAAGATGGGGTTCTACTCCTGGTCCGCCATGAGCTCTCTGTGACTTTGGACAAGACATTTTCTCTCTCTTCATCTTAGCTTCCTCCTTTGTAAAATGAGGGTTAACCAGATTAGGACTTTCCAATGCCGATTACAAGGAGCACCAAGGTTTCATGAGCTATTAATAGCTGCTCATGGAAAAGAGTTCTGAAGACACAAAATTTAGGGAATACTCCTGGAAATCCACATTAGCATAGTAAAAGTCCTGCTTTGAAGAAATTGGTTTAACCGTTTCAAGTTATTGTTTATTTACTTGACCACAGGACTCTTTTGGGTCCAAATATCTAGAATCTTCTCTCAGGACACTAATGTTTGGGAAACTGAGGTTATTTCTTGCTCTAGTGTTGAGTCCATTTCACAACTGAACAACTTTTGCACTGAAATATTAGATGAAATAAAAATATGTGACAGAGATTCATAACTATCAAAAGGCAGCCAAGAAACTCAGTGATAACATTTACAGCTACCAGGTATCCGAGAAATTAACCTATGCCAATCACTGCAGCAAGCACTTTATGTTTGATTTGATTTCTATAGGGACCTTGATAAATATTTCCCAGATGATATAACTGAAGCTCAGATAGGTTAATAATATGCCTTGGTCTCACAGTAAGTTTTAAAGCCAGAAGCCATACCTTAGCAGCCTAATACCATGCCTTGGTCTTCATCATTACCCCAATTCTGTGGGCCTTTGTTTCTCATCCTTCTCAAGCCACTCTTCATGTGTTAGACCCTTTGTCTTTTTGTCATGTCACCTTTGATACATCATCCATAAAATGGAGATAACATTACTGGTCATCATATATATCTGGAAACTCACAAAATCATTATAAAATGCTTTCAAATAAAAACAGGGTTTTAGAGGGGAGGAGGGTAGGGGGATGGGTTAGCCCGGTGATGGGTGTTAAGGAGGGCATGTACTGCATGGAGCACTGGGTGTTATACGGAAACAATGGATCGTGGATCACCACATCAAAAACTAATAATGTATTGTATGGTGACTAACATAACATAATAAAATTTTTAAAAAAAGGGAAGCTAAGGAAGAAAACAAAACAAAACAAAAAAGGACTCTAAAATGTTATCACCCTGCTAGAGTAGTGATTTGAAGTTGATGTTAGAGACAAAAAAATAAAATTCCATATTTAGCTGTATGACTTTTGAGAAAACTGTGTTAATGAATCAATAAGGGGAATTATGTCAGCATTATAGGGGAGAGACATGATGAGTAAGCAATGACCTTGTTTGGGGTTAAAGTCAGAGCTAATTTTGCTGAGGTTCTGTTATGCTTTTCTTTCCGTCACCTTCTACTAGACTACCTGTACCAAGATCTAAGAGACATTTCCCTGCCACTGTTTGTATTATTCTAGAAATGTCCTTTGCTACTCCTCCACCTACCCAGGTTTTAAGACCCTATTTAGGTCTTGACTCCTCTGTGATGTTCACACTGCAGGTCACACTCTCTCCTGTGTAACCTTGTAGTCTAGTAGAAAGTGACGGAAAGAAAAGGGTGAGAGAAAGCATAACAGAACCTCAGCAAAATTAGCTCTGACTTTAACCCCAAGCAAGGTCATTGCTTACTCATCAGGTCACTGTAAGTGCCTGTCTGAGTTTGTTCAGGCTGCTATTACAAAAATACCATAGTCTGGGTGGCTTAAACAACACATATTTGTTTCTCACAGTTCTGGAGGCTGAGAAGTCCAAAGTCAAGGTGCCAGCAGATTTGGTGTCTGGTGAGACCCCACTTCCTAGTCCGTAGATAGCTATCTTCTTACAGAGTCTTCAGTTGGCATGGGGTGAGAGAGTTCTGTGAGGTCTCCTAATATGGGCACTGAACCTGTTCATGAGGGTTCTAAGCTCATGAACTAATCATCTCCTAAAGTCCTATCTTCAAATACCATCACACTGGGGATTAGATTTCAACATATGAATTTGGAGTGACACCTACATCCGCCTACAGCAGTGCCTCAAAGGGGAGAAGTATGCATTACATGTGTCTTGTATCCTGCACAGCCCTGGACACTATTCCAGAACTGAATGCCATAAAACCAAAATTTAAGTAATTTTTGTTTTTGTCTCCTTGAGGGCAGGGATATGTCTGTTTTGCCAGTTTAACCTCAGAACCTGGCACAGCCTCTAGGATGAAATGAATTATTTTAAGAAAAATTGTTGGTTAAGTGAAAGATTAATTAAGTGGGAGATACTCAGCTAATAATAATAACAGCAACAGTGACAACATTCATCAAGTATTTGCCATATGGCAGGATTATATTTATATAATATATATAACCACCTGTGTTATATTTATAGTCTCATCTGAGCCTCATAACAAACTGTGATGCTGGTGCTGTAATTAAGCCTCCCTTTAGAGATGGGGAAACTGATGCACAGACAGGTTGAATGACTGGCCCAAGGTTCCACAGCAATCAAGGATGTAAGCCCAGTCAGTCTAATTCCATGATCCACGCTCTTAATGATGAAACTAATATTAATATTTGGACATTCTGACACACCTTTATAATTTCCCTGAAGATGGAAGCTATCCAGAAACAAACTCAGATTTTTCAAGTGATCTAAGGCACAAAATACAGGACTAAACTCTCATAAACCGGCCCTCAATGCAGTTGCTGGGTCAGTGTGCTGCCTTATGACACACTGATGGGCAAAAGACAATGAAGGAAATTAAGAAAGTCACCACACCGCTGGAGAAGCAGGCAAGCAGAATGTGATGCCGATACTCCATGGTGCTTCTGCCAGGAGGGCGATCCATTTATTCATTCACTCAACAAACTTTTCTTGAGTATTCACGTGGGAAATACATGAGTATTAGAAATACCCTAATGAATAAGACAGTCAAGGTGCTTTGTCTCATGAGCTTCCATTCTGCTGGGAGAAACCAATCATAACCCAGTAAACCAACGAAGATAATGTAAGACAGTGACAAATGTTAGGAGAGCAATAAAATCGGGTAATAAAATAATCGTGATGGGTTGAGGTGGAAGCTACTCTCGAAAGAGAGGGCAAGGAAACCCTTTCCAAGCAGAGACTTGAATGAAGTAGAAAATATATATATATCCATGCAAAAATCAGAGGGAAGGTGTATGATCGGTTTTGTTTAGAAAAAAAATCATTGCAGCTGTTATGTGGAGGAGGAACTGTTATTGGACAAGAATGGAAATAGACCGATTAAAAAGCTTTCTTCAAAGATCAGGGGAGATGGTCATGGCTTATTGTTGCATGGCACAGTGGAGATGATGAAGAGTAGAAGACAGAGGAGGCACTGGAGAGGGAAGGAAAGGAGTCACCTTGTGTGCAGTCCTGGGAGCTGCCTTAGGAGGAGAGAGTTATGGGATCCCAAAACTACCTTTTTAATCTCTGTCTTCTTCCCTTAACCTGCCTGTCTGCCCATTTCAGGAAATACTCAAGTTCATTAATATTAAGAGTCAATATCCAAATGCATCAATATCATAAAAGACCTTGAACTCTTCTAGTCCCAACACTATCCTTTCTAGACCCCAAGTCAAATTCCCCTTGGACAGAGGTCAACCGATTTCTCCTATAAATGACCAGATAGTAAGTATTTTCAGCTTTGCTTCATGGCCTCAGAGCCTCATGATCTCTGTCAGAACCACTCAATTTGTACAGTGCAAAAGCAGCCACAGATAATAAGTAAACAAATGGGTGTGGCTATGTTCCAATAAAAAATGTTATAAACAATGAGATTTTGATTTCATATAATTTTTCCATGCCACAAAATATTCTTCTTCTTTTGATTTTTTTTCAGCCATCTAATGTAAAATGGAAAAAGCCATTCTCAGCACATAGGACATGCAGTATTTGGCCCAAGGGCCATATACTCAAAGCCAAATCCCTGCTTGAAGAGGATGCTGGCTAGAAGAACAGGATCTCTAACAGCCCCTCCTCATTTAGCTTCTTATATGGCATCACTCCTATGGGCTCAATATATGTCATACCACATATATTACAGATAAACATAAGCCAGATTTTTTATTCTCCTCCATGGAGTTCCCCTGGGGCCTCAAGGGTCTAATAGCCAGAGTGAGCACATTTTGCCAACAATCCCCACTTTCCATAATGGAATTTAATTATTTGGCCTGAAAAGCATTTAAGCTTCACTATACAGAAAAAGTCAAATAAATAAATAATAAAGGGGCACATTTTGATAGCACCTGCCTCAAAGATCTTAAAGGCACTGTCATGCCTGCTTTAATATTTTATGGTGTAGAAATCTGACTGCTACCAGGTCATAAAAATATACTGCTTTTTATACCAGGTCAAAATCTAGGTCCAGTAGTCCTGTTTCATGGCAGGATGCAGAGAGCCAGTCAGAAAAAAGGATAGTGTTACCTTTTTTGAAATCTGAAGAGAGCTATTTAAAGATGATGGACCAGATAAATGCATATTGGGTTTTTTTTTTCTCTCTCTCTCTCTCTCCTGCATCTCAAAACAGAAGGTTTCAGAGTCTGCCGGCAGCTGGTACAACATTCATTATTTACCACTGAAAAGCCAAGAATCTCAGCCTCTGACCCTCCGTTGTTGCTTAGGCATATTCTGGGAAGAGCCGAGGGGCAAGCAGGTGTTTCCTGGAGCCAGTAACACATGGTTTCTATGCAAATACTCTGAATCTTCAAGTTGAAAGTGACACTAGCAATGATCTACCCCAGCATCCTACATCCTGGAAGAAAGACTCGCAGCATCACTGACTGAGGATGATACCATCACGGAGCAGGGAGTTTATCTGCTCCCTGGATAGACTTAGTCATCACTGGAGACAGAACTGGTTGTTATTTAATTTTCACAACAATCCCAGAAAATAGGAACCATTTTAATGTCTGCTTTAAAGAAAAGGAAACGGAGATTGTCTAACTTACTCAAAAATAACACAGTGAGTAAGTGGCGGAGCTGGAGTTTGAACCCCAGTCTCTCTAGCTCCTCAAGGAGATTACTACCAGCCTTATCATCATCCTCACCTCCCACCTCTCAAAACTCTCTGGTGTAACAAAGTCCTCCTTAATACAAGAGCTGCTCAGAGTTCCTACTTAAGAAAAATGACAATTTCCAAGACAGAAATGAAAAAGAAAATGAGAGAGAGGGAGAGAAGTAACAATTCCACAGCTAGAGGTAGGTACTAACAAAGCTAATAACTGATGTACAAGCAAACAAATGCAGAGAAAGGTTTTTGGCACTATAAAACAGATTAATTAATACTAGATTACAATGGAATTCCTATAGAATTACACTTGATCCAGACCCCAGAATAACAAAGGAATTCAACATGATTAATGCTTCGAATAGCAAGGAACATCAGAATGATTTACCTCTTACTACTAAAAAGGGCTGCCAGATTGCTTTAAAAAGCTCTGGCTGACCCAGGATATTGCTATCTCCAGTGCAATTAGCAATCGGAGTTTACTCATTTGACCAGGAGCACCAATTCTTTGCCCGCTGTGCTTCGTTTTACAGATCTGTTTTTCTCCCTTCCTCCCCCTCACCCCACCCTTTCTCCCAGTTTGGAGGAATTCTGAAATCCCCAACAAGCTCAGCTGGGTAACCAGCTGGGTGTTGGGAAGAACCAAGTACAGGCAATGGACAGCGTGAGCAAAGCCAGCCTGGACATGAGCACCAGCTGTTCCACCAGCTCTGAAGGGGCTACTTTATTTTATCTTCTCGTTTCTCCTGTTCAGAAAAATCTCTGCTGGTGAGTCATTTGTGGCCATAGGTGTTTAAAGCATTTATATGAGGAGAAAGACAGATTGATGCCTTTAGCACAGCCTGCCTGCTCTGGTCTGAAGAGAGGTCAGGAGGATGACAAGAATACTAAAGCTTAAGACGACAGAGTCGGCGCCAACATGCATTTAAGCAGAGACGAAGAGTCCAGAATTCCTGGACATCATAAAGAATCTATTATCATTGTGGTCACTTTCAGCAAGACTGATTTCATTACCATCTGTCTTCATCCACCACTGCTTAGTGAATAAATATTAAATATGGAATTTTTCCTGGACTCAAGTCACTGAGGCCGAGAGGAAAGCAGTTATATAACCATGTGATCTCTGCACACCTCATAGCTAGAAGGAGAACAGATGAGGCAAGGGGGTTCGGCGGGCGGGCACCTGGGGAGGGGAAACACTGTAGAGTGAGATAAGATCATTAGCTCTACTGAGTCGAAAATAAGGGTTCAGTTCTCGGTTGAGTAATAATTCTCTTTTCAAGGTGGGCAATATTTAAGCAATCATCTCTTGAAAATTGGTCATTACCACCAGCTAATAACTGATTTGTTAGTTAATAGCCCAAGGTGAAGCCAAGGGCAGCAAATGCTCTGGCATACCATTCTCTGATGGCAGGATTAACAGATTTCAAGGGCATTATTGCTATTATGAACCATGTTCATTGATTTATAACAACACTAATATGTCTTATTTAAAAAGTGGGTGCAATGTCCTGGAAAAATTCATCATTGTCTGGTGCTTTGAAGTCGAATAGCCACTATAGCATGTCTAAGAGAGACACCCTCTGGTCCAGTTCTGGACATCATCAAGGTTTAGGCTGGCCCTGGGTATTTTGCACAATGTGGGATTAGAGAATCCAGAGCAACATCATTCAGAAGGCTATAGCTCTAATTACAAAAATGTCACTTCTACCCTTAAACATGTCCTAATTGTGTATTTTTATTAAACCTACCACTATAATGTCTAGAAGTATAAACAGTAAGATTTTATAAGGGACACCTCTGAAGAGTGGGATTGGCATGAAAGAAGAGCAATACTCATTCATTTTTTACTTTAGAATTGGTTTCTTTTTTGAATTTTTAATAAAGTTGGCTCAAAAAAAAAAATCTTGAAGTCAAAGCTTTCCCAGGGAGCCTGGAATCATGTCTCCTTCACTTCTTGTGGAAGTCTTTTTCCCCTTTCTTCCTTGAGGGCACAACTCAAATTGTATGCTTCAAAGAAGGTAGGACCCCTCCCAATTAATTAAGAGTAAATCTTAATTAATCTAAGCTAATCATGGTAATTCCAATTCTCTTCCAGTGAATGGTTTAAGAGTGGGCCTCCTAACCCAGTTCAAACCAATAAGATTAAGGAGAGATTAGTAGAGAGATTTCTGAGAAAGGTTTTCTTGCCCCTAAAATCAAATATGCAAGAAGACAGAAGCCCATTTTTTCCACCATCAGCTTAGCTGGTGAGGACCTGATGCCTGGAACTGCTACAGCTTTATTGCAGTCAAGAAAAGATGTCAATCCAAGGACAAAAGGAAATATGCTAAGGATGGCAGAGCAGAAAGATGGAAATAACCGAGGAATTTCACCTGGTTGAGCCTCCAAATGAACCAACCCTGCAACTGCCCTATCTTCGAACTTATTTGACACAATAAAAATGTCCAGATTATTTATACCATTTCTCATAGGGTTCTTTTTATTTATAGCCAACAACACCCAATCTGATACACTCTTATAACCTGCCTCAAGAGATATAAGTAAGACCCACAGAGAAGAAAATGTGGTCAGCATCACGACATATGCTGAGGATGCAGGATTTAGAAAACCCAAGAAACTTTAAGTGAGTTCCATACAACTGAATGATTCCTTGTACCCTAAAAATTAGGCCGGGTCTTTTCCATGGCAAACACAAAATGAATATGTACATTAGCCAGGAAAATTAACACTTACCTGTGCCAAAGCCCTCAAAAAAATCAGAGTGCTAATGGAAATCAACTGGGATACCCAGTGAAAATCAATCCATACCTGACAAAATTAGAGGACTTTACCTCTAAGCCAGGGGTACTGGGAAAAAGGAACATGGTATCAAGGCAGGTCTTAGAGTTAGGCCTGGAAGTGGCATACAACACTGCAACCCACAAGCTAGTGGCCAGAACTGTCGTATGCCCACCTAACTGCAGAGGAGGTTAGGAAACATAGTTTAGCTATGTACACGGTGACAAAGTAACAGTGAGCAACATCTGCCACACCTCAAAACCCAGAGAGCTAAGAGCTGTGCACTCACTCCACATAGGCCTGTGACTGACCCATGGCTACTGCAGACTACATCTGACGAGACTCAAGTCTTTTCTAAGAGCTTCCTCTCTGGGTTTCAGTCTGTGAGACTTGACAAAGATTTTTGCTTGACCAAACTTTAGTCAGTCTAGCTGAACATTCTCCTAGACCCAACTGTGCACTTCCTTGTAAAATCTAGTTTTAGCAAGAACCCTGCCAAGTCAGCTTAACCAGAATCCTCCACCTGGATATCTGATCAGGTTCCTCATCCCCCACCATCCCCCAGGTGATGTCTGATGCCCCTGGCTTATCTTCAGCAAGAATCCTGTTAGGTTGGTTTAGCCAGAACTCTCCATTATACCTGATATTTTTTCTAGTAATTTTCCATCCACTGATCCCCACCTTGCTCCTTGGCTTTAAATTCCCACTGGCCTGTGCTGTATTCAGAGCTGAACCCAATGTAAAATCCACTGTAAAATCCCATTGCAGTGGTCCCTATACCTATTGCAGTGGTCCTGAATAAAGTCTGCCTTACCATTCTAACAAGTGTCATGAATATTTTTTCCTTAACAGACTAAAAGCATGACCCTTGGGGAGACAAAGATTGGAGAGCTGGATACTCTCAGACATGACGGATTCTTCTGGAAAAATTATCTTCAGTTTTGAAAAATTATAAACCTACCAGGATCTTTCACCTTTCCAGAAAAATTGATTTTCCCCTTTACGAATTTTCTGTTCCATTTCCCAAAAAAATATATCCATGAATATATAAGGGAAAAACTCCATACTGAATTTAAATAGCTTTCTTTAATGTGAACCCACAGCACTTCCTTTTGGTTGTCCATCTCATAGACAAAAATAGAGAAGTCCTAACCCAAAGATTGCAAAGACTCTTTGTTTAGGGATGATTTCATCAAGGTATTCACCACTCACAGTCCCAAGTCCATCCACTTCATCCTCAGAAAAACTTCCCAAAGTACCTGGAAGGAAATTCACTGCTTTCAATTAGACACCAATGAGGTGATGTCTGGTTTGTATTCAATAGGATAATTATTAATTCAATATCCAAATTATTAATTTATGCCAGAAACTAAAGTATGGATGCTGTCATATTACAGCATGAATAATAGAGAAGAACCAGACCTCGGATCACACTTTGAGAATCTCTAATATAATTTATTGCCATTCCAAACTGGTCCCCTCTGGGCAGAACCACATGACCAGTTTGCCCTTTCAATCTAAGCAGCACAGATTGAAAGGGACTTCTATTTTGTGAATGATCAACCTCACTAAAGATGGCATTTTTTTTTTTAAGATTTGTTTATTTGAGAGAGAGGGAGCACGATGAGGGGGGCGTTGTGGGGGGGGGCGGCAAGCAGAAGGAGAGGGAGAGAGAAACTCTAAGCAGGCTCCGCGCTGAGCCCGGAGCCAAAGGAGGGGCTTAATCTCAGGACCCTGAGATCACAACCTCAGCTGCAACCAAGAGTTGAATGCTTAACCTACTGCACCACCCAGGCACCCCTCAAAGATGACATTTCTAACATTGAAGATATAAGCAAATGTTGACTAGTGAAAATGTTACAAGCAAAACCTTTTTTTTTTGCTTTAAGATGAGTCTTTTTATCCCATAAGTTATTTATCCTTATAATCTCTAGATTTATTGAGTTCTTACCATTTGCCACAAATAGTTCTAGAAGGCTTTACATGTTTTATTCAATTTACTTCTCAAAATAATCCAATGAAGTACGTACCATCCCTGTCTTTAGCAGATGAGGACAGTGATGAATTTATTTAAGGTCCCATTAATACCTCATATTTGTATCCAATACTACAGGTTTTAAAAATACTTTTACTTGCCTTATCTCATTTGATACTTATTAACTACACAGGAGGTAGGCAGAGTGTGTCACATATTTCCCTTTTAGAGATGAAAAAACTGATGCTAAAAGAAGTTAGGTAACTTGATCAATATCTCTGAGGAAATGTTGGGGCGAGGACTCAAATCTAGATCTTCTGACTCCCAATCTCATTGCTCTACATCAGGCTACTCTATTTTTTTTATTATGTTATGTTAATCACCATACATTACATCATTAGTTTTTGATGTAGTGTTTCATGATTGATTATTTGCGTATAACACCCAGTGCTCCATTCAATACGTGCCCTCTTTGAATACTCATCACCAGGCTAACCCAACCCCCCACCCCCCTCTCCTCTAGAACCCTCAGTTTGTTTCTCAGAGTCCACAGTCTCTCATTGTCAGGCTACTCTATTTTTAAAAGCACCCACAGTGGGGCACCTGGATGACACAGTCTGTTAAATGTCGGACTCTTAATTTCGGCTCAGGTCATGATCTCAGGGTCATAAAATCGAGCCCCACATCAGGCTCAATGCTTAGCGGGGAGTCTGCTTGAGATTCTCTCTCCCTTTCCCTCCGCCCCTCTGCCCCTGCACACACTCTCTCTCTCTCTCTCTCAAATAAATAAATAAATCTTTAAAAAAAAATTCACCTGCCATTTCATTTTAAGAGAGTGGACTGAACCAAAAAACTAACTTTGGAGCGTATTTTCATTCTCTTTAATAGAGTCAACCCAAAGTAACATGAAAAGAAAAGATAAATGATACAAAATGTTATCTGAACAGTGGTGTTGAAAGAGCCTTTCCTCTGGTAGGGGGAAGAGAATGTTTGTAGGAGAATCAGCTCCATTATGTCCACCTATGAGAACATATAAATTGGACCAAAGAACCCACAAGCATTGAGTTGAGAGCAAAGTCAGCAATAAATTTCAAGGCCCAAAGTTATGAAATACTGAACAAAGCCCCCCTCCTCCAGGAAGCCCTTCCCAACCCCCTCATCTCACAATGATTCTTCCTCCTTGTGAATGTGTATTTCTCTCATAGTCTATATCATACAATGTATTGCCTAATGATATCTGGGATTGACTATCTTCTATGTACTACAAATACATGTCTAGCCATTTGATTTCTAGAAACTAGAGACCACGTCTCCCTTTTACTTTTATATCCACCAAAAGATGAGTACCATTCTGGGTCCAGATGAATGATTACTAAAACTTGAAAAATATTTCTAATGATAATAACCATTCCATTAAAATACTAATATTGTATGATAAAACTAACCATTTATGAGCATATCACTTTGTATTGAGACTTCATTCTGTGACGTTTTATTCCAGTATACATAATTTGAACCATGTCAAATATGATGCATCCAGAGCTACACAATAAAGAGGAATGTTTAAGACAGTTTCCCCACACTCACACAGATAATATCATTTAAAACCTACTACTAAATTTTGAAATCCCAGAAATGAAAAGATAGATATGGCTGGTTAAATATTTGGTATTTATACACAGAGTATGTAAATCAATCATAATAAAGATACATTGTAGATATTCCCACCCAGCAATTTTAATGAAAACAAGCCTTTAAATCTCTATAACTGTTTAAAGAAATATGAAACTATTTTCACAACTCAGTTACCTAATGAACTGTACATATCTTTTCCTTTGTCTTGAAGGATGAGCAGAAATGGATAGGAGAGGCTATGCTTGGCAATGATATTACTGATTATTGGAAGATCTTTTACTACTGCCTTTACTATACAAACATCCAGTGATTTACACATTGAAGTTGTGAGCATCAATATATAATAACGTATAAAGTAGTTGACAGCATAAAAAGGGTGATGGTCAGGAACAACCAGCAGAAAACCCTGTTCATCACCATTCATCATGCTAGGAACAGAGGATAAGAACAAATAATAACCCACTGCGCTTTATCTCTGCAGAAATACCTCCACAATTTCTCCCTCAGTCTGAGAACCAAGGCCATGTCCCTGGACACAAAACCCCACTTACTTAGGCAAAACATCCTGCACAATAAGAAGTCAGCATGCTAAGCCTTTGTGTAGGTATATGCCTGCTGCGTGCACATTTGCCAAGACCTTGAGAATGCCTATAACCACATAACAGATATGGCTACAGATTAAAACTACTGTTTCCAATCGAGCTCAATTGCACGAGGAATTATTGACAAGCTGACCCATGAGTGCAGTTCTTGGCCTAACTAGTCTGACGCATTGGTATCCATAAGCTTGGGTGCATTTATGACTATGATTTAGAAATGCAAGTAGGAGGAAACACAGACTTCTTCACAAAGCCAGAACAATTCCCAAGTCTAGAGACAATGAAAACTGCCTGCCAGTCAGACCTAGGGAAATAGTACATAGTGCCCAAGACCTTTACTTACAAAACTGACCTAAGAAACAACTCCAGATTCTGGTACCTGATAAAGCAAATACTTATAGACAAAGATAAGTGTTGGAGAAGCACAGTTGGGCAATTACAGGACAGAATGTGTTTCCAACATAGCCTTGAATGTTTGATCCACAGAGAGAAAAAAACCCTGAGTTGAGACACCAGTTCTGACTGCACAAACTAGTTAGCAGCCTTAAGCAAGATGACTGAAACTCTCTGGGCTTTTGTTGCCTCACCATTCAAATGATGATGAGACTGCAGAATCATCTACAGCAGTCATTTGGTAAATTAAAAAAGCATAACAATTACACTCCTTGGCTATCTTAGTTCACGCAGCTATAACAAAAATACCATAGACTGGGTGGCTTATAAACAGGAGAGAATTATTTCTCAGAGTTCTGGAAGCTGAGATGTCCCAGATCAAGATGCCAGCAGATCTGGAATCTGTGAGAGGCTGCTTCTTGGCTTATAGATGGCTATCTTTTCATCATGTCTTCACAAGGCAGAGAGCTAAGAAAGGAGAAGCAAGCTCTTTCACATGTGCTGTAGACTGCAAGTTCCAAAGACAATCTACAAAGAAAAAATTCTGTGATAAAATAAATTTGGAAAACACAGTATACCATAACCTCATTTTGGATATTCAATATCTATACTAGTATATTAAAGGCACTTAGAAGTCCTGAAATAAAGAAACTTTTGCTTTGTTTAGCTCATATCATATCCATTGACTCCTCCTGGCTTCCACTGTCCCTATTTGCACCTCTTTGTCTAAGGCCTCGCACTCCCTCCCTCCCTCCTTTCCCTCCTTCTCTCCATCCTCCAGCCCCACCCCAAGCCTCAAAAGATTGTTCTGCCTGCTTGTAGAGCAGGCCTGAAGTACCAGGAAATTAACTCACATCCCAAGGGCAGCCCTTCAACCAATAACTGGGTGTAATTATCCCAGCCCTCTGCTGCTTGGTTGGGATAACTCTGGGGCATGTGCTCTATACTACCTCCTGAAGCTTCGCCATGAGATTAAGCTCTAGTCACCCACCGTGGTTGCTGGCTTGATAAAGTACCAACTATTAGATGCCTTCTCTTCACTGTCTTACTTCCCCATTCCCCCAAATAAACTCCTTGCACACAAATCTTATTGCAGGGTCTATCTATGAGAGAACTCAAACTAATATGTCCATGATTTCCCACACATGTTCGATGACAGATCAGTCTTCACAGCACAATTTTTCAATTAGCCAAAACTCCCGGTGGCAAGTGAGAGAAGCCCAGTACAAACTGGCTAAAGGAGAAAAAATTAATTTATTTAAATCCAAGGATAGGCTGGCTTTAGGCCTAGAGGACTCAAGCTCTTAGACAATGTCAAGGTGACTTGCTCTGTCTCCATTTCTGGGCTCTACATTCTTTGTATTGGCCTCATTCCAGCAGATTCTCTCCACAAGGCAGAAAGATGACCATTAGCACTGAGCTTACATCCTCTCTTTTCAGGAACCCCAATGAAAAAGGGGCTTTTCCTTCCCAGTGGTTCTAAAAAGGGCCCAGGATGAATCTCAGGGAGCCGTCTTTAGTCACATGGTCATCCCTGCACCAATTCCCAGGAGAGATCTGATAGACTATGCTGACTGAACAGTCCTGGGCCATCTGTCCACCCCTGGACTCAACCACACTCAAACCACTTGTACCAACAGTGAGGAGGAGGAGTTCCTCACAGGCAAATCAGGGTGTTATTATCAACAGAAAGAAATGGCTTCAGGACAGGCACAAATAACAGATGTCCACTCCACTCTTTAACATTCTACAGAACGTACTTTGGGAGATGCTGTTCTATAGCATTCACAACTACTTCTCCAAAATTCCTGAAAAAGTCCTTCTCAGAAACAGCCAAAAGTACACTTTGAAAAGAATTGAGTCTCTCTGACAACTTCATGTCAGCCCAATATACTCTTTATACATGATCATTCTACCTCTGTTACCAGTTCTCTGCTTGGCTTCTTGGTTTGGATATATTCAAAGAAGTATTGATTATCATCTTTGGTATTTCTTGTCAAAAGAAATTCAATTCCTTTCCATCAACCTAGATCCTTATGATAAATTTCTTTACCATTCCTATCAAAACAAAGGTGATCAAGTAGCCTTAAGCAAATGGGAGAACACATTCACAGCAATGAGAAGACTAATAAAAGAATACTGGAGGTTAGAAATGTACTCTATAAATCACCCATCCACTAGTGGAATTTTTTTTTTACTTCTTGTCTTTCCCATAGGAAAAAAAGATTAAAAACTCCAAACAAAAAAACAAATAGGAGAAAAAAAACACACAGAAGAATTTAAATGCACACTTGTGGTTATACTGGTTTTCCTAGAATTTACTACAATGCCAGAAATTAATTTATAAATAATGGCAAGCATGGGATCTCAACCAACATCACGTGAAGAAAAGGAAAATACCTCAAGAATGTTCTAACTGGCAAGGAAAAACACTCATCTGTGGCTGGAAGAGCCAAAAGAGAATGGCGAGTTTCACATACCAGCTTTGAAAAGCATTATTGGTTTTTAAATTCTGAAACAATATAATATTGTTTTTTCAATTTTTCTTTCTATTTCTTTTCTCTGCTCCTAAACTCACTCTCCTGGAGGAATGTCACTGAAATAGGGAGACTCCTCTGTACTATTAAAGGAGTCACTATGCCACTTTCTTCCATCTTGCTTTGATCATTCTTCATTTTTTAAAAGAAGGGTCCTGTGTCATTTTTATTTTTTGGCTCCCTTCACAAATATAACTATTGATATTTATCATAAAAAGATGCACTACATTAAAATAATATGATTTCAAAGTTCTTTGGTCTACCAGTGACAAGCAGCTTTTCAAATAGAGAACAAAGTCCCCCCTTGACATTTTGTCTGTAATGTCTACTATGCTCATGCATGTGCGAGATTGGAGAAGGGCATGGATTAATTCAGTGTTGCCATTCATGCCCCAACTAGCTACACCCCTCACAGCCAAGTGCACTCCATGTGGGCACACTCCCATTTCGTGAGACTCTACTTTCCCCCCATGTATCCTAGGACATCCTCAACACTAGGCCTATGTAGCCAATGCAAGAGGGAACTTAGCTACAAAAACATGAAAAGACTCAACATTAGGGGGCCAGCAAATAAATAGTGAAACATCAATCCCATTCCACTATTTAAAAAATATTCTTCCAAAGGATATTAATGATGAGGAAAACGGCAACAATTAAACTTTTTTTAAAGAATGACAAGAAATAGGGGCGCCTGGGTGGCTCAGTCGTTAAGCGTCTGCCTTCGGCTCAGGTCATGGTCCCAGGGTCCTGGGATGGAGCCCTACATCGGGCTCCCTGCTCAGTGGGAAGCCTGTTTTTCCCTCTCCCGCTCCCCCTGCTTGTGTTCCCTCTCTCACTGTGTCTCTCTCTGTCAAATAAATAAATAAAATCTTAAAAAAAAAAAGAATGATGAGAAATATACTCAAACATTAATCAGTAACATTCTATCTCTGGATAATAAGATTATGAGTAGTATTTTTCCTTACTATTTTTCTGTTTTTTCTCATGTTTTCTACAATGAATATCTGTTCCTTTATAATCGGGGGTGGGGGGGGAGAACAAAAGATAAATAATGGAAAGAACATAAAAGCCTCTGAGAAAAGTCTATAAAATGCTGGAGCAGAGCTGGTGGGACCAAGTAGATCATTACTACCAAAATCAGAACCCTAGATTCCCCTCTACACTCTTAAATGCTTGCCATCACCACCTCATTATATATATTTATATTTACCACAACATTGGAACCTCATGGACTATCAGTGCCATATCTCAACTCTTTTACCATCCCCAAAATGCTTAGCACAGTGCTTTGCACAAAATAGGTGCTCAAGAAATGCAGTGTAAATTGATTTATGAGAGCATGACGATTACAGGATGGACGTGAGCAGGCAAGGGCCATCAGAGGAAAGAAAGAAACTAGGGGTCTAGGTGCTCCAGAGCCTTGAAACTTCAGGTTAATATCTAAAATCAGAGAAGCTGATGGAAGAGTCAAAGGTCCAAGAAGTCAGGCAGGGTTTTGGGGATTAGGGTGTAAAAAAAAAAAGCTTCTAGGAAGTCAGCTGAGTCAAGGGCATTGAAAGTTAAGACAGCAAAGGACCACTGAGACTGCTTTCAACTTTCTTTTAAGCAGGGTGGTCTTAAGAACAAGTGTGCTTTGTGGTTACCCAGAATCGCCCCTGCATACACCAGGTCCAGATGGTTTGACTGAAAACAATTTAGCCACAGAAATTTAGTCAACTGAGGAATTTAGGCCAACAATAGAATTTCCCACAACCTAGTGCCACAAGAGAATTTCTTTTAAAATGTCATTTATTGGTTTTTTTTCCAAATTTAAAAAACAATGCATTCTTATTAGACTAACGAGCATATCAAACTTAAAATGTCCAAGCTCTAGATCTTGCCTCCCACCTCTATCTTCCTGCGAACCTCCCCATCCAATTAATGAAGTTCAATCCCAGTTGCCGAGGCCAAAAAAACTGGATTCATTCATAACTATTCTCTTTATCTTATACCACCCTTCCACTGACCCCCTGCCACACACACACACACACACACACACACACACACACACACACACACACACACACAGAAGTCCTGATTCCCAGGGAACACCTTTTGAGCTTACTGTTCCTCCTGCTATCATGTCTTTTCCCCAGATATTCACCTGGTTCGTACCCTCATCTCCTTTAGATCTTTACTCAAAAGCTACTTGGACAGGAGATACCTCCCCTGATGACCTTATTTAAAATTGGAACCCCTCCCCAACACTCTATCCCTCTTCCCTGCTTCATTTTTTTCTGTAGTACTTTTTACTGTTAAACCAAGATATACTTTACTTAATTCTTTGTCTAATCTCTCTCCCCACTAGTTTGTACCTTCTTGAAAGCAAAATTTTCTTGTCTTTCTTCTTTATTGCTTTAGCCCCAACATAGAGCATATGGCTGACATTTAGAAAGAGCTTTATAAAATTTTGTTGAATTCATTAACAGAATATAAGTAAGCAAAATAATTCCACACAGGCAATTACCCAGGCCTTGATGTATAGTTATCCAAATACTTATCTATACATTATTGTTATCTTATAAATATAGGATTACATCACAGATACTGTTTGAACCTGTATGTTTATCAGACTAAGTTTTATTGGATATTACGGATGTTTCAACTAAACCTTATTATCCCAAATTTCCACTTCAACAAACACCAAAGAATAGGAATAATGGGCTGGAAATTAATTTAAAGTATAATAATAAATATATAGGGAAAAATTAAAAAGTTAAATTTTAGAATGGGCAAAAATCTTAAAAGATAAATAAAGGATGCAAAGCAGTCATAATCATGGACCAAAATTATCAAGGAATAGTGTCTGAAGAATATTCATTATATGAAGTGTTTTTTTTTTCCTTTACCAAATAGTTACATTGATCTACTAATTTTTGACTAAATCGTTTTCAGTAGAATAACCTGGAGCTGGTGTTGGCAGAAGTCAATAGAGACATAGGGAGAGCCAAAAGCTCTCAGAAGCATCCTGATTCTGACAAAAGCAGGAGCAGAGGGCCTAGAATCATGAGAAGATCATCATAAATGTCTTCTTTGAAAGACTTCAGGGCCTCAGACCATGGAAATTATCCTACACTTGAATCCCACCATCCATCACATCAAGACAGAAATACCCCTCACCTCTCTACTCAAGGATGGGCAAATAAAGATAAGCCAGACATCTCTGAGATTTCAAAAAACAGTCTTGGCACTACTTTTTCAGAGCCAAAAGCCAATGGGATTGATTTTTGGAGTCCAGTGATCCTCATCTCTTTTTCCTTATACTGCATGGAGATTCATACGAGTGCACCATGAGGATTTGTTCCACATCTCTCACCCTTGTTGACCACTTTGGTGCCTTGACCACTATGTACCCCTCTGAAAACCATCCAGTTGGTGGAAATTTTAAGAGTTGAGGCTGACTTCCCATTATCTGAATAAAGTGGATGGGGTTTTTTTTGTTGTTTCTTTTCTAAGAAAATGAAAATCAGACTCTCTGTTTTGTATAATCAGTTCAATTGCTGAGTTGAGATGTCACCAGCAATACTACTGGGCTTTGGGGCACCTGGGTGGCTCAGTCGGTTATGCATCTGCCTTTCACTCAATGATCCTAAGGTCCTGGGATCGAGCCCCATGTTGGGCTCCCTGCTCCACAAGGAATCTGCTTCTCTCTCCCTCTGCCCCTCCCCCTGCTTGTGCTCTCTCTCACACTCTCACTCTCTCTCTCAAATAAATAAATAAAATCTTCCAAAAAAAATAGTACTGGGCTTTAACCACATGAAAAAGGGGATTGCTGAGAGGGAACACTCAGTTGGCATCTACAAAAGACTCAGTCTTCACATAAAGGGAGGAGAAAGACCAGCCACCCTTCAGGTATTCAGCTCATGGCCCATTTTGAAAAGAAATAAAGAGGAAGAAAATAATATTCTGAACCTACTATGAGGCATGCCCTGTGCTGGTGCTTTCGCATGTGTTATCTTGGTTAGTCCTCACAACCAATACATTAATACCAACTACCTGTGATATGGATGTCATTATACCAATTACACAGATGAAAATGTGGCTCAAAGAAATTACTTAGAAGTAATTTCTAAGAAGTAATGCCAATTTTTGGAATGTTCTTAAAACAGAAGTTTTAAGAACTCCTGGTTCATTGCCCTAGTTTAGCCATGCTGTATTTTGGTCTTCAGATTTAAATGGAATAGTGGTATCTAGAGTTGGGGAAAATGGGAGGAATAAGAGGTGAAGAGGTGACTGCTAAAGAGTATGAGATCTCTTTTTGGGGTGATGAAAATGTTCTAAAATTGGTTGTGGTGATGTTTGTCCAATTCTGTGAATATACGAAAATCCATTGAATTATATACTTTAAATGGGTGAGTTGTAGGGTATGTGAATCACATCATAATAAAGCAGTTAACAAAAAATAATATTTAATGGAAGGCTTTCCCTGCTATACCAATGAAGTCACAAATTTTTATAATCAATATATCTTGAGATTCAAAGACTCTGCTTTATATCTCTTCATAATTTTATATGGTAGCAATAAATCAATGGTTCTTGACAGAGATGATGAAACAGATCTGAACTTCCCCACTCCAACTGGTGGGGGAAATGCCCAGTTAACTGCAGCTGAATGGAGGTCAAAACCATAATCCCAAGTAGAAACAAGACAGTTAAATTTTCTCTAGCATAGTCCCTCTCCCATTTCAAGTATCTGCCCCCACTCCTCACATTTCCTCTTTTCCAACAACACCACCATAATCTTGTGGTTACACAATTTCATTCAGAGTCAAAATTAGAAATTAGCTAAAGAAGCTATGGTATTCTCCTGATTCTAAGATGTTAGCCTTTTAAGATGAATCATCAATTTAATAACAACTTTCCAAGGAATAAAAAATGGAATATCACATTAGGCGCACATACATTGTATCTAACTGAGCATTTCAGAAGTGTTCAAATGTGGGAGCAAACACATCTTAGAATTTAAAAAAAAATGGAGTAATTCCCACAAAAATGGTAATCCAGTTAACATATGATTTCTCCATATTTGAAGAAAAACAGAATCAGAGTGCTGATGAATCTTTAATGAGAGAAATACAGCCCTGAAACTACAGAAAAAACAGTTATATTTATTGCTGGGATGAGTGAGCGGCTTCCCAAAACCTATCAAATGCTCAAAGGCCATGCTCTACTCATTCATTTTGGCTGAATGAACCTTCACCACCATTTCACAAGGGCAATAGAGGAAGGGGAAAAGGGTGTGGCTTTGGACATGCACACTGAAATCTACATGTTCTCAGAGGCCTGAAGAAGTGTGCATACTTGCTGGGACTTCATGGCTGTCTCCAGCATGCTACAGAACTTTCAACAAAGAATTGTTAATTTGGACCACCCAAGCTCTGACAAACTGTAAAGCCTAATTCCTCATTGTCCACAAAAATAAGTAAATAAATAAAAATTTAACAAGTTAAAAAAATTTAATTAAAAAAGACTACTTAAGAGAGAGCAAAAAGGGAACCAAATCCTGCCCATAAATGAACGCTTTGGCTCTGTAGTATTGGTCAACCCCTTGCAAGGACGACTTGGGTTGGATCTCTGCCACTGGCTTAATCATGGGAAAGATTTGCCCAGCCTAACACCTCTTGATTCTCTTTTGCCTAAAGAAATAAGACCTGGGACCTCCCCTCACCACCTCAGCAAAAGGGATTAAGCAAGGCAGAATATAAATCTCTGTTGTGCTGCTCTTGCCAATAACTTGATTTCTTTAATTCCGAACTACCTATACTCCCTGCCTACTCCATTCCCTACTAGATTTGAACCTGCTGAAACCTCAGGTATTTTCTTGGTGGGAAACCCAGGAAAACGCCAAAAACATCCATATATCCACATGATGTAGTTTCTTTATGACAAAGGCAATGCAAAACTTCATCCAACTGGTGATAATATAAGATAAGATTTTCAATAGTGAGTTCCATAAAGGCAGAAACTACCATACCTGCTAGAACAGAGGTTGCAGATATACTTTACGTAGAGATTTTCTAAGGGGAAAAATTTTAATTATATTATTACATGTGAGTTAAAAGTAACTCTAAATTGTAATTATATAAGATAATATTATTTTGTTTTTTAAATACAGCATATTACATACTGGAATTCTGGATTTCCAATAATATTAGCTTTGAGAAAAATTATAATTCAAATGGCTAAAAAGTTGGTATCAATAAATATGGGCACATAGCAGGGCTATGGTAAAGAAGCCCTCATATTCATATGATTGAGACTGGTAGTTGACCAAACAATTTTTAAGTCAATTATTAATAAATAATTACACATAACAGTACTTACATAACAATTTTAACTTTAGACATATAAATGTACATTAGTTCATTGATTCCTACATACTTATTCATTGAGAATAGATATGTTGATTGAAATCGGTCATTTTCTTTTTTGCATAAACTAAACTCATAATGCAGTGTCTACAATTTCCAGCTTAGGTTTCCTTAAAGACACTTATGCAGAAATCAAATGGATACAGAATCATCTCTGGTTTTTACAACATTGTTATACCAATCTTCTGCAGTTATTTCTCATACTTCTAATACCACAGCTATATATATTTTTTAATGATCAAATTAATGAGCCTTTAGAAAGTATCCAACCTTATCCTTACATATACACTAATATTATTTTTAAGTTATATATACATATCTTATTGGTTTTCTCACTAGCAAACATGGATAATTTCTCTGTGGAGAAACAGTGCATTATAATAGGAAAAGAAAGGGCACTTATATGTCAAGAATATCTCAATTAAAATGAAAAAGACAAATAGACAAACAGGCAAGCATACAAACAGTACCTTTGTGGTCCTTCCTTAGAATAGGAAGGAACTATAATTAAACAGATATGTGTAGTTTCCAAAGAAACTAACAGGAAAGCAAGTATAGACATATTTGTTAAAATATACATAAGAGTGTGAAGTAAAAGAATGTATAATAAATTTAGCAAGTGGAACAAAACAGAGTGCTCAGAAACATAAGACCTAGTTCAAGTGCCTGCTCCACCTCTTTCTAGCAGTGTGACCTGAACAACTCAATGCAGCTTTCTGGAACTTGGGTTCTTCCTCAATAAAATGAGAGGGTGGTCCAAGATCCAGAATTTTCAAACTATAATCCTAAGAGTTCTGTGTACCCACTCCCAGGCTGATAGATGATCTGTCCTAACAGAGGAACGTGAGGCACACATGCACCCACATTCACACACACCCTTTCACACCTGTACCCACATGTGCACACCCTCTATACATAGTGGCTCAAGGCTAGCTGCTTTACATATCAGACATCTGGGGAAGATCTTATTTGTTTTCTGACCTAAAAAACAACAACAACAACTGGAAACCACTGGGGTAGATGACATCAGAGTTCAGGCCAGCTCTAACTTTCTCTGATTCTTCTTTCCATACTGCCATTTGTGCAGAAGGCACTCAAACAAATATGAGTTGCTGATGGTGTCTGTTGTGAGTATTGCAAAACTGAACACTCAACTATGAAGAGCTGCTGGAATTAAGCTTCTCTCCACACGCAAGATCCCTCACAATTCTGCACATGTTTAAGATTTAAAGTGGGCAGCCTAATTAGCAGAGAAAAAAGTTAAAAACCTGGCTGCTTAACTTCGGAATTGCCTTCAAATTATATTCCCATTTGCAAATTTTACCACTGGATTTTTTTCACATGTATTTGACATTTTATTTCCCTGTTAAGACAAAACTCAAGGGAAAAAAAGGAAAAGAAAAGGAGGAGGAGAGAAAGAAAAAAGAAAGAACCAAACAAGCAGCATGTAGGAGGTTACAAGAGAACAGCTTGATAAAGATCACCAGAAGACTGCTGCCTCTAGAAAGTTCAAGAGCCTTGTAATAAATAACCCTGTATAATTCTAAAGAGGTCTGAACTGTTTAACTAGTTTTTAAATGCGAGCAAATACACATACACACAGCAGTCTAATATGCTTTAGCTTCATGTCCTGAACACTATAAAAATGTCCCATTATTGGTGTTCACAACACTTAAACAGCTTGGATAGATTATATTCCTTAGAGGAAGAAGGCAGCTACAATGCAAAGTTCAAGTTCCTGAAATTCAGATAGTTTTAGGACATAAAAAAAAAAATCCTTCCCATAGGAAGAATTAATTTCTCTCAAGCAAAAGACAAGGAGTGAGAATTTGTTAAATTAGTCCCATGTATTGGACAGAGCCAGTGGAAATTCTCAGTCTCATAGGTGACTTTTGCAGAAAGACTTAAACCAGCATTTTCCCAGGAGGCCCTATCCAGGTGTGTTAGAAGTGTACAAACATGAAATATGGAGGAGATTTGCATATTCATTGCACAAAGTTTACATAAACTGACAAAGTTTGGACAGTTGATTCTCAGGCATTTTTCAAGTTCACATTTTATTGCTGCTGCCTCTAAGTTAGGCAGTTGGAAAGTTCACTCATCTATATTCTTTCTCACTGGGCTAATAATATTGTCTTGGGTCCTGCGAAGGGATGTACATTATTTAATTTATAAAATCAGAGGTAGGTTATGAGATGTGAGCACTGAAAGGGTTTTGTTCTCTACCTCTCTGACATACAGAATTAGGTAAATAAGGCAAGGTCATCTGAAATTTTCCTATGGTCCCTCAAAGTTGATGAACCACAGTTTGGAAAGCATTGAGCAAAAGGGGGAAAATGCAGAAATCCACCTGAGTTTGGAGTACAGACTTTGGAGTCAAATAATAATGGGTCCTTGTCCCAGCTCTGCTTTCCGTTAACTAAAATTTGGCAAGTTATTGCACCTTTCAGAGGCTTTATTTTCTCTTCTGTAAAATGGGGATGATATTAAAGACTGTTTCATAGAGTTGTGCAAATTTAAAAAGATGCCTGTCAAGTGTCTACTGTAATGAACCAGACTTTGTTCATTATTGTTTTTGGAATCATCAACTCTATCCTTTGCTGCATGACTCTGATGTTTAATAGCATCAAAAGATAGAGAATTTCTTCTGAGTAAATTTCTATAACCAGACTTTTTATATTCCACATTAGCACAAGAACTAAGATGATTCATGGAATGAATTTATATATCCTAAAAAAATTGTTTTGGCAAACTAAGGTTATAGGTTATTAATCCAGTTGCCACATCACCAGCCCCACCCCTTGTCATGTTTCAACAGTGAACTAAGGTCACCATGCCCTTCTGTACCACCTCAGAGCCCCCCAATATTTTTCATGGTCATTACCCTTGTTTGTATCCACTTTTTAAAAAGAACCATGTCTAAGACATTTCAGGAACAAGGGAACAATTAGGCATTGATTGCTTTCCCCCTTTCAGTTCTTCCATGTTAAAAAGAGGGGATAAAGGAACAAAACTCAGCAACTAGTAGGAAAGAGGATGTTAGACCCAGCCCTTGGCTGAATTTAATTTGAGGCATTTCAGTATGGTTATTTCTCAGAGTCATTGAGGGCTAATGGTGCAATCCGATTTTGCCCAGATGAATTTCCCATGACAAACGATATTGGCTCATCATTTGTGGTCGTGACTGAGTGCCAGTATTTTTCTTCCTCCAAAGCTTGGGTAGAACAGCATGGAGCTCTTATGTTCCTTGGGACATTTGTTTCCAATTTTGCAAACACTATGAATGTGGTTATTTTTGTAGCTCTGTTAGGAAAGTGCATGGCATTTGGTTTTTCTTGTTGGAGTTAATTATAAATCATTAGGGTTCCAGTGCCCACAACAAAGTCCTTGGACCTTGAAGCTCAATCACTGGTGATTGCGATAGTCCTGCCCACACCCCCCCCCCACTCTTGCTAAATCCTCCATTTCTCATTATAGAGAAGAAGGGAGGAGGGGGCATTATTTTAAGATGTTTTTATTGGCTTCTAAATGTGAAGCTTTGGTTCCAAGGTCTTCTTTTTTCCCAGAGGAAGATAAACTTTTTGGGGCTGTAAATCATGGGATTTTTGCATCACTTGACAGGGTCCTTGTTTAAAAGCCATTCCAATTGCCTCACTGATGACTTAGAAGTAGAGAGAGTTGCCCATGCATTGTGAAAAGGACCCTTTCAGTAGCACTGGGCCTTCACCCAAATCTGTTGCTTTAGGAGGATAAATCATTCTATTTTCACCCACTCCCCACTTCCATCCCCCATTTATAGAAAACACCACTGTGACCTGACCAGTAACTGTAGTTCAAGCCACTGGCAAAACTGGGAGGCCCCAAGATGGCAAAGCTCAAAATAGGGGGCCCTCCTCCAACTCTGAACTGACTGCTCTTCCTGCCCACAGTCAGGAACCCACATCATCGGGCTGTCCCAAGCCCCCTATAATTATCCACCTCATCTCACTCTCCAGGATAGCAGACATAGTCCCAAGTTTTTCCCATTAAAATATCTGTCCCATATGTCATTTTCCCAT
The DNA here is from genome assembly GCF_003265705.2 of Callorhinus ursinus. NCBI lineage: Eukaryota > Metazoa > Chordata > Mammalia > Carnivora > Otariidae > Callorhinus > Callorhinus ursinus. The sequence goes on from NW_027397065.1 coordinate 44,559,126, forward strand.
AGGGCTTTGTTTCCTGCTAGATAGTAAATAAGTAATCTAATTTAAAAAAAACACCTGCATTCATGTATCAGTAGGTGCCAAATGGAAAATGAAGAGAGGAGAAGACTTGTTTTCTACTTTTTTTTTTGCCTCCAAACTCTTTCTTCATTCAAGGCCTTCTTCGGTTGAATCAGAGTGGGCAGCTGACACTCTCTTGGTCACCTCTACCCCCAAAGCCTGGAACAGTACCTGGCACCTGGTAGCCTTCAAGAACTATCTTATGAATGAATGAGGGCCCATCCAACTGTTTTTACCTTCCCCCACCCCTGGCAGACCCTGGGGGTGAGATGGGCTTGGAGCAGAGCTTGCACACCATGGAGTTATGGAAATATATTCAAAAAGCACACTAGTTGGCCCTGAAGACCACTAAGTCCTACCTTGCCACTTCATAGATGAGGAAACTGAGGCCCAGAGAGGGGAAGTTTCCCTCCCAAGGTCACACATTGAGTTACTGGAACAGAATCTGATTCAGGTCCCTTGATTCCCACATGGTTTGCTTCCGTGTTCTTTACTTTTTAACATAAGACTTCTGGAGAAGAATAACTTGAGACAGTTGTTCTCAACAGTTTCTTAATGAGGATTTACTTTTAATTACACACACACACACACACACACACACATACACACACACCTCAAGCCTTCTGATTATGGAAGGAGCAGAAGCTTCTGGTCCTGAATGTCCCCCACTCCCTTTTCACCCCCAGGAATCTCCACAAACCAGAGACACAATCATGACAATCAGCTTGAAAGCAAACATGAAGAGCTTGGAGATCATCTTAGTGTGGCTTCCCTTCAAAAGCAGACCCCAAGACTAGAAATCCTAGGAAGCACTGTGAGGAAATGAGGGAGGAAGTAGGCAGAGAAGGGAGGAAAGCCCATTAAGGAATTTTTGAGGCACTAGTCACACAGTTACAAATGGCTACTGGGGTCTCTGTCCCATCCATCCCATCTGGAATCCTCTCAGATACTGTGTAAACACATCTCTAGAATGGTCCACTGAAGGGTATTTAGCCTCTAACTCCTGTCCCATATCAGTAGAAAGCCACTAAGAAGCGTTAAATCTCTAGTGTTCCTGGCCTCCCCCACAAGACCCCCTTAGTCTTTGCAGCCAGACAGCCCATGCATGCAGGGGCAGGAGCCTCAGCCTGTAAGGTTGATCAGCTGATCAAAAACTACCTCTATTCAAAAAAAAAAAAAAAAAAAAGAGTGACCTACTCTTGAGAAAGACCTGTGCAATGTTGGAGGTGGAGTTTTAGCAGCACAAAAAAATTATATGAAACCTGGTAGGAGGTTGACCTCTTTTGCAAATAATATCCTTATTCCTAGAAAGCTCTCTGCTCATTCCTCAGGTCTCAGCTTCTAAATAGATAGATGATAGATAGATAGATAGATAGATAGATAGATAGATAGATAGATAGATAGATAGATAAAGTGTACTTGGGGAGGTTTTCCCTGCCTTGTTCTCATGCCCTTCCCTTTGCTAACACTCTTGCTTATAAATACATATTCAGTGTCCATCTTCCCCCACAGATTCTGCATTCTAAGTGCAGGAACATGTCTTTTTTACTCACTTCTATGCTGCCAGAACCTAACACAAAGTCTGAACACACAGGTATTGAATAAATATGTAACATATGTCATTTGCAGCTTCTATTTAATGTAGCTTCATTGAGGGTCTTATTTGCTTAGCATGGATGGATTGAATTAGACCTCTGGGCTTGTTTTTGCCTCTTTATACTTGGTCAGCTGAGCTTCTTCTGTGGATGGTAGGTAAGGCTGTTTCTCAAAGAAGCTTAGTTCAGTAAAAACTCAGGTGAGAGGATCTCATCAAGTTTCATTAAATGAAACTTGCTAAAACTTCCTCCCTCTAACCTCTTTACAGTCAGGACCCATTTATAAAACACAGGGCTATAAACTATAAAGGATTTAATCAGGTTTCCTCTTTTCTTGAGAGGATGAAAATTTAGCTTCCTTATAGAATAAGGTGTATGATGTTACCACTGTCTGTTTTGGGAAGGACAAGCCTACTCCACTTAATGACTTGCATTTTCTCTGGATTTTATATTCTTGGAGACTTTCACAGCAGTAGACAACAGTGAACTGACAGAAGAGCTGCCCCCAGAGAGTAGAGAGAGAGATGCATGAGTCATTCTTAGGGGACCATCCTTTGATTTTCTACCAATGTGTTTTTGGTCAAGACAAATAACAGTAACTCACTCATACTAATTCAAGTAAAGGGTGGAGGTGTTTATTTTAAGACTCAGGAAAGACAAGAAACAAGGCATCTTTGGGGTTTGGCCTCTAACACACTCTCTCTCTTTCTCCCCCTCCACCCTTCATTCTCCACATTCCTCTCTCTAACAACCACCTGGTTCATGATTTCTGCTTGAAGGTAGCTATTATGTTCCTCTCTTCATACATTAACATTTTAATTCTACCTCCTACTACTAACTTGCAACTAGCTCTTTGTTTCTCAATTCCATATCCCCAAAAGAGGAATGTGATCTGCCCTGCTAGTTTGAACTGGAACAAACTCTAATAATAAGTCATGGGTTATTGACAAGCCCATAGCACTGCTGACTTCAAGGTAAGTTTATACCCTGGTTCCATTAGTATGGTAGGAAGGAGAGTAGAAAGAGAGAGTTCCAAGGCAAAGAACGCAGACATGCCCACTCAAGTGAGAGTGAAGGCAGAATTTCCTAAAAAAGGAGTGTAGATGGTACTAACAACCCAAAATATTTTTTTTAAAGATTTTATTTATTTATTTGAGAGAGAGAGAGCACGAGAGGGAAGAGGGTCAGAGGGAGAAGCAGACTCCCTGCTGAGCAGGGAGCCCGATGTGGGACTCGATCCCGGGACTCCAGGATCATGACCTGAGCCGAAGGCAGTCGCTTAACCAACTGAGCCACCCAGGCACCCCCAACAACCCAAAATATTAACTACCCTAATTCTCCCCCAACATGGGTGGGTATCTGGTGGCTAAGGATGCAGAAATGTAAATTAAGACTGTTGTATCAGAGCCTCTTCTCCATGTTCTTCTGCAGGCTGACCATTTCCAACTACAGGCATCTTTGACTGCCTGGGGCTTTTCTTAGTCCTAAGTGCACATTCAAATGAAGCTAGAGGTGCCTGAGTCGATGGCATCAGAAGCAGCACTTACTCAATGACAAATGGAAGTTGGTAAATGCCCCAAACACTTTGGCCCTTAGGTGGGACAACTCTGAGACATGTTCTACACTTTCTCCCAGAGGTCCAGACTATAACTGAGCCCACAAAGATACGCTGCTCAATAGCATAGAATTTTCCAGATTAAGAGTTTGAACCAACACTTTGTCCAGGACTGTCCTCCAGATCTTGTTCTCCTTCCCCTGTGTCATGGTCTCTTGGCTCCTATCCTATGAAACAATCACCAAAAAACATTTAGGGACAGCAAGGCAATGACAAAATCCACGAATGTATCATTTCCTACAGTAAGGTTTTTTTCTGTTTGTTCATTATAAAAACAGATCTTCTCAACTTGTGGAACAGATTGTGTCTTGGTGATAAAAACAATAATTTATACCAGCTTAACAAATGAACCCAGTGGTCCAGCCTCAGAAAGATTTTCACAGTCAGAAAAATTCAGTCAACAACCAAAACAGTAATTTAAAAACAACACAAGTTCTTCAAATGGAAAGGTATACTACGTCCATGCTTAAGAATTCAACATCAACTTCATAAAGATGTCAACCCTGCCAAGTTAATACATAAATTTAATGCAGTGCAAATAAAAATTATCAGCAGTATTTTTGAACTATTTTCATATGGAAAAATAAACAAGTAAAACTAGCCAGAAAAATCCTATTAAAAAAAAGTAATGAGGTCAAACTAGCCCTGCCAGATATTAAAATATGATATAAAGCTACATTAATTAAAGCAACATAATAGTGGACCATAAATAGACATATCAGTGGAATATTCCAGTAATAGACCTAAAAACATACAGGAAATTAATATATGATAAAGACGTATTATTAAAGAAACAGTACTCACACAATGGGTAGCCATTTAGAAAACAAAAAATTGAATCCATTCCCCTAACCTCAAAACAAAATGAATTACAGATGGAGCAAACACTTAAATGTAAAAACTGAAAACCACAAAATTATTAGAAAAAAAGGCAGAAATTATTGTGCAATCTCAGAGTAGGGTAGGCTTTCTAAGCATGACATGTAAATCAGAAGTCTTGGAAGAGAAGACTGACAAATCTGACTACACAAAAATTTTAAAAATTTGAACAGCAAAAACTTCCATACCTAAAGTCAAAAGAATACCTTTTAAAAATGGGATAGATTTGTGTAATTCATATCATAAAGAGTTCAGTTCCCTAGCATATAAAAAGTTCCTAAAATTATTATGCAAAATCAACGACTCAATATTTGCCAAATGATGTGCCAAGGTTGCAAGCAGACAGTTCATAGAAAAGAAAGTACAATACTCTGAAAACATGATTAGTTTCAGTTGCAGTAAGTCTAAAAGACAAATACACTCTTTTGTCTCTCCTTTACTCTCACACTACTTCACTTCTAAAACAAGAGGTGTGGGTCTTGCACACATCAAGCAATTCTGCAACTCCAGCTGGGTGTCCCATGATTTAACTTAATTCTGACACTACCTATCTGAAGATAGCGTCAGATCCCACAGGTGAAGTGCTCAGTCCTACAAGACTGCCCCCACTTCAGAGGTGAATCACAAATCCAGATTGTTATCCGTGCTTCTGATTCACTGGCTATAAATGGGTAAGTTCCCAAGATCCCCTCCTTCAGATCACTGAATCTGCTAGAGCAGCTTAGAGAACTCAGAGAAGCAGTTTATTTGCTAGATAATCAGTTTATTATCAAAGGATATAACTCAAGAACAGCCTGATGGAAGAAATGCATAAGGCAAGGCATGGGGAAAGGGGCACAAAGCTTCCATGCTCTCTCTGAGTGTGGCACTCTCCCAGCACCTCAGTATGTTCACCTCTACCGAGAAGCTCTCCAAACCCCATTCTTTGGGGGTTTTATTGAGGCTTCATTACTTCCTTATGTAGGCATGATTGATTGATTCAACCTCCACTTCTGCTCCCCTCCAAGGTGGGAGGGAAGGGGACTGTAAATCCCAATCCTCTAATCCTGGTTGGTTCCTATAGAAACCAGCCCCACCCACAGAGGCTTTCCAAAAGTCACCTCATTAACGTAAACTCAGGTGTGATTGAAAGGGTTTTTTTTTATTAATATCAAAAAATGTTCCTATCATTCAGGAAATCCCACTTAGGGGGGATTTGTACCAGGAATCTTAGGAGTCTTAGGAGATTTGTACCAGGAATCAGGGACAAAAAACAAATATATTTCTTATTATAACTAATACCTAATACCCAATCTTAATACTAATAAGGTAAATGCAATTAAAACTATAGTTTAAATACCATTTTTCACATATCAATTGGCCACATGGAAGTTTGATGTCACTCAGCATTGGTGAGGATACTGGGGAACAGGCAATCTCATACAATGCCAGTACAGTATAAAGGGCAAAATCTATCAAAATTTAAACGCATATATCCTTTGATTCAGCAGTTCTATTTCTGTGGGCTACTCAGAACCCTCTCTAAAACAGTGTTCAGGATACTTTTAGGCAGCCAGCTTGAGCAATGGAAACTTGGACAAGGCAAAAGGGCCCAGAGTGACCACTAAGCTGACACAGGTTCATTAACTGACCCACCTTAAAATAGCCATGGGCCCTAACTGACCAATACAACCAGGCACAGTTCCTAGGATTACCAAAAAAGAGAAAATTCCATATGACCCATACTCCTCACTCCACCCTATAACTGTGGCCACTGACCACCACCTCATGGCAGATAATTTCTCCTTTGCTGCCCTGCCTGCTGATTCCTTGCAATCTATTCAATAAACTTTTATCTCATTTGTTCTGCCTTGGGTGAGTTCTTTCACCCCCATGCCACCAGCCCCCACACAATCGGGTAACCCCACACAGTAAACTTTTTCTATAATGGGTCAAAGAGTAAATATTTTAGGCTTTTGGGCCATGTAGTCCCTGTCTCAACTATTCAACTCTGTTACTGTAGTATGAAATCAGTCATAGACCATAAATGAATGAATGAGCATAGTTGTGTTCCAATAAAACTTTATTTACAAAAGAGCTGTTGGTGGGATTTGGCCGGTGGGCCATAGATTGACAACTCTTGCTCCAGAACACAGTAGAATCAGAAAGGCTAGGCACACTCCCACTGTGGCAGAGACCATTGCTGTCCCCAAACTCCATTTCTTCCCCATAGTAAAAGATCTGCAGCCAGGACCTGGATGGCCTGTCAGAGACTGCATTTCTCAGACTCCTTTGTAAATTGGTGATTATGTAACTAAGCTCTCAGTGATGTGTAAGCAGAAATTCTATTTCAAACCTCTGGTTCATTTGCTTAAGACTAAATCTCTATTTTGACAATAACCAAAATGACATTAAAGCCACATACTGAAAATGGCAGAGCTGCCATCATTCAGGGTGCCTAAATGACTGGATGGGAAGAGTGGCCCACAGTCCTTCACATAAGAGAAATTGTTCCAAACCTAGTCTGAGGACAGAACATTTTTGCCTCACAATCTGTTTCTGAGAAGTTAGCATTCCTGATAAAATGCTTAAGCAATTTCCTATGAACCTAAATGGAATTAAGGTTTGCTCTGGGAAACCAATTACCCACATGCCCAATTACCCATACACTCAGTTGCCAACTGTCAATCAAAGGTCTAGTGACCTTTAACCAGACTTTCTTTTCTTTCTGTGTCTATTCTAACAGTATTTATCTAACTAAACCCTTTTCCTATCAAGGCTCCCTGACAAAAGTGAATTTGGGAAGTGGCCTTCTAGGGTCCATTTCCCTTGTGTGCATGACCATAAGACTCTGATACATGCTTATAGCTAAACTGTCTGTAAAATTTTCTTTAACACTTGGGACACTCACCTGATACTGGAACAAGAGTGAGAAATACTTTTTTTTTCTTTGAGCCATTAAATTTTGGTCTCTCTTGCAGCCACCTAATCTACCTTAATACATTCATACTTTATAAATTAGTTTAATTTACCAAATGCTTACTATATGCCAGAGACTACACTAAGCAATTGACATGCATTATATGTCACCAAATGCCATTTGTTCCCCATAGTAAAGAGCTGCAGCTGGGATTGGATGTCCTCATGACTGTACCCTAATATGTGGCTGTGCCCTTGAAACAGGGAAGGGCTCAGATTTGTAGTCTTGGGAGTCAGAGCTCTGTTCACCCATTCATCCTGGCCCTGAAGGAATGGATGGTTCTTCTCGGAGAGCCTCTATGGCCCTTTCAGTGAACCAGCAACTTAGGACTGTGAAGAATTCAGCTTCTCCAGCAACAGAGCCTGGCAGGAAGAAAGAAAGAGAGGACTGGCTGCCCACCCATCATTTGAGACTAAGAAAAAATTCTGGAATTAATAGAAATGTTCAGGTCATGTAAGTTTCAGGAGAGATATTTGGAGTTATTGCATATAAGGAAGAGTTTAAGCAATCTATTGGAAAAATCAACCATCTATGTATCCATCCCTTCACTACACAAATAATTATTGAGCACTTACTATGTGCTGGGATGAGCAAAACACTGGGAAGGAGTGGGAGAAAGTGTTAAACAGGGAGGTGTTGGTCAAGAGTACAAAGTTTCAGTTATGCAAGATTAGTAAGACCTAGAGATCTGGGACACCTGGGTGGCTCAGTCGGTTAAGCGGCTGCCTTCGGCTCAGGTCATGATCCCAGGGTCTTGGGCTCAAGTCCCACATCAGGCTCCTTGCTCGGCAGGGAGCCTGCTTCTCCCTCTGCCTGCCTCTCCCCCTGTTTGTGTTCTGTCTCTCTCTCTGACAAATAAATAAATAAAATCTTAAAAAAAAAAAACCTAGAAATCTACTGTATACCATGGTGCCCATAGTTAACAATACTATATACTTAAAATTTTGCAAAAAGGGTAGATCTGAAGTTGAACGTTCTTCTCACTAAATAAGTAGGACAGGGAAAAAAAACTAGAGGTGATGGATACGTTTATGGCATTGATTGTGGTGATAGTTTCATGGGTGTAAACTCATGTTCAAACTCATCAGGTCGTATACATTAAAAATGTGCAGCTTTTTGTATTTTGATGATACCTCAATAAAGAGGTTTTCAAAAAAAAAAAAAAAACACTAGCAATACAACAGTTAACAAGATAGTCAAAGAGATGTGACTACATTTGTACCCTGTGGTTGTGCGGCAGTTCACATAAGCCATCAAACTGGGATTATCTTGTAATGTCAATTGTGTACTTTTTAGTCGACACTTGCATCCCCCACCCACCTCCCACAGTGCATCTACCCTCACCAGGGGTAGGGGCATCCATGTATAATGATGGTTATATACAGCCAAATGCTTGTTTCATTGGCCTGCCCCCAGGACTGTAATTCTCAAGGAGTCATTTCCCTGGGTTCAGACTGTGCAAATGCAAAAGTCCCCATTTAAATGCAAATAGCCCTGCAGCCATGACACATTACATCATTGTCATTCATTGACACCTTTCAAGTGCAACAGCAACCAGGAGGTCCAAGAAATCCTGGAGAGAGAGAGAATCTAAGAGAGTGCTTCCAGGAAGAATAAGGCTAGCTGGCCAACCTCAGCAGGGGAATGGGAAGGGGCTTACCAAGAGATTGAATAAAAGTGAAGTGAGCCACAAAAATTCTACTTGGAGTGGCTGAAAGATTCTTTTGAAGGAGAGACCAGGGGCAATGGGATAAACAGTAACAAAGTGAATGATGTCTGGTATTATGTAATTAACTACACCTGTATATTTTTACATATATCTGAACCTCTTAATGGTTCACAGTCATTTTTGGAAGTAGGGAGGATATACCTTAATAACAATATGAGAAAAATCTTTACTCAGCAAGAGAACCAACCTACCTAAATAATTTTAATTGAAGAAATAACTAAATTGGAAGCTTTGATGAGGGAGGAGTCCTCCAAGAGGTACTAGATGACCACTCTAGAGCTAATTCCAGAGTCTGGTTTTGTTGTAGTGGGGGTGGTCTATAAATTGGGGACATAAGCTGAATAGCTTGGATAATAAAGGAGTCTTCAAAGCCTATTTGGAGTAAGAGACAGGGAATGACCAGTTTGCTGACAGAAGACAGAACAGGGATGAGACCTTTATCAGCTCTCTACAACGTGGTCTGTGCTTCCTTGTTTCTTCATGAAATCTTCAGTAAAAAATGAATTTTTGTTTATGTCTCTTAGAACTGAGGGTTCACCAAAGACCCTAGTGAATAGCAGGAGCACCAGCTTTCGTCAGGAGATCTGCCACATCTGGATTCCAATTATAACTATTTAAACACCTCGAGTTGTACCAGACCCAATGCATGGAGCCTGCTGCTTAATGCAGGGTTACAGATTTGGAGATGGGATTATTTTAATGGTAGTGAAAAGGTCTAGGATATTCAAAATACAGTATTTTTAATGGGACAACACTAATCATTGCTTCGTTTTCAAAACCAGTTCTCTACTTTTTAAAAATGAAGATGCCTAATTCTCAAAGCTGGGAGAACATAGTAGGTATAATTCCCCCCATTTTCAGGAGAGATGTGACTTTCACTGAGCAAGACTAGAGAATTCCACCAAGGTCACTTTTCTCAATGATGACAAGAATCAAAGAATCTGGTTCTCCACTGAGAGACAGACATAATCCATGGGGCCTGGGAGCCACGTTTGAGCACAGAGCTTCATGAATTTGATCTAAAAGTAAAATCCATTTCCTCTCCACCAGAAGGCTGCTGAGACACCATTGGGTGGCACTATTGCTTACATTTTGAAACTCCAGATAGTCAAGGGAAGTCACATTTCAAACCCACAGCAGAAAGAATAGCAGAGCATTCTCCAAGGAGCCTAGAAGTCGGCATTCCACCAACGTATATCACCAAGACAGTTCAACTACAGAAGGTTCGAGGTAGGCAAAATATAATGTCTTGGAAAATAACCCAACTCACATAAAAGACACAATCTACAGATTCAATGAGCATTAGCAACCTCATTACAATTTCCATGCAATTTGACATCCTAAAGAGCTCTACTCTTGGTTTGAGATGGATTGCCAGCAATTGCCACTCACTTCTGTTTGGGGGCTAATGGGGGAAGGCATACTGTTTTGTGGTTTTTGCTTTCCGCAAACATGCTTAAGCCTTGGTTAGTCGATTACCCCCATGACTCCTATATCCATTTACAGTAATTTCTATTAAGAAAAGTTCCACCTCTTGCACTAATGGGAGCTTTGATGATCAACTCAAGGTCCCTAGCTACTATGTTTAGCTACTATTCCTGCTTGGAATTCCAAGACCTACCTCTGAATGATAGAAAAACGGATCTTTGAGGAATGTAATGATTCTGATTACGCCTCCTCTCACATGCCCTTCACTAGCAGACAGAAATCAGCATGGGTGACAGCCAGGAAGTCAACAGTGAAAACAATCGTTACAGTTGTCACTGTCTGCCATAAGACACACAGGCGTACATGTGCCACACACAATGGGATTTCATTCAACAGTGCAATCCTGTATTAATTATATGTTTCACTGTTAATACTTTTTCACTAATTTAAATAGCTCCTTCCATGCTGCTTTCCCAGAGTAAAACCAGACATGCCCACTGCTAATTACATTATAATAAAGATTTTATTATCACAATGAATTACATGTGCCACCTTTTTTCAGGGGCACATTCCCAGCTCGTGACCCAGAGGAGCAACAGGGGAGAAGGAAAAAACCAAAAACATAAGTCATATATAAAACAGGAGGAAAAAGACAATAGAGAATTATACCAAAGTTTGATGCAATGACTATGACTGGTGGGGGGAACCCTCCCCATTCAAGCCTGGTTCCTAGAAAACTAAGAAAAAGCTCCAAAGCAGTGACTTTAAATAAAGTCTTCTCCTTACTACTCAAAGTGTGGTCCACATGGTAGCAGCAACGGCATTGCCTGAGAACCTGATAGAAAGGCAGAATCTCAGGTCTTACTTAGGCCTACTGAATCAGATTCTGCATTTTAATAAACATGCAGGTGATATGCATGCACACTAAAGCTTGAGAATTACTGCCATTGTCAGCAGTCACCAACATAGGACAAAATGCCCCCCACTCTGCTCCATGACACCACATGAGCCCATCAGTACTCCTATGTCATCTAGAGATAAGGAAGGAAGATAGACTATACTGACTTGACTGACTATAACTAGAATAAACTAGTATTACATTTCCTGGCATCAAGCAGGATGAAGTCTCAAAAATGAGACCAAGTTAAGCTATCAAAAACTAAAGTGACTTTTTTTGCACAGCTAATTGTTAAATCCACACCTTTACTATTACCAGCCTTCAAGCATCAGTTCACATGTTTTTTAATGGGTCAGTTATTTAAATTGGGTTCTTTGTAAGACAGTTCACATTTCTCTATCATCCATCCATGATAGGCCCACCAGGCTGTGTTATTCACTCAATACACAGTACACGTCATCTTGCATTGTTAGGTATTTTTTTATTTATATATTTATTTTGAATTCATTAATATTTGAATTCGTTAATACAAGGCTTTTTTTAGAGCATCTATGTAGGTTAGAATTGCTTTCAGCCCCAAGTAGCAATGCATATCTTACAGTTGCTTGCAAATTTTCACAATTCAGTTTTCTTTCTGGCAGTTTCAGGACTGATGCAGAGGTTTAGCATTGTCACCCAGCACCCAGACTCTCCCTACCTTTCTTCTCTTCAGTCTTTACCATATTATCTTTTTATATTTGGGCTTTTTGCTTCAGCAATATGGCTGACTCAAGTCCAAACATCACACCTTCACACAAACACATTTAAGACAAAAAAGGAGCTAATCTCCTCATCTCATTTTACTCAAAGCAAAATCCCTCCCAGAAGACTTCCTTTTATGTCCCACTGGCCATAAGTTGATCACATGGCCACCCCGAAATCTCTAGAGCAAATGGGGAATGGGATTACCAAACTAGGTTTAGACCCTGGACTCTGGGAAGTGGTCCATATTCCCAGATCATATTATAGGCTGGACAAAATTGGGGGTCTCTAAACTTAGGAAGAAATGAGGAACAGCTGCTTTGTAAGCAGCCAACAGTGTCTGATGCAACCACGATGCTCAAGGCATCCTTCTAGTCACTGTTTAGAATACAAAAATGAATTAGGCAACTGCAGGCCTAACTCACAACATTGGTTGGTTGCACTTAATAGACACTGGGTGCACTTAGCAGGCACTGGGACCCATGCATGATATGATCTCTGCCCTCCTAAGGCCCGTTTTGCCCCATCCCTAAGCACCCTCCTCAGAGCTAATCACTCTTCACAGTTTGATGTATACCTGTATAGGTGGATACCCCCACACTTATTTTTATTAAAATGTTATCATCGTCTTACCAAACACTTACTATATTCCAAGAACTCTTCTAGATGCTTGAAATAAAACAGTGAATGAGACAGATCTTCAGAATCATGCTTTGTTCACATTAAAATCTGCTTTTTTCTCATGGTTCTCTTGAAGGCCTACTTTTTTCTTTGTAATGGTTTCCTGTATCACATTCTATGTTTCTACCAAAATATATTTAACAATTCCCTTTTTAACAGACATTGGGGTTTTAATTTCCCACCATTGATGGCATACAAGATCTTGATGAGCTTTCTTTAAATGTACCCTATAAACACATACAGGAGTTTTTCTGTTAGACAGCTTCCTCAAGTAGCTTGCTAACATACTTTTTTCCTCTGTCTTCTCAACACGAGGCACAGTATTTTACACAGAGTGGGTGTTTCGATAACATTTACTGAATGATCAATCTCCACCATCCCCACCCAATCAAGAACCCCTTGAACTTTCAACATGACTTTTTTTTTTAACGTTTCAATAAGAAACTAAATTCTTGTTCTTGCATTTAGAGTACATAAATAAAAAATTTAAACCCTAATTCTATTTTGTAGATTTAAGTTATAATTCACTCCAGTTTATTAAAAGAATTCTTTCGGACTTTCCGCCAACAATTTGGCATTTTTAACATGTTTTCATTATTAATAAAAATCTGTGTTTTAAAGAACACGTTTTCAGACTGGCTTTTGAAAGGGTCCCCAGAGAACCGCTATGGATAGCTACTGACGTGAAGAAAACCCAACATTGACCCTGTGAAGTTATCATCTGCATACCCACAGGGTCCCTCCCCAGAGGCTGTCTGGGGATCAGTGCTCCACATGGCACTCGTACTGTGTGACAAACCGCAGGGAAGATGTCTTCTTCCATATCTCGCCCATCTGATGTGGGTGCCAGTGAGCGACAAATTAGCACAATTGTTATTTGTGTTGAATGGGATCGATGTGGGCTATCACCTAATGAAGTGCTTATTAAATGTGTACATTTTTTGTCATTTAATAACCAAAGGGAACTCTGTACTTGCGGGATTGTGAAGAGAACTTCAAAGGTATGCGGCACCGAACTCGGCACACACCAGCCACATCTTATAAAAGGCACATAGGGTAAGTCAGGGATGGCTGTGAGGGAGCAAGACATGCTGTACTTCAGGGAATTTGTGATTTGTGAACTTGAGAATGAGAGGAACTTCTCCATATTTAAAAATGCAGAAACTAACAAGACCCCTTTAGGCACATAAAAGTTCAAACATAAGGGGGGAAGAAAATGAACATATGCATAGTTTAGTGCAGGGTTTTTCAAATATTTTTGGCTGCAACCCACAATAAGAAATACATTTTACATCATGAGCCAGTGCAGACATGCCACACACCTGTAACTGAAATGAAAGTTGCAGAGAGTACTACCCTTACTACATGATATTTTCCATCCTATTCCCTTCCATTTCAGTTTTTAATGAGGTCTGTGCCCCACTAAATTGATTTCAGGACTCACTGATGAATGGTTTATTATCACTGATGGTCAGCAGGTATCCACCACAATTTTTTTTAAGTCATCTTCATGAAAGATAGGAAACTTGGGCACATAATCCTCACATACCTACAGTTTTAGAATCATAAGAGATCTGGGTTTTAGTCCCTGCTCTATTACTAGTGTATAACCTGGAAAAAGTGCTTAAATTTCATAAGCTTCAGTCTCTCCATCTGCAAAGTGGGGATAATAACAGTATTAATCATATAATATACTGTCAAATGATAACTACTATCTCCAATTATCAGGAGGATGATGACGATGGCAATTTACCCACTCATCCTGAAAAATATCCCAGAAATGGGAACATAATCCAGCAGAGGGTAAGCGCTACAAAAGGCAAGAAACTTCTGTGTAGATACCATTCCATTTATGAACAGCAATTACCCAAATAAAGGTTTCCTAAAAACATAATGATCACATTTTTCAAATTCTTAAAAGGCACAGTTTATAAGATACTGCTAAAACAAGTACATATACATGCATGTCCATAACTGCACTATTCACAATAGCCCAAAGATGAAAACATCACAAATCATCATCAACAGATGAATGGACAAACACAATAGAATATTACTCATCCATAAAAAGTAATAAAGTACTGCTACATGCTACAACATGGATGAACCTACAAACCGTCCTAACCAAGAAAAACCCAGACACAAAAAGTCACATATAGATTTCATTTACATGAAATATCCAAAATAAGTAAAACCATTGAAACACAGAAAGCAGAATGGTCGTTGCCAGGAGAGGAGGGGAGTATGGAAGAATATGTTTAATGGGTAAAGGGTTTTACTTTTGGGTGATGAAATTGGTTTTGGAAATGGAGTGGTGATTGTACAACATTATGAATATACTTAATACCACTGAACTGATCGTTTCAAAATGGTTAATTTTATGATATGTGACTTTCACCTCAATAAAATATATTTCTTAAATGAGCATGCATAGTACATAAAAAGAAACCCACTAATTATTAGTGAGTTTTATTATCTTACTAATACGTTCTTTTCAGCCTCTCAACAAAATATAATGTTATTATCACATTGTCATTCTTAAAAGATTGTTACAATCTAAAGGCATTAAGTCTGTCTTAATAACATTCTGACTAAAAAAATCCACATTCTCAAGAGATAGGAAGAGAAGCCAGCATCTAAAAAAAGCAATGTATTTAACAACACACAAAACTCCCACAGGGGCCACACAAATAGAAGAGGGAGACCCAGCCAAATCTGAATGCCAAAACATGGCACAAACCTACAGGAAGAAAGTCAAGGAAAGTTAATATTTTTAAAAGGCAAATTTATTTATTAAACCTGGAGATGACACCCAAAACAGGGAGGATGCTTTCATGGGACCAAGACTATTTCAACAAGCTAGAAGAGAAAAAGAGAGAGACTGAGAGAAAACAAAATTGAAGAATTTTATAGACTTTCTTTATTGAGATATATTTGACATACAACATTTTGTTAGTTTAAAGTGTACAACATACTGATTTGATACATTTATTTTGCTTTGGGTGTCACTATAACACTAGCTAACACCTCTATCACATCACATGACTTCCATTTCTTCTGGTGTTGGGAAAAATTAAGATCTACTCTCTTAGCAAGTTTAATTTTATAACAAAGTTTTGTTGTCTATAATCACTGTTCTGTGTATTAGGTCTCCAGGACTTATTTATCTATTATTTGCACAAAATAAAATTTAATGAGAGCAATATGGCACTGTATACCTAAGTGTCTTAAAACACCTATATTTTGATGTTTTTAAAAAGGCATAGAATGGTTATCTGGTAAATCTGGTTTAGGAGCTATACATTTTTTTAAAAAGGCAAATTCCAGAGTCGTCAAAAACATTGAAGTGGTATAGATAAGCTTTGTCATTCCACATGGAAAATAATTTTTTTCCCCAGTAACTTCACATTCCATTAGTCTGAACGACATGGTTTTTTCTGTTTGTAACTTTAATTTATTATAGATCTGGCATTTGATATACTTCTGTGAACAACATTAAAGCCCCTTCCCTTGTCTTACTGTTTTTGGGGTAAGAAATCAGTCTTATTTTTATATACCTGTATATTTTCTTCACGATGAAAGTTATATAATCTCATTACGGCAAATTTGGAATGAATTCATCTCTAATCTCAATACTCACTGAAGAACATCAAGTAGTTATCAGTGCTAGGAGCTAGGGCATTGGAGGTGAACAATAATGTGAACGTTCTGGTTTATTTCCTCCATTCTGTAAAGGCATGTCCTGGTTTTTTTTTTTTTTTTGCTTTATTTTTGTGTTTTGTAGTTATAATTATAGCAAACAATTTCATATCCTTTTTACTTAAATTAGCCCTTCCATTTTGTTACATCACTAAATTTTTTAAAACTAACATATGTTCACAGTAAAAATTAAAATAAATATTTTTATTGTTTAAAAAAAAGACATAGGGTTTCAATTAAATAACTGATGTGTGGCTGCTTAAAAAAAAAAAAAAGCGAAGTTAGATTTCATTGGTGGAAGTACAGTGTCCATATCCAAGGAAAGGACAGTAACAGTCCCGCTGTAATCCCTATACTGAGTACCACATTTTATGAGGGACACTGATCCACTGTAATATATTCAAAGGAGAACACATTAGGTTGGTGAGGGGTCTAGAAAAATATTCCAAGAAAAATGGGAAGAATTTTGTCCAGGGGAGAGAAAGCAAAGAGAAACACCATACAAAGAAGATTAGGGGTTACACTCTAAATGATCAAATAAGAAAATTTCAGACAGTCAAAATTATCCACAAAAATACTCCAAACCACCTATAGAATACATTTATGTATTTTTTGTTTATATGCACTGATATTTGAAAACCTCAGAGGGAATGAACAAAAAAGGAAAGCTTCTATGCAGCTCTGCACCCAATCTTTTGGATAATTTATCAACCCCTATCCATGAATGGGAGCTTGTATTAGATTCTTAGAGCTTCTATAACAAAGTACCACAAACCTGAGGGCTTAAAACAAAAGAAATTTATTTCTCCACAGCTCTGGATGCTAAATGTCTGAAATCGAGGTGTCAGGAGGACCATGCTCTCTGAGACTCTGGATAGAATCCTTGTCTTTCTAGCTTCTGGTAGTGGCTTCAATCCTTGGTGTCCCTTGTCCTGCACAGCTCCACTCAAATCTCTGCCTCTTTCGCCATATGGCACTCTCTCTGTGTGTCTGGGTCTTCACATGGCACTTTCCTTTTCTTATAAGAACCCCAGTCACACTGGATTAAGGCCCACCCTAATACTTCATTTTAACTTGATGACATCTACAAAGATCCTATTTCCAAGCAAGGTCACACTCATAGGTGCTGGGACTTAGGACTTCAACATCTTTGAGGGACACAGAATTCAACCCACAACAGAAGAGTATGTAGAATAGATTCTAAAGTAAACTCGCTCCTGGCAAATTGTCTACCATTAGGCTTTAACAGAAGCCCCTATACATCAATAGATGTGACTAGATAATGTTTGTTGATAGGGTAATTAATGTTTACTAGACTTTCATGTAAATTTTCCTTGTTCCAACACAGATACATACTGTATGAAACTCTGAAACCTGCAAAGCTTTGGAAAGGAGCTTGGTCAGCTGCTTTCTGTCTTCCTAAACTGACATTTTCAATGCTGACGCCACTGACCAGCTTCACTCTTCTGCCCTTGGGCATCTTGCTAGGGAGGGCAGGTTCTAAAGCCACAGATAAATACAGGCAGGTGAGAGGGGACTATCTTGGCCTTGGCACTCAATAGCTACAGGGCTCAACTACCTCATATATAAAATGGAGAAAATAATACACACACACACACACACACACACACACACAAGGTCATGGTGCATAAACGAGGTAACACTTGTGGGAACTGCACTGAGAACGAATGCTAAGTCCCTTGCAAGTGCTCAACAATGGCAGCTGTGCTCACTGTCTTTTTTTTTTTTTTAAGTGCAAGCTCTATTGTGTGAAAAGAGATTTAGTGAATTCTGTGGTGAATTCTGCAGTGATTTTAAGGGAATTCTTACTTAAAAGAGTAAGTAAGCAATTTGGGCAATCCACAAGTGGTCCAGTCTGCTTTGCAAAACAGAGATCCCCCTCCATAAACAGGTGTAAGCAAAAGCTGTCCCCATAGTCAGGGATGCCACAGGATGTTTGCTCTCCTCTGAACACAGTGGGATAACACCTACCTCACAGGGTTATTCTAAAGATTAAGAAAATCACAAAGGAAAAAGGCATGACCCAGTGTGTGGCACATAGCAAGGTGTTTGGGGGTGTTATTACTATTGTAATCGCTTTTGTTACTAAGTCATTATTACAGAAGATTCTTGCCCAGACGAGATCAATCAGAAGACTCCCTTCCAACTCTTGGCAGCATGACTTTATAGGAAGACTCACTGCTGGGTATATTTTCCCATTTACTTAGTAAGAATATCTGCCTCATTAATATTTCAGGAAGAAATACAGCCCAGGGGTCCTAAGGGCTGAGATTTTTGGGCACTCATAAAAATGTTTATCCTGAGATATTCCTGGCAGCATTGTTTATAAATGTTAAGATTGAGAAATAACTAAAACACACAAAGTTAGAGATCTAGATAAAAATAATGGTGCGTGATTAAGAGCACAGGCTCTGGGATTAGCCCTATAGAGCAAATCTTCTTCCCTTCCTTCCTCCTTCCCTCCCCCACCGCCCTTTCCTATCTTTTTCTTCTTTTTCTCTTTCTTCTTTTAAGATATTGTGATCCCTCTGGAGTCAGCCAGCCAGGTGTTAAAGCTCCACTCAGCCTTTGGCAAGTTAACCTGTCACAGCCATGCTTTCCTCTTATTCATGGAGCTATTGTGAGAATCAGAGCAGGTAAAGCACTTAGCACAGTGCCTGACATAACAAGCCTCCAATGATGGTGATAATGGTATGATGGTGATGATGGTATGACGATGCCAGCACCATGAAAAATAATGCTGGAGGTCTATCTTTTCCTGCTTCGTAAATAAAATTAGTATACGTGGCTAAATACTAGGTCATGCAATAGAGGGATCACAACACCTTAAACCTGTGATGGGTTACTATCTCCTTTATACCTTTCTTTAGTGCCTGAACTTTTCTTTTACAGTGACTTTAGAATCTAAAGAAAAAAATCTTTTCTATTTTACAAGAAGAAGAAGAAGGAGGAGGAGGAGAGGAAGAGGAAGAAGAAGAGGAAGAAGAAAGGAAAGAGAAGGTTGGGGAGGGAAGGAGGAAGGAAGGGAAGGAGAAGATTTGCTCTATAGGGCTGATCCCAGTTTCCCCTACAGCTGAACTCTGTGCCTTCATTAGACCATTTTAATTACTATTATTTAAAGACTTGAGGGTTTTTTTTCCCCTGGAAAATGAAAAATTCTTTTGTAATGCAAATGGTCTTTCTCTGGTGTATTTGTCCTAGAATTTGTAGATTGGAAGATTCTTTTTTTTTAATTTTGTTTATTTAAATTCAAGTAATTAACATATAGTGTATTATTAGTTTCAGAGGTAGAGTTCCGTGATTCATCAGTTGCATAAAACACCCAGTGCTTATTACATCACGTGCCCTCCTTAATGGCCCTCACCCAATTACCCCATCCCCCCACCCTCCTCCCCTCCAGCAACCCTCAGTTTGTTTCCTATGATTAAGAGTCTCTTATGGTTTGTCTCCCTCTCTGGTTTCATCTTGTTTTATTTTTCCCTCCCTTCCCCTATGATCCTGTTTTGTTTCTTAAATTCCACATATGAGTGAAATCATATAATTGTTTCTCTGACTTATTTCGCTTAGCATAATACTTTCTAGTTCTATCCACATCATTGCAAATGGCAAGATTTCCATTTTTTGATGCCTGAGTAATATTCCATCGTATATATTACACATATATATATCTCACATCTTCTTTATGCATTAACCTCTCAATGGACATCTGGGCTCTTTCCATAGTTTGGCTATTGTGGACATTGCTGCTATAAACATTGGGGTGCAGGTGCCCCTTCAGATCACAGCATTTGTGAGACTGGAAGTTTCTTAAAGGCAGGGCAAACATGAGTGCCCATCCAAATAATGGTAATCTTTTTTCTTTTCCAAACTTAAATTTTGATCATTTTTAAGCATACAAAAGTTGAAAGAATAGTATGAACACCTCTGTAGCCACCACTTAATTTCAGTAATGATTAGCATTTTACCATGTTTGCCTTCTCTTCTCTCTCTAACAGGGATATATTTTTTTTTCATTTATTTACTTATTTATTTATGTACTTATTTTTTGCTGAGCCAGTTAAGTTGCAGGCATCATCCCACTTTGCTCCTAAACACTTCACTTCAGCATAACTTGAAGACCCGGCATTCCCCTAGATAAACACTTCACTTCAGCATAACTTGCTGAAGAATAGGTCATTCCCCTAGATAACCACTGTATTGGATAATGGCAATTAGATTCTCACACCAGTAAAGATTGCCACATAACTACTTATTCATTCCACAAATATTTATTGAGAACTTACTATCAAAGTGAGCTAGAGTGATAAGCAAAATAAACATGATCCCGCTCTTAGAGAGACCGACATTTTATAATAGTCATTCTGATGACTATACAGTATATAATTCCAAATGTGGCGAGAGTCATAAAGTGCCACATCATATTTACTTCAAACTTACCTTTGATTATCTACTACTATTTCGATTATAACAATCGCTAGTACTTATTGTATTAATTAGAAGATTTCCAGTTGCGGGATGCCTGGGTGGCTCAGTCGGTTAAGCATCTGCCTTCAGCTCAGGTCATGATCCCAGGGTCCTGGGATCGAGTCCCACATCGGGCTCCTTGCTCAGCAAGGAGCCTGCTTCTCCCTCTGCCTGCCTCTGTCTCTCTCTGATAAATAAATAAAATCTTTAAAAAAAAAAGATTTCCAGTTGCAAGTGACAGAAACCCAACTGAAACTAGCTTAAGAATAAAAAGGAATGTATTGGCCTACTCTAGGCAATAAGCAGGAGCTGAAATTATAACTCCCTTTTAACTTCCAGACCCCGCCTTCCTCCACAATGTTGATTTAATTCTCAGGCAACCTCTCTCCAACGTGGCCAATGCCATGGCTACTGGCAATCCAAATATACAGGACCTATAAAATTCTAGATCCAGAAGAAGGAGCCCTTTCTCCCAAGGTTCCTGTACCAACTCCTAGAAAAGACTTGATTTGCCCAGTTTGGGTCATGTGCTCTTTCTGAACCAATCCCTGAGGCCAAAGGAATGGCGTGCTCCCATTGGTCAGGCTGGATCCTACGCCCACCCATTGTGCTCCAGGTACAGGCAGGAGTAACACCATCCGAACTCTAAAGAATGGTTCTTGTGCCAAAGTAAGACGTGCTGGATGGTCAAAAGCCATCCAGCCACCCTATGGCAGTGTCTGAAATTGTGCCTCTCCGCAGGTCCTGGAGGCGTTCATAATACAACGCAGTGCACACTCCAAGCCAAATACCGGCAGGTGGGGATAGGAGGCAAAGGCTTCCCGTGTCTAGCCTGATCTATGTCTTAACAAGCCGAGTCCACCAGAGGTCGGGGCAGAGCGCAAAGCAGGAATCGTCCTGGGGCTGAGTCGTCAACCCTGCTGCAATCTTCAGCATCTTACGCTGAAGGTCGGTGGGCACAAGCAGGCAGCAGAGGCCAGAAAGAAAACCCAGACTGTGGCAAAGAAAACATGTTTCCTTCAGAACTGCCCTCCTAAGGTGCCAGGTCTAGACTTCGAAGCAGGGGCAGACAGGGTTAGGGAAGTGATTTTTAAAACACTGTATTTTGCAACTGCACATGTTCTGCTGAAGAAACACAGATACCAGGGCTCAGAATCATGCAAAGTGAGATACAAAATTACCAGTGTAGAATCCACCAGAAAAGCTGGATTCTCCTCTCTGCCCCTTCCCCACCCCCCGCCCCTCTCCTCCCCACCTTCCACCACCCTTGGGCCTGTTCACCACACCGATGGCCTTTCTGCAACTTGATCACACCAAGCCAGTTTCCACCGAAAAGCGTCTGAACTTGTGGAACCCTCTGTTTGGAAAGTCCTTTTCCTAGACCTTCCCCTATTGAGCTCCTTCCTGTCCAGGAGTCTCTTATGAAATGTTAGCTCCCCATCTAAAGTAGTGCCCTACCTGGGGCGCCTGGGTGGCTCAGTCGTTAAGCCTCTGCCTTGGGCTCAGGTCATGATCCCAGAGTCTTGGGATCAAGCCCCACATCGGGCTCCCTGCTCCACAGGAAGCCTGCTTCTCCCTCTCCCACTCCCGCTGCTTCTGTTCCCTCTCTCGCTGTGTCTCTCTCTGTCAAATAAATAAATAAAGTCTTTAAAAATAAATAAATAAATAAATAGAGTAGTGCCCTACCCAGTAGCACTAACACATCACCTTGTTTATTCCCTTCATATCATTCATAATCCTCTCAATTTCCCTGTTAATTTGTTGATTTGTTTCCCCCACCCCACAACAAAACAACACAACTCAGGGACTTTATTCCGCAGTTTACCCAGCACCTAGAATAATGCCTCCTCAGACCATATGGGCACAGGAAACATTTAATGAATGAACAAACAAATGAATGAGTCCCAGTTTCCCACATATAAAATGAGATCGCTAGATTATATACTAATAACAATGTATTACATTGTATACAACAAATACATTGAACATGCATTGCATGTTGGGCACACTTCTAAAGGCTGTGGGTAGCACTGTAGGTGGCTGCCTTTATATCTTTTCACCCCTAACAAAATCTCAAATATTCTCAGCACCTCAAATATCCAAGATGTTTCATATGCCCAAATTCCTCACTTAGCCATTTATTCCTTTGGCTTAGCTCAGAACGTTTCAAGATACATTTTTGTCACAGGAACATTTGTTGAAGTGAAATTTCACATAGAAGCCCTATATGAAAAACAACTGGAAAAAAAAAGTATGTGTATTAGACCATTTAAAAAGCCTCCAACAAATTTCAAGAACAGGAATCAAAGATCGTCATCTCTGACCACAAGGTAATTGGGTTAGAAGTTTATAAAAATAGATAGACCTTCCTCGTTGTAGAAGTATTCCAGCTAATAATTAAAAGGATGATATGGTATTTTGCTACTTGTCATGAGTTAATGGATCTTGGCAATGAGAATGGAAGTCAGCTAACATGACAGAGACCATCAGACACCATGTACCTCCTGATTAAAGAACACAGAACCCACGAAGTCATCTCACCAAAAAGATCACATAAAATCTGATTAAACCTCAAGACTGAACAATCAATTTGCAGGAAATACAGAACTTGTTAATTTACACCACAGGAATACAATCAGCAAATCCAGAAGAAGGACACAAGAAAACTGAATTCCTCCAAAATAAATTATGAAAGAAAAAAGGAGTTGGAGCAAAAACTGATTAAAAGAGGCTTAAGAGATATATCAACCAATCACAATACGCGAAACTTTTTTGGATCCCGATTCAAGCATACAACCTGAGAAACAAAAGATTTCAAAATATCTGAGAATTAAAAATGTTGGCACTGGCGCGCCTGGGTGGCTCAGTTGTTAAGCGTCTGCCTTCTGCTCAGGTCATCATCCCAGGGTCCTGGGATCGAGCCCCACATCGGGCTCCCTGCTCAGTGGGAAGCCTGTTTCTCCCTCTCCCACTCAGCCTGCTTGTGTTCTCTCTCTCACTGTCTCTCTCTGTCAAATAAATAAAATCTTTAAAAAATAAAAAAATAAAAAATAAAAATGTTGGCACTGAATAGATGAATCACTGTTTTTAGAATGGTATTTTAATTATATTTTACTATATAGAGTCATTTTATTTTACAGATACAAACTGAAATATGAATAGAATGAAAAAAGTTAATAAAAAGATAAACTAAAAATTCCCACCTATTTGGACATTTAAAAATACTCTAAGACAAAAAAAGTTGTTACAGCTTTTCAAACTAGAAATGAAAAAGCCACTGAAGCATCATACAGGTTTTCAATCCTAATAAAGTAAATATCATAACTATAACCTACATAAACAAAAAGCTGTTTGGGTTCTCAGTAATTTTTTTTTAAGACAAACAGATTCTTGAGACCACAAAAAATGAGAAAAATACTGTGGATGATCACCAGCCATGATAGGTCCCCTTCTTGCTGTGACCTCATAAGGAGCTATTATTATGGAATTCCAAGCACCTATAAAAGCCCATAGTTGGGCCTAGGTTTGCTGTCCTTCCAGCTCAGGAAGCTGGTTTTCAGTGACCTGAAGGACATTTGACTAAAGTTAGCTTGTTTTCTCCTTGGCATTGTGGACTTTTTGTATATTTTGTTTGTTACTATTTTTTTTCTCTTTTTCCCATTTTTCCATTTTTTTCTTTTTTCTCACTTATTTTTCTTTTCTCACTTTTCTTTATTTTTCCTTTTTTTCTTCTTACCAGTTTTCTTTTTTATTTTTAAAATGTATTCTTTTGTCTCGTGTCTTCTTTTCTCAGTGTGTTAGTATTTGTCTTTGTTCATTTTTAGTCTGCCATTATGTTTTGATTCCATTATAAAGATCAGTTCATTGAATGGTCTTCGGAAGTGATTTTCTTTTGAGATGACCTGGACCAAGCTTCTCACCAGCCTATCCCAAGCTTAAGCTGATCCTGAGACACCTTGCTTTCAAGCCCAGCTGTTAGTCCAACACGTTGCAGGGCTTCTCAGCCATCTCAGCTGAGTAGACCATGTTGGCAACAACCAGCTCTTCAAGACCATCAGCAAGGGTACTTTGCCATGGTGAAGTTGGCCTGACATATCCTGACTAGGAAGAGGTAGCCATAAAGATCACTAACGAGACTCAACAGAATTCCTCCAGCCTCCAGAGACTATCCTGAAAAGTAAAAATCATGAAGGCTTTGAATCATCCCCACATAGTGAGATTATGTGAAGTGATGGAGACTAAGGACAAACTTCCTTGTCATGGAGTAAACTAGTGGAGATGAGTACCTAGTGGCTCATGAAAGTATGTAAGAAAAAGCGATCCGAGCCAAATTCTACCAAATAGTGTTTGCTACATAGTGCACAAACATACAGCATCATACTATAGTACAGTATAGTCAATAGTGTTTGCTATACAGCATCACAAGTTCATTGGCCATAGAGAGTTAAAGACAGAAAACTAGCTCTTGGATGCTGGCATGAACATCAAGACTGCAGCCTTTGGCTCAGCAACTAATCCACCATTGACAACAAGTTAGACACCCTCTGGAGCAGTCCCCATTTATGCTGCCCTGGAACTCTGCCAGGGCCCAAAGTATAAGGCACCCACCTTGGCTGTGTGGAGCCAGGGAGTCATTTTCTATACGCTGGTCAGTGGATCCCTGCCTTTGATGCACAGAACTTCAGGGAGCTGCAGGAAGGAAAAGTGAGCTGAATATACCATATTCTCTTTGACTTGAGCTTGGAATGTGAAAACCTGCTCAAGAAATGTCTCATTCTCAATGTCCCAGCAAGAGAGGCACTTTAGAGCAAACCATGAAGGATCCATGGATGAATGTGCATCATAAAGATGAAGAACTAACACCTTACACAGAGCCAGTCTCTTGCATAGAAGGGCCCCACAAACTGAGTTGATTGTGTCCATGGTTTACTCATGGGAAAATTTCCAGGACTCACTGATGAGCCAAAGGTACAAGGAGGTGGTAGCCAGCTATCTGCTCCTGGAACACCAGAGATCCAAGCTGCGGGTCTACACCCTCACCCTTAAGCCCCAGCCCTCAGCAGATCTAACCAACAGCAGCACTCCCTCCCCATCCTACAAGGTATAGCACTAGGTCTCTGCCAACCCCAAGCACTGAGTTTCAGTGAACCTGTCATTCCTACCTTTAATTGCTATATTAGTCAACTAGAATGGCCATAACAAAATGCCACAGACTGGGTGCCTTTAACAACAGAAATTTATTTTCTCACAGTTCTGAGGCTCAAAGTTCAAGATCAATGTGCTGTAACGGCTGGTTTCTAATGAGGTCTCTCTTCCTGGCTTCCTTGCTGTCCTCACATGGCCTTTTCTTCTGTAGCTATATATCCCTAGTGTCTCCTCTTCGTATTGGGACACCAGCCTATTAAATCAGGGCCCCACCCTTATGACCTAATTTAACT
This sequence comes from Callorhinus ursinus, assembly GCF_003265705.2. NCBI lineage: Eukaryota > Metazoa > Chordata > Mammalia > Carnivora > Otariidae > Callorhinus > Callorhinus ursinus. The sequence goes on from NW_027397065.1 coordinate 44,585,330, forward strand.
TTTATCATTTCTTTAAAGGTCCTATGTCCAAATATAGACAACAGTGGGGGTTAGAGCTTCATTATATGACTGGTGTGGGGTGGGGTGGGGTGGGGGGGCAGTGAACAGACAATTCAGTCCATAACAATTTCTAAGAATTCTCAGAGGAAACCGGCAAATCTTGAGAGGATCAGGAGACAAGGCAAAAAGCAAGCAGCAAAGCCATCATGTCTACCAGCTCCCTATCCTGTCCAGAGAGAAAGACCACCCCTGGCCCCTCTGCAACAGCAATCTCTCTACCAGCCCAAATGAGAGCAGGAATTCCCCACTTTGGGGGAGAGCCAGCTTTGGCTAGCCTCCATGCAGAAGGGCAAAGACAGCCTAATCATGTCAGGGTCCCAGGGCCTCCAGGGCTTCTGCTTCCCCTGCAGTCTCCTTGGACTTTTCCTGCCAATGCCAAGCATCCAACACAGCTTGGGTGTTGCCCAACCAGGTCTCTGGGCCTCCCCACCATGGAAGGTAATTGTAAAGTGCCACAGCCCAGCACAGCGCTCTAGTGTGTCCTTGTGGCCTCCCCTTCATCCTTCGATATCAATAGCAGTGCTGGAATCCCAGATAATGCCAATTTCCCCCAGGGTGTATCCAAACCAAACTCCATATACACTGGGCAACTCCAGCAGGTGTGGGACCAGCAGATTTTGCCCCAGTGTGCCCCCAGCCTCTCCCTCTTGCAACAGCCACAGCCAACCCTGGGCCACAGGGGCTCCTTCAGCAGGTTCTCCTTCAAGTGTATTTGGAGACATCTTTGTTTCAGATTTGCTGAGATGGAACCTGAATGAACTAAAAAGCAAAAACTAAGTGGAGATGTTCAACCCTGGAGAGGCCAAGCCACACTCACTGCACTTAATGTGGAATATGACTATTGCAAGCTCCATGGAGCCCAACAAGATGATGTGAGAATTCAGCAAGGTGCTTGACACAAATAGCTGCCAGGACAAGCTGAACCAGAAATGGTGATGCTGTGCATGCAGGGCACCCCAGGGCCAAGGAGGCTTCCTGCAATGGAAGATGGAGGTATGCAAACTCCCACAGTGGTCTCTCAGCAAGGTTCATTTAAATGCATACCCAGCACCTCCATGACCCTCAAAAATAAAATAATCAATGCAGTTAAGCTTTAAAAGGCTGCCAGATTTGTAGAGCTGTGAAACTGTATGATACTATAACAGTAGATTTGTGTCATTATACATTTGCCCAGAGTCACAGAATGTGCAACACCAAGAGTGAATCCTAATGTCAACTAAGGACTTTGGGTGATGATCATGTGCCCACATAGGGTCATCAGTTGTAACAAATGTACCACTCTGGTGGGGGATGTTAATCGTGGAGAAGGCTGTGCATGTGTAGGAGTAGGGGATTTATTAGAAATCTCTCTACTTTCCTCTCAATTTTTCTGTGAACCTAAAACTGTTCTTTTAAAAATGATCTTTACAAAAAAAAAAAAAAAAAAAAAGGCTACCAGGAACCACCTGGGAGAAAAGAGGAGGGGCCAGCTGGCTCCATCTGCTAGCCTTCACTCAGCTCCACCTCCAAGGCAGAGACTGGACTGGCTTGTTTCCCCTGGAGCACTTCTCCCCTCCCCTATCCTTCTGTGGCTTTTCTTCAGGGTTTGTGAGAGAGGGGAAATGGTTCTATAAAATAAAGACAAAAAACAAAACTCTTCCTCCTTCCTCCTTTCCCTGCTCCTCCCCCACTGCTTGTGTTTTGGGCCTACACAACAAGAGTTTGGGGAATTGAGCAAATAAATACATCCAGGATAATGAAAATTCAGGGTTCTCACCGCAATAGGAGGGTCACAAATATGGAAAAGGTGAAATTAAAAATATACCCTGTAGTTTGGGATTGGAACTGGAGGTATTAGTGTGAACTCAACAGTTTTAATATTGATATATATGTGTATGTGCCCATTCTGTCCACTAAGACTGGACAATATAATATACCAATAATAGTGAGTACCCCCTAGATCTTGGTCCTGTATATTACCCTCCATTAAAGTAAACCAAGGGTCTTTGGAGAAATGGCTAATTCCAGGGCTGGGTAGGGAAAACACAAGATAAACCTGCAATATCTTTTTGCTCCAGAAAGTAAAGAAGAGCTCAAAGAATGATGAGGGCATACCAAAAAAGACACAGAAGTATCTATAAAACAGAGCAATCATTTTAAATGGAAAATGCTAGAATCATTCTTTTTAAACAATGGGATAGATCCCACTAATACCTCTTCTATTCACATTGTGAAGGTTTGAGCCAGGATGATAAAAACAAACTGGAGTTCTAAGAATTGGAAGAGAATATAAATCTATAGTTCATTGCATATTATAAGATTATTTAAAAATAAAACTCAAAAGAATATATTTAGATAAATTATTAGAAATAAAGTTTAGCAAGTAGGCTGGCTAACAATTCTGATGTAGAATTAGTATCCAATCCCACAGAATAAGGGCTCGGTCCCACATGACTGCCCCCCTCCCACTACATCTCAGATGGCAATCTCAGTTCTTTTTATGGTGAAAAAAATTTTATATTTAGAATTAGTTAGCTGGACTGTTTAGATGATCTTAATTTTGTTGGCAATATACAAAGCTCATAGGAGTCAAACTATGCCTTTTCTCTCCATCAAGCCTGATGAGGGTGTTGACCTTGGCCCGGTCAATGTCATGGTACTTCCTTTTTTTTTTTTTTTTTTTTACGATTTTATTTATCTACTCGACAGAGAGAGAGAGAGAGACACAACGAGAGAGGGAACACAAGCAGGGGGAGTGGGGAGAGGGAGAAGCAGGCTTCCCGCTGAGCAGGGAGCCAGGGTCTCAAGACCCTGGGACCATGAACCAAGCTGAAGGCAGACGCTTAACCAACTGAGCCAGCCAGGTGCCCCTGTCACGGTACTTCTTCATTGCCACACTGATCTGGTGCTCACTGTCCCTGACATGCACAAGGAACATAAAAGTGTGTTGCTATCTTCTATCTTCATCATGACTGACAGGGTGGCCGGGAGAACTTGATGAGACAGGGGTCAAGCTTCTCTCCTAGCAGCACTCTAATGATATTTGATCTGCTTTCTGAGCTGCTGCTGGAAGGTAAGTGATGTATACATCTTTTTTCTGTAGCTGTGGACATCTTTCAGCACTGCCTCTTGGACTTCAAGGCCTTTGCTCAGCAACAAACAATTCGAAAATATAGTTAAAAAAAAAAATCCATTTGTAGGGGCACCTGGCTGGCCTCAGTCTGGTAGAACATGTGACTCTTAATCTTGGGGTTGTAGGTTTGAGTCCCACATTTGGTATAGAGAGTACTTAAAAATAAGGGGCGCCTAGGTGGCTCAGTCAGTTAAGCATCTGACTCTTGGTTTCAGCTCAGGTCATGATCTCACGGTCATGGGATCGGGCCCCACATGGGGCTCTGAGCTCAGCGCAGAGTCTGCTTCAGATTCTTTCTCTCCCTCTCCCTCCTGCTTGTGCTCACTCTCTCAAATAAAATTTTTAAAAAATAAGTAAAATCTTTAAAAATATAATAAAATTAAAAATTTTTTAAATCCATTTACATAATTCAGAGAACATCAAGTTAAGAAAACAATCTCATGGTGTGTCAGAACCACATAGGAAATTATAAGACCTTATTAAAATATTAAGAAGACCTAAATAAAAGAAATATCTAGGATGTCCATTGGTAGAAAGACAATATTGTGGAGATATCCATTCTCTCCCAATTTATCTATAGATTTCAATGTAAAATCTCAACAGCATTTTACATGGAACTTGATAAGTTGACTCTAAAATGTATATGTATATGGAAGAGGAAAAGACCAAGAATGGCTAGGATCATCCATAGAAGAGTAGGGCAGAGGACTTGCCCTACAAACTATCAGGAATATTATGAAGCTACAATAATTAAAACAGTCATATTTGTTCAAGGTTAGATAAATGGACGAGTAGAATAGAATGGGATGGGATAGGGTAGGGTAGGCCAGGATAGGGTAGGGGTAGGATGGAATAGAGAGCTCAGAAATAAACCCACACACATGTAATGTTTTGATAGGGGACAGAAGTGGCATATCACATCAGTAGGAAAAGGAGTAACTTCAATAAATAAAGCTGTGGAAAAAAAATACAATCCATATAGAAAAAGAAATTAGATCCCTGTCTCATTCTATATCCAAAAATCAACTCCAGATGTATTAAAAACATAAGTGTTTTTTTAAAAAACAAAACTTGTATTTTTAATTAAAAAAGCATTAACTGGGGGTGCCTGGGTGGCTCAGTCGGTTAAGCAACAACCTTTGGCTCAGGTCATGATCTCAGGGTCCTGGAATAGAGCCCTGCATCGGGCTCCCTGCTCAGTGGGAGGCCTGCTTCACCCTCTCCCCCTCCCCCTGCTTGTGTTTCCTCTCTCGCTGTCTCTCTGTCAAATAAATAAATAAAATCTTAAAAAAAAAAAAAAAGCATTACCTGGACATTTTTTTACCTTGAGCTAGGGAATGATTTCTAAACATAAAAAGCATTGACTATGAAAAAAAAATTAAGAAATTGTTTATCATCAAAAGACACCTTAAAGAAAGTGAAGTAAGACCCTAGCTGGATGTCCTACAATTTAACTCAATTCTGATGTAGAGTTAGCATCCAATCCCACAGAATAAGAGCTCAGTCCCACATGACTGCCCCCCTTCCACTACACCTCAGATGCCAATCTCAAGTCCAGGTGGTTACCTACACTTGGAACAGGCTATAAATCAGAGGTTCCCAATACCTCCTCTTTAATCTGCTAAAGAGGTTTACTTACTAGATCACTGGTTTATTACAAAGGATATTAAGGATGCAAATGAACAGCCAGATAAAGAATAGAGGTGATAAAAAGATAAAGAGATAAAGGTGAGATCTGGAAAGGATCTGAGCACAGTATCTTCAGTTCCTCAGGAGTTTGGCGTAAACCACCCTTCCAGCACTTTCTTGTTTACCAACCTGGAAGCTTTCTGAACCTTGCCCTTTTGGAGTTTTATGGAGACTTCATTACATAGGCATGATTGAGTAAATCATTGGCCTTTGGTAGTGGAACTCAATCTCCAGGGGTGTTGGAACCCTCTAATCATAACATTGCTTCCCACAGCAGGTAGCCCCCATCCCTAAGGGTGGTCCAAAAGCCGCCTCATTAACATAAACTCAGGTGTGGTTGAAAGAGGCTTGTTAGGAATAACAAAAGACACCTTTATTGCTCACATTACTTAGAAATTCCAAGGATCTTAGAAGCTCTGAGCCAGGAATAGAGGAACAGTAAATATATAGTTATGATAAATCACAACATCACAAGACCCCAGAGAGCTCCCTCACCCATTCCACCATGTGAGGACAGAGCAAAAAGACAGCTGTCAATTAATGAGCCTCTTACCAGATATTGAATCTGTTGGCTTTTTGATCTTAGACTTCCCAGCCTTTAAGACTGTGAGAAATACCTGCTATTTATAAGCTACCCAGTCTCTAGTATTTCGTTATAGCAACCCAAACAAAGACAGGGTGGTTTCACTCATATGCCTGGTGGTTGGCAGAACTGATGGCATAGGGGCCTCCTCTGGGCCCCCTCTCTTTGCTCCCCATGTTTGTCCCATCTTCTAGCAGGCTGATTGGGGCTTCTTCATGTAGTGACAAAAGAGGTCCTAGCAGCAAGAGAGGGCAAGCCCAATGTTTTTGTTTTTCAAGCTTCTGCTTGCATCACATTTCTTAATGCCCAGATTTACGAGGTAGAAAAAAAAAAAAAAGACTCCATATCTTGATGGAAGGACAAGCAAAACCATGTGGCAAAGAGGAGAACGATCTGGGATGAGAAGAATTTGCAGAGATTTTACAACCTACCTAACTGTAAACATTTAAACAACAACGATGTGGATTCATATTCTAAGTAGTCAGTGACTAAGTAGATGACTTAAATTACTACCCTCTCATCCTTGCCCTCTGTAATTTGATTCCTAAAGGAAAGCTTTTCCACCAAGTTTATAGAATGACCCATGTTTTTGCTTTTCACAGAGCTCTCTTGTGCAAATCTCTTGTCCAAATGCATTGACTGAGACATTTCTATAAATATACTATTTATATCAGTGATTCCCAAGAGAACAAGCATCCCACACACACACCAAAACCCCACCCACAGAGACTTACCAGACATGAGGTAGGGGCATATAATGTGAAAACACTCAAACTGCACAATTTTATAGTTAGGAAATGAAATATATATAATTATTTCTAGAATACAAATTACAGAATTTATCACATTGATAAAATGGAGAAATGGGTTTTAAAACTTGAGAAATGCCAACTAGATGTTAGAGAGATCCCAGTTTCTAGGTATTCCCTGAGTTCAGTAGAAGCCATTTCTCTTCCAAAAGAGACCCTGTGGTCATAGGGTCCAGTTAGAGAGACAGCATCCCTGGAAAAGTGACAGGAATATTATTCTCCTGGCTGAATCCACCCCCTGGCTAGTTGGCACTTGGCAACCTGACAAGTGTTTTACATTCAAAAGGTCAAGCTCTGAGTGAATCTGCCCAGAGACTCTAGTACCTCTCACGCCTGGATGCGATCCGTCCCCTGCCCCTGCCATTCTGACAGCCCTGGAAGAAGTGACCCAGGTCCTCAGTTTGGGCTGTCAGCACAATGACGGCAGCCCTTTTACTGAAGGTCAAACTCTAATTCTCACTCCAGGGAGCCTTCCTCTGCTCTCCTTCTCTCTTTCAGCTTGTCTACCTTAATAATTGTTGGGATTTTTCTGCTACTTTATAGTCTTCAAAACATCTTCCCTTTCATTTGATCCTCTCCAATAGGGAGAGGAGATCAGAGCAATCAGTTTCCTTTTTGTAAAGACAAACTGAGGTCCAAAGAGACCAGGCAATTGAGTGTTGGGAGAAAGTATGATATGTTAAGAGAAAAGGCTCTAGAGTTAGACTCCTGCCAGTTACCAACCAAGTAACCTTGGACAAACTACATAAGTGCTCTCTGACGCAGTGTCCCTATATATAATAGATCATTTTTCCTATTTCATAAAGTCTTTTTGTAAGAACGAAATATAATAAGACAAGTAAAATGCCAGGAGTATAACAATAGCACCATAAGCCATCAGTGTGTTTTTATTATTTATATTGCTTCTCTTTTTATCACATAGCCAGTGAATGGCAAAGTGAGGACTAGAACACACATGCATGGGCCTGAAAGCCATATTACCTATCCGCATCTTTCAGTAAAGAGAGTGGGAGTTCTGTTCTGCTTTCTCAAATGAGAAGTAAGCTATCCCATGAAGAGGTAGTCTAGAGGTTTCCTTTAAGCCAGTCTTCTTAAAAGAAAACATTTTCTTACAGCTTGCTAAGACTTCAGAAAAGAACCCCAGCTCTACTGATAATCAAAGTTCTTGCTTCTACCCAGGAGTTTCAAATCCTTCCCAACCAACCTTTTATCAAATTTGCTCAAAACTCACCAAATGTTAATTGTTGAGTTCTTTTTCCTCCTTTATCCCAGGGTAATTGTTAATAAATATGTTAGTGAGCAAGAAAAGATTATAAAATTGGCAATAGGGAGAAGAAGGAAAAAGTAAGAGTCACATGATGTAGTAATTGGATGGCCAACTCCTGAATAACCCACAATTTGACTTTGCCCACCGTAAAGAAAATTAGAAATGTGTAGTTATAGGTTGCAAAAATAAACAAATGAAAGCTTAGAAGCAAAAAAGAATTAAATTTCAAATATAATAGTGATGATATAGAAAAAAAAATCAAATGGGAGAGAAAATTAAGAGAGTCAGGATCCCCAGGAAATACATTAAACCATGACTGTGAAAGACAAAGAATGAAAAAGAGAGAGAAAAACAACATAGAAATCTACCTTCATTGCACTGTGTCTGACCAAAGAACAGTATAATGAATCTGCCACTACCATTAAATTAAACACAAATTGCTTTTGTTTCTAATTAACATCTGCCTGGCCAAATGCGATGTGTGAAAGTCTTCTTTTTAAAGCTTTTCCCATGCCACAGAAATATTACAACCAGAATGGAAGCTTATGGATGTTTTTCAATAGTTTCCTCTAAAGTACAGGCCAAACCTTACAGAAGGTATATATGAAAGTCATTCGAATTCCAAATGCACTTATAAGGACCAGCTCCATTACAGTGCATAGCAAATGAATACATAATGAGGAGATATTCCAGACCAATTGTTCCAAATTATGCTTTAGATTGTCTTCCTTTCTCTTTTGAAAATATGTCTTGTTATTTTTAGCATAACATAAGAAACCCTTGACTTTTCTGGCATCAAATCCCACCTGCAATTTCTATAGTCGCTCTCCCTTATGCCTTTACACACCAGTCTGACCACACTGGACTTAGAATCTTGTCATCTCTCATCAACTCCTACCATCCTTTAAAGCCCAATTCAAACCTCCCCTACCCCATGAAACCTTTGCCAGCGTTCTCAGATGGAGTAAGGAATCCCTCCTCAGTGCTCTCATCACCTTATGTCCATGCATCTATTATTCTAGAGGTGGCCTTCAGCAAGAATCTTCCCCTTTAACATCTGAACTCACCAGGTTATGGGTATAGCCACAGTGCCCATATAAATGGATTGTATTAATAATCAAGTAACAAAGGGGTACCTGGGTGGTTCAGTCAGGAAAGCATGAGATTCTTGATCTCAGGATTGTGAATTCAAGCCCCACATTGGGTGTAGAGATTACTTAAAAATAAAATCTTAAAAAAAAAAAAACTGAGTAACAGAAATCTATGGGAGCTAGCTTAAATTTAAAAGGGTGGAAAGGTGGGGTACAAATTATAAGCATACATGGAAAGCATACAAAATCCAAGCCAAAATCCTAGAAGAGACAGATACAAGAAATGGAAAGCCATCTGGAATCCAAAAGTCACACTCTCCCATATTCCATCACCAATTCCCTCTTACAACTGCTTTGCACTACAGACTGACTATTCTACTATCAGATTACACAGCAAAAAGGGAGGATGGTGGTAATGGGACTCAGTTCCACCACAATTTTTGCACCTACAGGGCAGGAATCCAGCCATGCAAAGAGAATGCCTTGTTGTCTCCTCTTTGGTTCCAATTCCAAATTCCAGGGAAGGAATCAGAATGCCTAGTTTGAGTCAGGTATCCACAGCGGTCCAATTTATTAAGTTCAGTTGGTCAGGGCTATATGATTCAAACACAGTTATTGAGGACAACGGAAACGGGGCAAAAGAGAAGAAAAAATCATTGTGAGCTAAGCAGACAGCCCAAAAGGTGACTCCTACACAGGTGTTTTGTTGAATAGAAGGGAGAAAGGAAAAGAAGGAGTGAGGGAGGAAGGGACAGGCAGAGGGAGAAACAAATCCAAATATATTTGGAGGGCTTCCCTATAGTGAAATGAGTCAAACCAGAAGGTTAGGAATTAGTGTCTTACTGGAGAAACAATGAAATCCACTGGTAGTGACATCATCGATGTCCACATGCAAGTAATGAGTATCTGCAAGTAAGCGGCCACTGACAGGTACTCTTACATTTGACAACATGTATGTCAATCAAAAGCAGAGACCTATAGCTTAGGAAAATAAAAAATAGGCAAAGAGTTCAATGAAGGGGAACGTGGGTGGTTCAGCTGGTTAAGCATCTGACTTTGGCTTACGTCATGATCCCAGGGTCCTGGGATGGAGCCCCACATCAGGCTCCCTGCTCAGTGGGGAGTCTGCTTCTCCCTCCGCTCTTCCCCCTGCTCATGCTCTCTCTCTCTCTCTGTCTCTCTCTCAAGTAAATAAATAAATAAATAAAATCTTTAAAAAAAAAAATGAGTTCACTGAAGAACCCAAAACAAAAAAAGCCATAACCTGTCAGTGTCATCTGCTCCAAACAACCCAGAGGTCTGTGGTCTTCACATTTAGTATGCATCAAATCCTGTGGGAGGCAAAGGAGAAACCCGTATCTACTCACACTGGTGTGTAAATGTGCACTTGCAGCAGACAATGGGCTGCCCTTTGGCCCTCAGACTGTGAATAAGATTAAAGCCTTTGTATGACCAACAATCCCCAAAGTGTGGTCCACATCAGAATCTCAAACTAGAAATCTGCAAATTTAACAAGCTCGCGACAAGCTTCTTGGGCACAGCATCACTATGTAGTAGTAGGGTAGGCAGCCTCTAAAATGACCCTCAGTAATCCTCAAGCCACCGTTTTGTAGCCGCCCCCCCCAACATTGTACCAGGTTTGGTCTATATGACCAATAGCAGGAGTAACAGTATGTCATTCCAAGATGAGTTTATAAAAAGATTTCAGTTCTAGGCTTGATCTCTCTCTCTCTCTCTCTCTCTCTCTCTCTCTCTGTGTGTCTCTCTCTCTCTCATACTCTCTCTTTCTTTCTCCTTCTCCCTTTCCCTCTCCCTCCCTCTATCTTTCCTTAGACCACTCTCCTGGGGTAAACCATATGATGAGCAGCCCTAGGGAGAGAAGCATGCTGTGAGAAACTGAAAGCCTCCTGCCAACAGCCGCATGAATGAGCTTAGAGGTGGGTACTCCAGCTCCCTCAGAAACTGCCCCACCAGCTAACAGCTTGATGGCAACATCATGAAAAACTCTGAAACCAGAACCATTCAGCTCAGTCATTCCCAGATCCCAGGCCCTCAGAAACCGTGAGAGATAATAAATGTCCATTGTTTCGAACTGCTATGTTTTGGGGCAATTTGTCACACAGCAATAGACTATTAATACCAATAGCTAGTCTCCGTCCTGTGTGCCCTTCCTCTCCCTGATTACTGCTCCTCACATCAAGGGATGAAGTTTAATTTTTTCTCCACTGAAATTTGGGTTGGCCTATGACTAATTTGAGCAATAGAAGGCTGCAGAAGTGACATTCTGAAATATCTGGGCCCACATCTTAAGAGGACTAGCGGCTTCTGCTTCCCAACCCTTGGAATACAGACACATGCCACCAAAGCCATGTGGAAAGGATATGTGGAGGAGAACCAAGGTGCTCAGTTGGCATCTCTAGTCGAGCTCACAACCAACAGCCAGCACTGCCTGTGTACCACGTGAGTAAACCGTCTTGGACATCCCACCCAATTGAGCAGCCCGGAAGACTGCAACTTCCCCTAACACTATGTAAAACAAAATTGCCCGGTCAACTGAAAGAACTGTGAGACTAATAAATGGTTCTTGTTATTTTAAGTCACCAAAACATGGGTGCCTGGGTGGCTCAGTTGGTTAAGCAACTGCCTTCGGCTCAGGTCATGATCCTGGAGTCCCGGGATCGAGTCCCACATCAGGCTTCTGGCTTGGCGGGAAGTCTGCTTCTACCTCTGACCCTCTCCCCTCTCATGCTGTTTCTCTCTCTCTCTCTCAAATAAATAAATAAATAAATAAATAAATAAATAAATAAATAAAATCTTTAAAAAAAAAAAGTCACCAAAACACACCGTCTTAGGCTAATAAATTTATTCTTTAATTGCATTCTGAGCATCAGTCTGTAAGTGAAGTATAGATAACTGTCCAAAAAACCTTTCTAGGCAACGAATTCATGCCATGTAAGATAGTCCTGCACCTTGTATCTCCCTCATACCCCCCATGATGTGGGTACCCACCAGAAGCCTACTTAGGCTTTTTGACATTGGCTCCCCAATCTCATTCCTGCTTCTAAAACTACATGAAGAACTTCCATTTCCTGAGCTCTACTAGGCCCTAGCACTTTCCTACTTTGCTTTTCTTAATTGATGAAATTATAATAGCAACTCTAGGAGCTAGGTCCTGTTGTTAGCTCCGTTCTCCATATGGGGAAACTGGGGCTGGGGAGGTAAGGAACTTGCCCAAGTTCTCATAGAGCTAATACACAGTAGAGCTTACAGTGGGACCTGGACACTCCACTTCCACATCCACATTCCTAACCACTATCCCATACCACCATCAAGTCTATGAGGTAAATTAGATGCTGTTATTACCTTTATTTTAGGGACAAGGACCTGAGGCTTAAGGACAGTGAGTCCCTGGCACAAAGTTCACACAGTTAATAAACGGAAGAGCTAGCAGGAAAACTTCCTCTAACACCTACATTCTTCAACATAATCTTATTCTAGACCCTTACATTTGGAGAAAGTGCAGATTGCAGCAGAGTCTGGTCCAGACACGTAATCTCAACTCTTGTAGACTCTACCTTATCAGGTATTTTAAGAACGAGGGTCAGTGAGTCACACATCTGTGGAATAAACTCAGCAGCTCCTTAATCCTCCCCACCTCCCTTTTGGAACAGATCCTCAGAACTTAGAAACATTCCCTTGAGTTCTTTAAATACTCTGCAAACAGTTGGCCCATTTTCAGGGACTCAGCAGAAACTCACCATATTTAGAAGTTCTGAGAGAAAAAAAAAAAGAGTCAGCAAACACAGATCTGCAAAAGAGAGGTACTACTCCCTCTGTAATTGCTTTCATCCTGAAAACCCTTTTGCTCTGTCCTTGTCTTAACTTGTGAACATCACTTCCATCCAGGAAATTTTTCACATCTATACCCTACAAACACAGTGAAAAAAGAAAAGAAAAGAAAATTTCCCATGCACTATTTCATCTGAGTTTCATAAGCTTCTTTTAATAGCAAAAGGTATTTTACCTATGTAGCATGACGGTTTATTGAGAATTTACTGCAGAATGATAATCTACTGAGATATTCTCTGTGTCCATTTCTTCTTTGTCTATCAGGAAAAAAATGAATGGTATTTACCCCTCCCCAAAGGGCCTTTGTTCAAGGGCCAAAAAGGAAAGCTCCTTGACAGGGGTGGGACTAGGAGGGCCCTGATTACAACCCCAAATCAGAGGTGGGTAGGGGACTTACGTCCTGAAGGCTTTGTCCAGGGTCAGTAGAGATGGGCTCTTTCTAATAGGGCTGTAAATACTCAGCCAGCCGCCCAAAGGGGATTTGAGCAAGGCATTCTAGGAGCAACTAGTCCGCACCTAACTAGGTTATTCCAGAGTGGAGAGGAGTGGTCGGTCACTCGGTCCTTTGGTGCTTTGAGGGTAATCTGAGGTAAGATTCCTCAGGCCAGTGGGTGGGGGGATAAGAGTTGACCCTCCTCACACCTCAGGCCTATGAGGCATGGCCTCAAGAACCTCAGAGCAATCCATCTTCACCCATCTTTGGGTAATGCTTTAATAGAAATCAATGCACAATGTTCTGGGGAACTCCATTAGATTTTAAAAGGTCCGTATACATGGTTTATAGCTGCCATCTATATGAAGATTGCAAATAAAAGCTATTCAAGCTGTATTTAGTCAAAAATAAGAATTTTTTAATAGACTAACATGATGTCAGTTTCTTCTCTATCAGATAACAGAACCCTCTCAGCATTATAAAATAGAAAATGTATTTAGGATAGAAATGATACTTTGCACAACTGTGGGAGTTGCTGGGGAAGAAATGGTCTGAAAAGGGCAACGGGAGGATCAGAAAAGTCACTAACCAGCATTCCTGGAGCCTACGCTGGGGGGATGAGCCAGAATGGTCGGAAGCAATGAGGGTACTGTAAATCATATGCTTACTAATGCCAACGTCGACATTGCCTGTTATATCTCTTCTCCCTTTGTAAGAGTCCCACTTGCACCCATTCAAAGAACAGAAATGAACCCCCAAATTCTACCCTTTGGAGGAATTATGATACTTTGGCTTACACTGGAGAGAAAAGGGTCCTCATTCAACCTCCTCATTTTCATGCCTGTATGTAAGAAGTGACAACAGTATTCTAGTTTTACTTCTCTGCAGGAGTTCCTGTCTCATGCAGAATATGCCTTCAAGTCTCAACTTAGTTGATTGTGACTTTACTGATTTTACAAAACTTCCGGAACAGTGAATGGGTAAGTGATGGTTTTGAAACATGTTTTCGAGTTCTCCCACAAAAGGTGGGATCTAATTCAACCTCCCCTTGATTACGGGCTGACCACAGTGCCTTCTTCAAAGGGATAGAATGCAGCAGAAGTGATGCCACGAGACTTAGGAGGTTAGATGACAAAAAGCAATACAACTTCTACTTGGCTTTTTTCTCTCTTTAGAACATGTGCCTCTGGAGCCCTGAGCTATCGTGTAGAAATTCCAATTACCCTGAAGCCGCCATGCTAGAGAGATTACATAGACCTTGCAGAGCTAGAGAGAGATCTTGGAGGAGCCCTGGTTGATCCAGCCCTCAGCTGTTCAAGATTCCCAGCCTAGGCAAGGAGCAGCTTTCAAATGACGGCCCCCGCCCACACCAAGGAGAGCAGAAATGAGTTCTCCACTTAGTGCTATTCAAAATGCAGCTGTGTGAGCAAAAGAAATGTTATCGAGAGGTAAGTCATAAGTTTTGGGGTGGTTTATTATGGAGCCATACTGAAACAGGATGCAAAGCAATTTTCCTAATAAGTTATAAAGTTCTAACTTAAAGTAGAGCTGCCAAAGATAAAACTGCATATATACCAACACATCACTATAGTAGTTCATTCATCTGTGTCACTCATCTATCCATCCAACAAATGATATATGAACTGTCTGTGTGCTGCAGATTCAGTGGCAAAGACAGAATGATCTCTGCCTTGATGGAGTCTCATGCTTTAGACTACTGTGGATTAAAGAGACATTGAAGGAGTAATTTATGAGTGTTACAAAAGGGGAAGCCCAGGATGCTCTGTCAGATAATAAGTCATATGTCTTTTCTAGAAATTTCTTAAAGATGTGTTCCTCTTAATTAGTAAGAGTCCTTAAGAATCTGGCAATGTTCTGGATATACAGAGCAAAAGAAAAGATGGCAATTTACAACTTCAGCAAATGCAGGCTACCTGTGTTATAGAGGTGTATGGTAGCTGCTTTCAACTGCGGCAATCAGCTGTCCTTCCTCTGAATCAAACATGCATAAACAAGATGCTAATTGTATGCTCTTTCCTGAGCCTACTTTGAAATTATTTATAATGATGAAACTATAAGATCATCTTGTCCAAGAAACACTGCTGTGCAGAGTGGCCATAGGTTGGTTGCAAATAGAAATTACGTACAAGATCTATATTAGAAGCTAAAAGCTTTCTCATCAGGCTGCTGATAATGAAGTTTGCTAACCATTCTAGTGCATAAAGTCGAATTATGAAAACTGATTCAGTCTAATTATCAAAGGGTTGGAGTTTTTCCGCTATTCTCAAAATGTAGCCATTGAAGCGGCTTGAAAACTCGTTGTCCAGAATTTAAATTGCCTATTGCCAAGGCTCAGTGACTGTTCTAGGAATGAACAAAAGTGCTTAAAATCTTCCGATTGTTTGATTACAGGTACCTACCCGCCGTTTGCTTGGTCATGTACAACTGTGCAATGAGAAAAATAAGAGATGAATTAAATACAAGTCATAGTCCACTGAAAGTCCAGACACAGGCTTATGACATGGGGCAGGCAGGGCTTCAAGAGCAAAATCTTTACACGCACCTGTTTCCTGAACCAACCAGGGAAAACTCATAATAAAGAAACCCCTTAACACTAAGCAAAAAGACAAGTATTAGTATTAGTTCTCTATTGCTGCTATAATAAACTACCACAAATTAGTGGCTTAAAATAACACAAATTACCTTATATTTACAGTTCTAGAGATTAGAAGTCTAAAATGAGTCTTATGGGCCAAAGCCAAGGTATCAAGAAAGCTGTGTTCCTTCTTGAGGTTTTAGAAGATCCATTCCTCTCCTTTTCCTGTTTCTGGAGGCTTTCCCCATTCCTTGGCTCATGGACCCCTCCCCATCACTCAGTCCTGTTGTCTCATCTCCTTTTCTGACCTTCCATCTTTCCCTTATAAGATTCCTTGTAGGGGTGCCTGGGTGGTGCATTTGGTTAAACACCCAACTCCTGGTGTCAGCTCAGGTCATGATCTCACGGTTGTTAGATGGAGCCCCACATCAGGCTCCATGCTCAGTGAGGAGTCCACTTGGGATTCTTTCTCTCTCCCTCTCCCTCTGCCCCTCCCACTCATGTTTTCTCTCCCTCTTTATCTCTCTCAAATAAATAAATCTATATTTAAAAAAAAAAGAATCCTTGTAATTACACTGGACCCACTGAGATAATCCAGGATAATTTCCCTGTTTCAAGATCCTTACCCTACATCCATAACGTTCTTCTTCTTTTTATCTTTTACCTCAATATGATGTAAAAAGGTGGGAAAATCCTTAATTTAATCATATCTCACCATCCCTTCTGCCATGTAAAGTGACACTGTCACAGGTTCCAGGGGTTAGGACATGGATATCTTTGGGGGGCCATTATTCTGCCCACCACAACAATAAGAGAAGAATCTGTAAAGTCGGAGAGGGCGAGATTCTGTCAGGTTTGTTCAACATCATCCTCAACCCAGTACCTGGCTCATCATCAGTAATCAGCATACACCAGCTGAGTAACTGAATAAATAAATAAGGAAAGATAAATGATGTGCTATTTCCTGCACTAACTCCTCTTGTGAATAAGGAATAGATGGTTCCAAATTCTGTAATTTGCTGTCTCTTAAAAATCTGAAGGACTGAATGGGTACAGAGTGTCAGTTTGGGAAGATGAAAGAAAAAGTTCTGGAGACTGATGTTGGTGAAGGTTGCACAACAGGATGAATGTATTTAATGCCACTGAACTGTACACTTTAAAATGGCTAAAATGGTCAATGTTATGTATATTTTACCACAATAAAAGAATATGAAGAAGTCAAGTCAAGAAAAAAATTATACAATGGGCCTTAACCAAAACAATACCTGACCTGGATATCCCTCCTAGAATAATATCCTGGAGAAAAAGGTGTGGAAAATCCTCAATCCCGGGGCTGAATCTTCTTCTCATCATTTTGTTTTCCTCCTAAAGCATTAGAATTTGTGACAGGTCATGTTCACTATGAAAAATGTTTTCCTTTTGCTTTTTGAGTTACACTAATGAAGGAGAGATGAGTCAAGCAAACAGATTTTTATTTGGGCCTCTGGTTAGTTTATTTTTCTAAGTATTTTCATTTGTCTACATCATGATTTTAAACTCATACACATACACACACTCCCTCTCTCTAACATACCTACAAACACACACACGTACACACTCACGCACAAACCTGCACAAGAAGTCAGAGCTTTGCTCAGACCCAACAACTCTGTGAAGTGAATTTTTCACTGATTTATCAGTTCATTTGAGCCAACTGCAGGCACAGCCTCAGAAAGACCATTCTCAGAATAGATGGTCAACTTTTATCCCAGGGCAACAACTAGGAACCAATTAGAGCCATTCTCTTCAATGGGGCTTATTATTGGTGCTAATCTGTGAATAGAAGTGTCCAATTGTGAGAAAGGTTAGCAACCCCAAATAACATGCCCATAAGGTTTATTAGGCTTCTGCCAACACCTTTAGGCTGCCTTAATTGCTTCTTCAGGGCTGGTTTCACACAGAGAATGGAGTCATTTCCAGGGCTCTAGCCTAGTTCTCTCAGCTTCAGGTGTGGAAGGCAGGGAAGAGCACAGAAAACTTGGGTCACTCTACTCAACCTATGAGAGGTATTTTAAAGAACTTACACAACATTGCACAACTAAAGTCAGTAGAACAGAACCTGGGGCCCAAATCTATCTTACTCAAAGTCTATTACATTTCTACTACATCACACACTAACCCACTGCTAAAGAGTCAGCCCTCAGAAAAAGAACAAGCCAATGTGCGCCCTCCATAAATATTGTTCAGTTCTTCCTATCCTGGCCCCCTTTCAGCAGCCCTCCTTCTCATACTCTTACAGGAGTCCAGTCCCCTGCCACACACACCCGTTAAGGAATAAAGCAGTTGGTGAAATGAACTTTTAAGTCAACTACACCTAGAACTAACTGTGTGCTTACTCTGTGCCTGGACCTGTGTTAAATGTCTCACATACGTTATGAAAAATATTTTGTAAAGTCTTATTCTTAGATATGATTGGTGACGCTGAGGTCTGAGAAATCACCAGCAAAACCAGAGCCTGAATTTATGACACCAGACTGAGTTCCAGGCCTTTCTATTCCACCACATTGCCCTTAGGGCCAAAACATACCACTCCATCTTCCTAACCACCGTGAATGTCAGTAAGTGGAGTACAATATTGACTTTGTCATATAAACAAAGCCGGCAAGGGAGAGTAGAGATGGCATAAGAACAAGGAGCCCTTAGCCAAGGGAAGAAAGGACTTTTCTATGAACAAAGCTCTCTTACATTTTGCTTTCAAAGAATTTCTTTATAGCAGCAAGGACTCTATGAAATACATTTGTGTTGGAAAGCACAAGAATGTATCAATATTTCTTCTGTGTTTTCTGTCTTGGGTTGAAGGAGCGTGGCAGAAATTGTTCCTTCCAGCAGGAATCTAACCCTGATTCTAGCAGATAAATAAGATAAGATGGATCCAGAGTCAGTCTTGATAGTCCCAAAGTCCTCTCACTCCTCTGGCCAACATCTTAGAAAACTAGATCAGACATTTCCTAAGAGACTTGCTCACAAGACGTTCATTATTCTTTGAATCAGGCTGGAGTAAAAATCCCCCTGTGAACCAGAGGTGTGGGGGCGCTACCCCTTGGATAGCTTAATGTTATTTCCTGTCTCAAGATCTCCAGGGCTGAGAGTGCTCACCCTTGAGCACCCCTTTGCAAAGTCGGTAAGGGGTGTGGTATGCAAGGAAAAAAGACTTTTCATAGAGATTCGGAGCAAGAGAAGATTGAAGCTGGATCTTGATTTTTCTTTTCTTTTTTCTTCTTTTCTTTTCTTTTCTCTTACTCAGCCAATGAAACCACCCAAGAAATTGCTTCTACAGACCAAAAAAAAACTGAAGGTTTGAAAGGAGGGATTCTAAGCACTTACTTTTTGGCTTTGTGAAAAGAAACCTTTTTCTCTGAAATTAAGCACAGAAGCAAGCTAACACCACCAAACCAGTGGTAAACAACTTTGACAGAAACTAATCAGGACAAATCAGTGTAGCAGGGATATTTGGTCTCCTTTGAAAGTGCTGGAAAATCATACAATTGTCAGACAGTAAGTATCTAGCCTGCAAGCCAGGACAATGTAGGAAACTTCTCATGGATGAAATTAATACACAGAAAATCCCTCAGTGGGCAGCAGGTACTTTCCAGGGAAGTTTGTGCCTGAGTTTAGGAAGAATCAGAATTAAATCCAACAGACAGTTCTGGGACAGAGCTAAGCTGACCAACAACATGGTTTTTATGCCTATCCCTTGAACTTGTAAAAATTAAAGAGTTGAAGAGAAGAATTAAATCTTCCACTGACAAGTCTCCTGGACAGCCTTCTGTTCTCGTGCTGGTTATGGCATTTGAGAGCCCCAAGCAAAGTGGTCCTAGTGGACTGTGCAAGGAAAATTCCACTTCCTCTGACTGACATTAAGTTAGAGTTAAATTGTGAAGTTATCGGAAGCCTCGTGATATAACTGGAAAATAAAACACCTGGGTTCTCATACTGGCCTGGCCTCCATCTCCATGCGGAATCAATGCTAGACCTTATTTTTAATCTCCTCTGCAAAATGAGCGTTTTGATTAGATTGTCTCTAGCATTCGTTTAGGCCTTCACAATCTAGATTTCTGAATTCATCTCTGGCCCCTTTTATTTCCCTCTGTTCCAAGTCCTTCTCCCCCAGTTTTGTCACTTGCCTACTACATTTCAAGGCAGAAGACGGATCCATGTTAATGTCTGTAAATGTTATTTGATTCAAAATACACACACCACACACACACACACACACACACACACACAGCCAGAAGGATAAACATTTTATGATCTTCGTTTTGCAGATGCAAAAGCTGAGACTCAGAGAGATTAAAGCATTTGCCCAAGATCAAAGTTCAAGAAGAGTGTTACATCAGAATTTGAATCCAGGACCATCTAACTCTGAAGTTCACATTCTCCTTGCTATCTCTTACAGTCTCTCTCTGTGGCTTTGGACCTTTCCTGTGAGTCCCAGGGCAAATGGCCTTTTTCTCTCAGCTTGAAACTCCTAAGGAACAAACCTCTGTTCCCCATCAAAGCCTATTTGTCCTATCTCTGATTTCCTCAAATGCCTATCAGTTTTGCACACATTTTCTTTATAACTGGGAGAGGGTAACCTATTCTATATACCTATTCTAACCCATTTATAAAAAAGAGGAAGAGGAGCACCTGGGCGGCTCAGTCCATAAAGTATCCGACTCCTGGTTTTGTCTCAGGTCATGATCTCAGGGTTGTGAGATTCAGCCCCACATCGGCTTCCACACTGAGTATGGGGCCTGCTTAAGATTCTCTCTCTCCCTCTCCCTCTGCCTCTCCCCTGCTCACACAGGTATGCTCTCTATCTCTCTAAAAAAAAAAAAAAAAAAAGAAGAAACTGAAGCCCAGACAGGAAGAAGCATTTTGTTCATACAGAGTATTTACACGTAAGACCCAAATATAACCCATCAAACCCAGCTATCACATTTTAGGCTTTTTTAAGCTTTAAGCTGTCACACCGTCATGACTGCTAAAATATCACTGAATTATCTCTGACTAATGAATTAATTCTCATAGGTAATATTTTTTACAAATAAGATACATTTTCTTCCATAATAAAAGGAATACATGTTTATTTTTGACTATTTGGAAACTAAAGCAGAGCAGGACAAGAAAGAAATACATTTGTAAATCACTCAAAGAACACTATTAATTTTACCAAATTTATTTCCAATACTTTTTTCTTTCTCTTTCTTTTCCTTGGCGTCATTTCAGTTTTTTTTTATAAAAAACTTTTTTTCTGATTATAAAAATAACATGTGGTCTACAAAGAGATACCACTGCACACCCATCAGAATGACTAAAATTTAAAAAAAGATTCACACCATCAAATACTGGCAAGGATATGGAGCAACCAGACTTGCTCACATTGTTGGCAAGAGTATAAAATGGCTCAACCACTTTGGGAATGGGCTTGGCGGTTTCTTACAAAACAAAATATAGACCTACTCTATGACCCAGAACTACACCCAGGTATTTACCCAAGAGAAAAACATATGTCCACAAAAAGACTATATACGAATGTTCATAACAACTTTATTTATAATAGCCAAAAACTGGAAATAGCTTAGGTGTCCATCAATAGGAGAATGGAAATACCAACAGTGGTACATTCATCCCACCCCAGCAACAGAGAGGAACAAACTACTGGTACATGCAATAGCATGGTCTAATCTCAAAAACATTATGTTGAAGGGGCACCTGGGTGGCTCAGATGGTTAAGCATCTGCCTTCGGCTCAGGTCATGATCTCCAGGTCCTGGGATGAAGCCCCATGTAGGCCTCCTAGCTCAGCGGGGAGTCTGCTTCTCCCTCTCCCTCTGCCTCTCCCCCTGCTTGTGCTCTCTCTCTCTCTCTCAAATGAAAAGATAAAATCTTAAAAAAAAAATTTTAAAAAGGGGCACCTGGGTGGCTCAGTCATTGAGCGTCTGCCTTCAGCTCAGGTCATGATCCTGGGGTCTTGGGATCAAGGCCCGCATAGGGCTCCCTGCTCTGCAGCAAGTCTGCTTTTCCCTCTCCCTCTGCTTGTGTTCCCTCTCTCGCTGTGTCTCTCTCTGTCAAATAAATAAATAAAATCTTTTTTTAAAAAATTTAAAAAAAACATTGTTGAGTAAAATAAATTTATATAAAAGCCTACTTACTATATGCTTCCATTTACATGAACTTCTGTGACAGGCAAAACTAACCCGTGCTGGAAAAAAACGAGCACGGAAGTTGCTTTGTGGAAAGGGACTGACCAGGAATGAAGGAACTTTCCAAGGTGATGACAATGTTCTGTATCTTGCTAAGGGTTTGTCAGGTAGATGCATTTGTCAGAACCCACTGAATGGTACATAGAATTTGTGCACTTCATCGCAAGTAAATCTTACCACATAAGAACAAAAAGGTACACAACAAATACTGAATTTTAACAATATGCATAATGAAGTATTTGGGCACAGGTATATTGAGGCCAACAACTTATTTTGAAATATATCAAAAAATAAAATGGATAAATAGAGAAATGGGTAGTTAAGTGATAGAGTGTATTAAAATGTTCATTGTAGAATCTAGATGGTGGATATATGGGTATTCACTATAAAATTCTTTCATATTTTCTGTATGTTTGAGAATTGTCATAATACAGGGGGGAACGTAGGGGAAAAAAAGTAGAAAGTATGGGAAATTCCAGATGTTCAAAGAAAATAAGACTCTTTCAAAGTACTAATACCCAACAACAATATTAAAAACAACAGTGAATTGCTTTCCATCCTTTTTTTAATATTTATGGGTATGGGTAGGTGTTTTACAAAATTAGTACCAAACAGATATAAATCTTCCTATTATGAAGTAGCATTTTATGAACGGCGCTTTCCCAGACAATTATTCTTCAAAAATATTGTATTATAATTTATTTAAATATATTTTGGATATTTTAGGTTATTTTTCACTGCTATAAATAACAGTTTGATGAACATGCACAAGTAAATAGATATTTTGCCTAGGGCCTTACAGCCACCTAACACTGTGACCAAAAGGAAATACTTTTCAAAGCAATAGAGCACTGTGGTTTAAAGGGTGGAAATACATCTGCCTCCACCACCTACTAGCCTGTTTCCTTAGGAAATGTACTAAGTCTCCCTAGATCTATTTCTTCTTCTGTGCCCCAAGGTAGTATTCTGGAAAGTGCCTAGCACTGTGCCTGGCACATAACTAATACCAAATAAATGACAGCTATTATTATTTCACCCAGTCATGTTATTTGTGCACAGTGACAGCTAATTGAGAATATTTCTGACAAAAGAAATATTTAGGGAGACACAGCAAAAACCATAGATATAACAAAAACCCATCTAATTTGACTTAGTATCACCACATCTTGCAGTTTCAATTCTATAAGAGGTACTCAATAAATATAAGCCAAATAAATTGGTAATGAATGAATGTTTAAATAAGAGGGCAGCTACCTGACTTTAATTCACGTAGGCATGAGGGCAGTCTCAACTTCCCTTGTAAGCTTTTCCTGACCCTGTCCCTCTGGAAGCAGCTGAATACATCTCTCTTTGTTAGCTGAAATTACGTTGGATGCCTTAACTTGGAGACCAGAGTTCAAAGTCTGGCCTCTATCTCTAATTATCTGAGTCTTCGGACTAAAATACTGCTAAAAAAAAAAAAAAAAAATTGCGTAATGTTATGATGATTACGATAGTCTCTAATGAGGGGGGTACAGAGCATGTCATGATCCCCCTTGTTCAGATGTGGAAACTGAGGCACAGAGAGGTGAAATAATTTATCCAAATTTCCTCCCGCAGACCAAGAGGCAGTTAGATAAACAACTTCCACAGGCCCTTCTGGCTCCAAGGGGCTTAGGCTGCAAGTAGCTTCCCCCATAGACTATCCTTCATGCCGCATCTTTCTGTGTTCCCTCCCCCTGCTCCCTTCCCCAAAACCAGCAGCTGTGCCAGGCTGTGCTGGGGATTTTTGACAACAGAGGGGGCTGCCAAGCCAAACTGGGCTTTCTCCAAATAAAGAAGAGAAGTGTGCCCGCCTGCAGAGATGCAGCCTGAGTTCCTCATTCCATCCTGAGTTCTGGGAAGCCTCTTGGGCCACAGCAGTACAAAATACTCTTGGAATCGGTGGTACAAAATAAAATCCATGAGGAATATGTGCTCTGGTCCTCGCTCTGCCAGTAACAACCTGTCACCCCAGGAAAGTCCCTTCATAGAAATGTAAAAAAAGTCCTAGCTCAGGGGTTCTCAAACCTGGCTGCACATCAGAATCTCCCAGGCTGTTTACTGAACATACACAATCCAGGCAGATACCGGCACTGCCCAGCCATGGTCAACCCCACTGTGTTCTTAGACATCGCCATGCAAGGCGAGCCCTTGGGCCACATCTCCTTCATGCTGTTTGCAAACAAAGTTCTAAAGACAGCACAAAACTTTCATGCTCTGAGCACTGCGGAGAAAGAATTTGGTTCTAAAGGTTCATGCTTTCACAGGATTATTCTGGGATTTCTGTGCCAGGATGGTGACTTCGCATGCCATACTAGCACTGTGGCAAGTCCATCTGTGGGGACAAATTTAATGATGAGAATTTCATCCTAAAGCATATGGGTCCTTCCATCTTGTCCATGGCAAATGCTGGACCCAACACAAATGGTTCCCAGTTTTTCCTCTGCATTGCCAAGACAGAGTGCTTGGATGGCAAGCCTGGTCTTTGTCAAGTTAAAAAAAAGGCATGAATATTGTGGAAGCCATAGAGCACTTTGGGTCTAAGAACAGCAAGACCAGCAAGGTCACCATTGCTGACCATGAACAAATCTAATAAATCTGATGTGTTTTAACCATCAGACCATTCCTTCTGTGGCTTAGATGAGCACCTCTTCACCCTCATCTGCTCAAAATATCCTATAATCTTTGTGTTCTCATCGCAGTTCTGTGGGTTTCATATTTTTCTTATCCCCCTCCAACTCTAGCTGGATTGCAGAGTTAAGTTCATCATATAAAATAAGAACTAAACAAGAAAAAAAAAAAGAAGAAGGAGGAGGAGGAGGAGAAAACACACAATCCAGGGCCCCATCCTAGACCTATTAATCTCTCAGAATCTCCAGGGGTGTAACCTGGAAATCTAGAACTTGCCAATTTAAGCCCAGGACTTTCTAATACAGAGACATTTTGGGGAGCCACTAAATTAGATAAATTCAAGGTTCTTTTTATTTCCTTCTGAGATGTAAACTCAAAATGTGTCAACCTCTCTCCTGCTCCCATAAAATACAACTCCTTTTATTTCTGGTTTATTGTTCATCAAATGCTTAGAGAACTGTCTTATGATTTGAAGGCAGAAATACAGCAGAAATAGAACATGAGCCACAAATATGAGCCACATTTTAATTTTACATGTTCTAGTAGCCACTTAAAAAAAAAGTTAAAAGAGGGGCGCCTGGGTGGCTCAGTTGGTTGTTTCTGCCTTCTGCCTTTCTACCTGTTAAAAGAAACAGGTAAAATTAAGTTTAATAGCGTATTTTATTGAACCCAATATATGTAAAATATTATCATTTCAACTTGTAATAGATGTAAAAATTATTGAGGTATTTTACATTTTTTTCTTTTGTGAGGTCTTCATGATCTTGCATGTATTTTACTTGTACAACATTCATCAATATTAAGTGCTCTATAGCCACATGTAACCAGTGATTACCCATATTAGTCAGAGCTGTTAAACCACATCAATAGGAGGTAGTGCAATAATCAATTAGCGGTATGCATGATGAGCAGGGGTTTGGCGGGGAGGCACATGTGACCTCTAGTTGTCATCACTGAGTAGTGAATACCAAATGACCTGATTTCTAGTTCTCTAGAGATCAGGCAAAAGGACAAAGGTCAGAGGGGACTCAGCCTAGGACTCACTCATGAGGAGGAGACAGAAATCCACACTAGTGGTTAGTGGTTAGAAGCACTGCAATCAAGTATAAAAACATTAAAATAAGTAAGACAAAGATTTAGCCAGGAATGAGTAGAATAAGCCCAAGCACCAGCACTTGAGAATGTAGGTTGTATTCATTTTATGAAAATAACCTTCCTAACTCAGGGTCAGTCTAATGGGCCTATTGAAGGGCTACTGATTGATTTATAAGGAACATTCACAGTGTGGTTGAATATCCACTAGAGAGACAGCCAGCTGATATACACTGCAGAACAAGTAGGGAAGGAAGGTGCCTAGACCATGAAAATAATAATGTAATCAGTAATAAGATTACTGTACAGTAAAAGATCATATTTAAAAATTATAATTTAAAAAAGCACATTACTATCCATTTTCATTTGTTCCTTATTATGGGCAGGCAGGTGGGGTACATGTCCCCATTTCAGACGGGAACTGAGGTTCAGAGAGGTATGTGTTTGCCTAAGTCTCATAGCCAGGGAGTACACAGCATGGTTTCTCCACATGAAGCTTTCTGGTCCATATGGGAATTCAACCCTAGCCTCATTATCAGTGAACTCTGGCCAGCTACTTACCCGATGCAGCTATAAATATCATTAATTCACTTTTCAAAGGCCTTTCCTCTTCTAATAGATTAAGTCCCAGTTAGCTTTCTATCCACCCCCTCCTCTGTGTCTGCATCTGCGCCACCTCAGCCCCTCAGCTGTCTCTAATCATACGTTTCCCTGGAAGGTGTAAATGCCTTTGCCTGGGGCAAGGATGCCTTTTCTACAGCTGACAGCCAGCTGGTAAGACCGGAGCAGCACTTTCCTCTGCGGGCTGAGTCCATATAACAACTTGCAAAGTCACTCACGGAGGCATGGAAGGGTTTTGAACAGAAAAGTCATGTGATGAAATTAGCCAGTGTGTAAGGCAGAGGGACAGTTGAAGAGGAAAGAGGAAGAACCAGAAATAAAAAGAGGAAGAAGGGAAGAATAGTAATAGTTAATACTGGCTCTTTTTTTCATTCAGCTCTTAGCTTCTATGACTTCCTCAGAGAGGCCTTACGAGTCCAATATACCTAACATAGCCTTCCCATCACGCTATCAGACGATCATCCTTTGATTTCTGCACACCATCTGTCACTCTCAGATGTCTCTGTTATTACCTGTCAATATCCCAGGTTGACTATAAAGTCCATGAATGCACAAGCCTTACCTATTTTATTCACTGTTCTATCTGCAGATATTGTAACCACACCTGGCCCACAGTAAACACTCGTTAACTATTATTTTAATGAATGAACCAGAGGCTGGACTAAGTACTTAACACCATTTACAAGTTATATCTCTGAATCATCACATTCATCCAAGGAATCAAGTCTTACATCTGCATTTTACATGTTTTAATAATCTAAGCATGAGGTGATAAGTGTTTATAATCTGCATATTGTAAATTCACTAGTCATTTCCTAATCCCCCAGATCCAAAACCCTTTTCTTAAAGAAACCTTTCCTCATTCATTCCAGCCTTGTTTCCACACTGGAGGCTGTTGACCCTGGGCTCCTCCTAGAAAATCTCTTTTGGATTCCATTCAGTCAGTCATTTAACAAAAGTTTGTTAAGCACTGACTACGTGCCAATCACTATTATAAAAGCTGAGGGTGCAAAGTTCTGGCCAAGCAGAAATTGGGAAGAAGCCTAATACAACAATGCTGTTTTTCTCCCCATCATTTTTTTTTCAACTTTTTGCACTCACTGGTCCCCAGTTTTCCTCAGTCTCTCAAATGTGAGTATCCCCAAGGTCCAGCTGTAGGCTTCTTTCTGTGTACATTCCCACCTGAAATGGTGACTTCAATTTACAATTGCCTCTTAAGTAGTCACCTATAGGCAAATGCCTTCTAAATCAATAATCTCCAATGCAAACCTTTCTCCTAAACTCCAAATCTGCATCTCTGTTCTACCAAAACATCCCATCATCACCTCTTCTCAATTCAGCAACCTACAAATGGAATCCATCTGGTACCCTGCCTTACCAAACTAGCCTGAATTCCTGGCATCTATTCCCTCAGAGAGGTCACAAGGGAGAAACCAAAGAGACCCAATAATTTTTAGCTCCAATTAGGCTTATAATCAACAATAGAAGCATCTGCTCCCTACCAGGTCTCGAACCCTGTCCTCTACCTCTCCAAATGTCATGACAACCAAAAAATAAATAAATAAGTTTTCTGTGGTTCAGCATTAAGGAGGAGTATCCTTAATGCACTGGGTCAGTCCAGTGGTCTGAAATGGCTAAAATAGCAAACTAGTAGCAAGAGAACTGGCCTCACCAGGTGACATACAGATTGGGAGAGGGGTAGAGTGGACTAGAAATCAGGGCTGTAAGTACAATGGACACATTCTCACCTGTACCACAGAGTCAGCAAAGGTCTTAGGCTTCGAGGTAGGAAGTGGGAACAGAGGATCCTACAAGAATGTTAAAATCCCTGCAATTAAATCATGATACACTACTTAAAGGCCCTATTACAATGATTCCACTTTAACCCCCATTCAGGGATGGGCTAGAGTCAAAAGGGAAAATTTTTAAGCAAATAAACTTTTCTAGTACAACAAATTCAAAAGTGGTCCTGGAATTTGAGTTACAAAACAAATGGAATATCCTTGGCCTAGCAGATTCAGGTATAAGGAATGAGAAATGGACAGACTTTAGCATAAGAAAAATCCTTGCTAGTCAACTCAACCCCTTGATCACTGCTGGAGGAACTCCCTCTATTGCAGAAAAGGTAAACTGAGTCCATTGAGGACCACTGCTAATAAATAGTATTAAATAAATAGGACCACTGCTAATAAATAATAAATAAATAGCATCTGTATACACAGTCTTGGAGAAAGAATGTCATGATTGATGCATGACTTCGACCATGATGAGGAATGACAGGATTATCCCACATATTTGCCATCCCAAATGGTCAGGCAACTTTTAGATTTATTCTACTAATCATAGTCAACAAACATCAACATTTTATTTTTGTACTACATAAAAATGTAAAAATTATAATCTAAATTTGTATTCAATTATAGAAATTGACAAGCTGACTTTAAAATTTGTACAAAAACATAAAGAACAGGCCAAATAATTTTTTTTTAAGGAACAAAGTAAGGGAACTCACACGGCCTGATTTCAGGAGTTATTATAAAGTTATCATAAACCAAAAAATTTGATATTGGTGAAAAGACATATTTATAGATCAGTGGAACAAAATAGAGGGCCCATAACAAAGATGTCAAGGCAGTTAAATGAGAGAGGATAATCTTTTCAACAAATGGTGCACCAAAATAAACCTCACCCTTACTTTATACTACAAACACAAAAACGACTCAAAATGCATCATAGAGATAAATGTAAGAACCAAAACAATAAAACTTTGGAGGAGGCAAACATTCTTAAATCAGACACATTAATTCAATAAGTTGGACTTCATCAAAATTAAAAATTTTTGCTCTACAAAAACCACTATTGAGAAAATTAAAAACTGGGACATCTGGGTGGCTCAATCATTAAGCATCTGCCTTTGGCTCAAGTCATGGTCCCAGGGTCCTGGGATAGAGCTCCACATCAGGCTCCCTGCTCGGCAGGAAGCCTGCTCCTCCTGCCCCTCCCACTCCCCCTGCTTGTGTTCCCTCTCTCACTTTCTCTCTCTGTCAAATAAATAAATAAAATCTTTATAAAAAAAGAAAACTAAAAACCAAGCAAGCCCAAGACTAGGAGAAAAATAGGAACAAAATAGATACCCGATGAAAGACTGTAAACAGATATATATTAAGAACATTTACAACTCAGTAATTATTTTTTTAAAGATTTATTTCTTTATTTTAGAGAGAGGGAGAGAGAGAGAACACAAGCAGGAAGGGCAGAGGGAGAGGGAGAGAGAATCTCAAGCAGACTCCGTCCTAAATGCAGAGCCCAACGTGGGGCTCAGTCTCAGCACTCAGAGATCACGACCTGAGCCAAAACCAAGAGTTGACACTTAACCGACTGTGCCACCCAGGCGCTCCACAGCTCAGTAATTATTAACAAAAAAACCAATTATAACCTAGGCAAAATATCTGAACCATCACTTGACCAAAAAAAAAAAAATACAGATGGCAAATAAGCACACAAAAAGTAATTAGGGAAATGCAAATTAAACCACAATGAGATATCATTATAATCCTTAAAATGGTTAAATAAAAAGACTGTCTATATCAAGTGTTGATAAACACATAACTGAAACTTCCATACACTGCTAGTGGAAATGCATAATGGTAGAACCACTTCAAACAATTTGGCAATTTCTTAAAACTCAAATATCCGCCTACCATACCATTCAGGCATCCCTCTCCTAGGTATATACCCAAAGGAAAAAAAAGATATATGCATACAAAGACTTGTATGTGAATGTTCATAGCAGCTTTATTTGTAACAGCCCCAAACTGGAAACAACTCAAACGTCCATCAGTAGGTCCTTGGATAAACATATCAGAAATCCATAAATGGAATACTACTCAACTATAGAAATGAACAAACTGTTAATACACACAACATGGATGAACCTTAAAATAATTACATTGAATAAAGAAATTAGACATAAAAGACTGTATACATGTTTGGTTCCATTTATATGTGATTCCAGAAAATGCAAAAATATTCTACAGTAAAAGATAACAGATCAGTGGCTGCTGGGGAATATGGTATGGGAGAGAAGGGATTATAATGGAACATAAAGAAACTTTTGAAAGGTATGAATGTGTTCACTACCTTGATTTTGGTGATGGTTCACAAGTATAGACATATATGTAAACTCATCAAATTGAACGCTTTACATATGTGCAGTTTATTTTTATGGCATTTGTATTGAACAAAGCAGTTTTTTTAAGCATGAGAAAAGACTAGAAATTTAAATATACTAAAATGTTTAAGAAATTATATTTGACCATTGAAGTATAGATGTCATATTTTACATAAATTTCCTTTGCTCTATTTGTATTTTCCAAAATTGTAGTATTTATTTTTAAGTGCTTTTATTTTTTCTCAAACATACCTTTATATTTGCTCCTTTTAATAAAGTTAAACAACAAAGAAGCTTAAAAGGGAAAATCTACTCATTACACTCACTACCACTATCAAATCCCAAATCCAAATTAACCACAACTAACAATTTGGTGTGGGGCTTTCCAGGCCTTTTTCCATGAATAAACTGACAAAAATTGTGTGTGTGTGTATGTGTGTGTGTGTGCACGCGCTAATTTGGGAGTGGGATTTGATGGTGGTAGTGAGTAATGGCCACTTTTCACTTCAACCTTCCCAATCTCACAAAAGCTCCTCTTTTGGCCAACTTTAACAGACTCATATAGAAAAGGGAACTCTGGGAAACAGTTCCCAGCTGAACCAAGCTGACCCAACATAATCTAACACATATAATATAGTATATCATGCTTTATTTCTTGATCCCTTTATTAATTGTATGTATTTAAGTTGATTCTATGTTTTTGCTGTTTAAAGTTGCTACCAGGGCACCTGGCTGGCTCAGTAGGAAGAGCATGCAGCTGTTGATCTCAGGGTCGTGAGTTCCAGCCTCACACTGGGTGTAGAGATTACTTACTTACTTACGTACATACATACATACATACAAACATACATGCATACATAAACTAACTTTAAAAAAATAAAATAAAATTGTTACAATAAATACCCTTGAGTATATATATCTTTGCACCAGTATTTTTTGAAAGATAAATTCCTAGAAGTGAAATTGCTAGGTGAAAGGATACGTGGGGCGCCTGGGTGGCTCAGTACGTTAAGCTACTGCCTTAGGCTCAGGTTGTGATCCTGGAGTCCCTGGATCGAGTCCCACATCGGGCTCCCTGCTCATCAGGAAGTCTGCTTCTCCCTCTGACCCTCCCCCCCCATGTGATTTCTCTCTCTCTCATTCTCTCTCTCTCAAATAAATAATTAAAATCTTTAAGAAAGGAAAAGAAAGGATACGTGCACTTAAAGTATTTATAGATAAGTCCAAATTGACTTCCAAAATGATTGTGCCAATTTACACCCTCTTCTGCCTTGCTTCCTTGTCAACACTGGGATATTACTTAGCAATATGGTAGAGGAAAATAGCATCCTGCTTCATTTTGCATTGCTTAGATTATTAAAATGATCGAATCTTTCATATTTCATATATCTAATAGGCTTATATTTCTTCTTTGAGTTGCCTGTTTATATTCTGTTTTTTTTTGTTTGCTTGTTTGTTTTAAAGATTTTATTTATTTATTTGACAGAGGGAGAGACAGCGAGAGCGGGAACACAGCAGGGGGAGTGGGAGAAGCAGGCTTCCTGCCGAGCAGGGAGCCCGATGTGGGGCTCGATCCCAGGACCCCGGGATCATGACCTGAGCCAAAGGCAGACGCCAAACGACTGAGCCACCCAGGCGCCCTCTCTGGTTTTTTTTTAATAGAATTGTCATTTTCCTGTTTTCCTGCTGTTCTCTACCTTTTAAGTACATTTTAGGTAAATATTTGCAAGTATTTTCACTCAGCCTGTGGTTTACTTTATAATTTAGCTTATACGGTTTTGCTTTTCTTTATATTGTTTTGGTTAGGGTCACGTCAATTTATTTTATAATAAAAAAAATCTCAATATGTGCTAAAGGACTAAGTCATTTCATTTAACTGTGGCTCTATCAGTATAAGGATTCCCCACTCCCAGAAAAACCACAGATATATAGATTCTATTGGTGGTAGGTCAGAATCAAAGCTGTCCTAAATGAGGCAAAGAATTACACTTGACCCTTGAAAAACACGGGGTTAGGGACAGCAATCCCCCCATGCAGTCAAAAATCCACATATAACTTTGGACTCCCCAAACACTTAACTACTAATAGCCTACTGTTGACCTAAAGCCTTACCAATAACATAAACAGTTGATTAACATGTATTTTGTATATGTATTATATATATATTATATACTGTACCCTTATGGTAAAGTAAGCTAGAGAAAAGAAAATGTTATTAAGAAAATGATAAGGAAAATACATTTACAACACCGTACTATATTTATTAAAAAAAAAAAAACTGTATATAAGTGAATCCACACAGTTCAAACCCTATTCAAACAATGTTATTCAAGGGTCAACTACATAGCTATTCTGCTCTGAATGACCTAACTATGGTTTTGGGGAAATCCACAGAATTCTAATTCTGAATACAGAAACTCTCTCTGAATGTTTAACCAATATTCACATTGTCTCAGAACCCTGCTTGGAATTTCTCAGAGCCTATTCAACCATGGAATACTAAAAATGAGGCACCCCTGCTATCATCACCACCATCCCCTTTTTGCACTCACGGTAGACATTGCTAACAGACCACTCTTTTCTCCCAGAGCCCAGATGTGGTGCCAAAAGTGTTCTCTAGGAGCACCTGGCTGGCTCAGTCGGTAGAACACGTGACTCTCGATCTTGGGGTTGAGAGTTCTAGCCCCATGTTGGGTATAGAAATTACTTAAAAATAAAATCTTTAGGGTGCCTGGGTGGCTCAGTTGGTTAAGCGACTGCCTTCAGCTCAGGTCATGATCCCGGAGTCCGTGGATCGAGTTCCGCATCTGGCTCCCCGCTCAGCGGGGAGTCTGCTTCTCCCTCTGACCCTCTTTCCTCTCATGCTGTTTCTCACTCTTTCTCTCTCTCAAATAAATAAATAAAATCTTTTTAAAAAAAATAAAATCTTTAAAATAAAATAAAATTTAAAAGGCTTTCTCTATGCAGCATTCCAGAAGGCTTCTACCAATCAATCAGAACTGGTGTTTATGATAAAACTTGTTTGGCCACTCTGGTTCCAGTCCAACCTTCTATTTTTAGAAGAAGAAGAAAAGACCAGGGTGGGGATGTGACATCCACAAAAACATTCAGCAAGTTAGTTGCAAAGCCAGAACTCAAAACTAGCTTTCTGCCTCCCAACCAAATGCTCCTTTCAAAGCACCATTGCGTCCTGCCTCTTCTGCCACCACCATGGAGCATCTGGTGAAGACCCTTTTACATAAATAATACATATAAACGGTTTGATCACAACATCTGTGTCAATAATATCCTGATAGGCTTAGAGCTGGATTAAGAGGGGGACTACTTGGGCAATCAACAATCTATTAAGGGGCACTGAAAAACAGTTGCAAATGTAAGAAAGTGGAGAATTTGTCTAGTAAGACTTTCTATGGAATTGGATGAAGTATCAAGTAAGTTGTTTGTGGTGGGAGTTGGGGGGCAAGGAAAATACATTTACAGCACCGTATTGTATTTATTTTAAAAAAAAAAACTATATATAAGTGAATCCACACAGTTCAAACCCTATTCAAACAATGTTATTCAAGGGTCAACTACATAGCTATTCTGCTCTGAATGACCTAACTATAGTTTTGGGGAAATCCACAGAATTCTAATTCTGAATACAGAAACTCTCTTTGAATGTTTAACCTCAAGAGGCAGTCTCAGTACCAACAAATACTTGGTACTTAGATACTTGGATACTTAGATGGTCTCTAAGCTGCTGGTCTGATTAAATTTTATTTCGCAGAGTGGAGCAATAACAAATCCTTGGGGATGATTAAGAGAAGAATAAAGACTGACAAAAGCTAGCTGCCTTCTCTGTACTTCCCCCAGGCATGCTCCTCTACACTAATAGTGAGCAAATATCTGACTATCAATCTAAGGAATCACTATATTTTTGGTCTGCTCTGAGCACCAAATCATTGATCCTCAGGGTGCAGTCATATGTCTCCAGCCAGCTTTGTTCCTCATCCTCCTCCCACCCCAACAACCCCTAACTCTACCCATCCTTCCTTCTTACCTGCTCTACAAAGGCTTCCCTAACTCCCACACTGCCCACGGTTACCAGTTTCTCCTTTTGAGTACCATCTGCATCTTCATTAGGCAAATATACCACCTGTTATTAGCAAGTATCTTTCTATGGAAGGACAAATTTCTTCTCCACCAAGCATGAAGTGTGCCTTTTCCTTATATGTAGGCCATATAGCACCTAGTTGATGCTGCCATTGCTCAAAAAGTATCTGGTGATTAAACGGCAAAAAAGAAAAATTCATGTTCACTTCTGGACTTGACTTTCAAAAGGTCCATGGAGATCTTGGTAGCATACGGAGTTTCTTCTCCTCAAAGGCCTATCTGACTGGGTCCTGTGCCAGTGGTGCAAGGATTCTGCTTGGAGAAGCATGATTTTAATTTCCCTAAACTGATTCTTGTCTTCTTCCTTCCTTCCTTTCTTTCTTTCTTTCTTTCTTTCTTTCTTTCTTTCTTTCTTTCTTTCTTTCTTTTTTTGTGACTGACTTATTTTATCATAGTATTACACATATAGTAGCAATTTGCTTCTTTTTTTCTAAGATTTTATTTATCTGTCAGAGAGAGAGTGAGAGCACAAGCAGGGGGAGCGGCAAGCAGGGGGAGCGGCAGGCTCCCCACTGATCAAGGAGCCCGACGCGATGAGGAACTCCGTCCCGGACCCTAGGACCATGACCTGAGCCGAAGGCAGACGCTTAACTGACTGAGCCACCCAGGCACCCCAAGTTTGCTAAGGTTTTAGTACCACTTCAGTCTAATGGCCTCCTTGTTTAATCAATTTAACAGGGTGCTACTGGCATCTAGTCGGTAGAGGCCAAAGATGCTGATAAACATTCTATAAACATTCTATAATACCCAGGACAATCCGCGATGGGATCCCCCACTGCAAAGAATGATGTGGTCCAAAATGTCAATAGCCCTACTGTTGAGAAGTCTTGGGTAATTTTTATCTCTAAAAAGTACCTAGTATGGCTAAAATAGCACAGTAGGAAAACAGTACACATGTGTATGTATAAGCATATATTCTTTTCCCCACAGAAAAACTATTTGCAAAGTTTCTTTCTTTTAAATCTACAAGCTATGATAATCTAGAGCTTCTTAATGGTAATTTCTCCCCAGGGAGATATGACAAAATTCAGATCACATTTGGGGGAAAAAATACTCAGAAACAATAAATGATTTTCCAGGATCCCAGAGAGCTGAAGGAAAAATAGAATTAAAACTCAAAACTGCTAAACACATTGCTCATCGAAATAAAGCCAGCCTATCTGCACCTCTCCTCAGCTCTCACCATGCTCAGAATAGGGCAATTACAAAGGGCTTTAGTTTTCAAGAGGAGATCAAAAGTTTTCACAACTGATTAGCATCCAGAAAGCAATAGCTTCCCTTAACCTTGAGATGCAAATAGCCAAAGAATGTCAAGGGATCTGAAGGGCTGGAGGATTTGATGGAAGATCAAATTCCCGACATTTCCAGGGCAATTAGTTTCACATGCAAAGTCACAGGAAGGTCCTGGTTACTCTCCAGGAGCAGTAAAGCTGTAATAAGACTCTGAGCTTCACGAACTTGACTAATTGGCCCGCATCCACCCAGCAGAGTTCATTACTGTTAACCCCATTTCATAGAACACAGAAGGTGGATAGAAATCTTTTTACTCCACCACCACTAGACACAGGCTTCTTTACTATTTCCCACTTGGATCACTGTACATAAACTCTGGGTACTGGGATTGCTTAGCTAATTATTCACAGTCGAGGAAAGGAAAGGCCTGAAATCAAGTCAAATCTCTTTGCAGATGCCTCTTAAAATGCCACTTGAAGGTAAGTCCTGGCCACAAAAAGGTTTAAAACAGTTCAACATTTTTATCTGATAGTTAAGGAAACCAGGGAGGAAGTTGTTGTCAATTACAGCCAGGACTTTGGAGCATGAGCTAAATTGATTTTGAAAGATCTGATTACTGAACCACTTCCCTCACCCTGGCGACCAGGGCTGGAGCCACGGCTGACTTCTCCAGACGTGCTGTGGCAGTCGAGATCCAGCCAGGTGGCCGCATCCATTTGGTGACTCATATGCAGCCTGTTGTCACGATGGATTTTCTGCTCACAAATGTACAGTTATGCCTGCATGTCTTTTTGTTATCACCTTGGCCTCTCAGGGGCAACATGTCAGCTTCCTCCAGGGCCATTTAATGGCTGGGGAATCTTCCACTGGGCAACCCTGACTGACTGACAAGGTATATGACAACCACAGATTCCCTAGGGCTTTCACCTTGACGTTTCTCTGCCTCTGGCACTGATGAGGCTTCACCTTATGCAAGCTGGTCGCCTGCTTTCTCAAATCAGCCAAAGGACACTGGCTGCAAAGTTGTGCCCAGGGAGTGTGTGGCCAGCCAAAGACGCTGGTGTAATCCTTGTTGGCAAGACTGACTCCCGACTGAACATCTTAGCATTGGCTTCCTCACCCTTTTGGCTTTCCACTAACCTTTCATGAAAAAGGTAGGGCTGATAACAGGAGGCCTGGTCCTACAAAGGTTTCTCCCCCCTTTACCTCTCACGGGTGCTTGTAACATGAGGTGTTGTGCTTAAGAACAGTGCTTTGCATTTTACTAGCTTTGTAATCTTACACCAGTTATTATTTAACTACATTTTTCTCATCTATAACTGTAGGATAATGATATTGAGATTGCAAAGAGCTGTAGGAAGCAATAAATGAACCACTGGCACTTGGTAAGGGCTCAATAAATACGACCTTATCTGCTGGTCGTGGCGGAAGTGGGGGTGGTAGTTTGGGCTTCCCCGGTCAATCAAAGGCATGGGCAAATTCAAGCCTTTAGGCCCACTCTATAACACCCACAGAAATGCAAGAAAAGAAAAACAGAAAGAAAAGATGAATCATGAAGGAGGGGAAAAAAAACTCCAAGTTGCATTTTTTTGTTTGCCTGCTGCATTCTAAAACCTCTCTCCAGCCCCAACCCACCCCAGTGCCCTCCTCCTGCCCTGTTTTTACCAGAAATCTCTACCACGCACTGACCTTTATGCAGACGGCCCTCTCACATGCATGCTGGCACGCGTTAAAATCCTGCTGTCCGTGACATCAAAGCTCCCACTGTCTCCGACTCTCTGGTCTCCTCTATCACAGTATACCCACCGGTGCGGCTTGGGCACTGGCAAATCAAACTGCTACCTTCAAGGGGTGACCTGAGGAGGGCCAGGAGGCCACGCTTGCCTGAGAGCCTCCCCGAACTGGTCTGCTGCAGAGCCTTCCTTTTGTCCTCACTGGCCCGAAATGTCCAGTGTGAAACCTCCAGTTTCGGCAATTGTCAAGCCATGGACTACTACAGAGATGTTCATTTATCACATGAGGAGAAAGCCGCTTCCCTAACTAGGTACTAACACCTTGGTTCACAAGAATTGAGCAGACTAGTGTGCTGAAAAGAGAGCCAGGGTGAGAGCTGGGCCACAGGATGAGGAAGTTTTGACAGAATCTTAGGGAGAAAACATTTTACTGCAAGAAAAGCAGGCGGCTCTGGGGACCATAATTACCAGGGGAAGAATAAGGCTTTGATATCCAGGAACTTAGAGGGTAAGATGCCCGAGACTGTAGGGCAGAGATAGAGGAAAGGTCACCTTCTCCCACTTGGCTTTTTGTAGCTGCATCCTGTCTCCCTGAACCAGAAGGCAACGCTGTCTGGCTGGGTATGCATATTCATGGCCCCATGTTGCTGCAGACAGAAAGGCATGAATATCTTAAATCTACATTTTCTGTTTCTGTCATGAGTGTGGAAACTTTTGCAATCACATTGTGGAAGGCAGGAAGTTTGAGGGGAGAGATCATTACCTATTTGAGCTTTAAGAGCAATAAACATTTTCACCTGCAGGATATCAAAAAAGGGGGGGCAGCGGGGGAAGGAGGGGAAGGGTGCTCCATGTGGGCTTTTATCATGTCCCTGTGGTGGGTCACTTGATATGAGAAAAGGACATAAGGGTAGAAAGAGCAATAATAGATGCAGACCAGAACAGCACAGAGTTCTAAAGTATCTTCATTCATAAAATTGTTACTTTGGGTTACCTGGAGCCCCTGAAATATCAAATGTAATT
The DNA here is from genome assembly GCF_003265705.2 of Callorhinus ursinus. NCBI lineage: Eukaryota > Metazoa > Chordata > Mammalia > Carnivora > Otariidae > Callorhinus > Callorhinus ursinus. The sequence goes on from NW_027397065.1 coordinate 44,623,725, forward strand.
TTTATTAACTTGCATAGATGCCATTAACATTTGGCATCTAATTCTTCCATGCCTACACATCTAAAAATAAAAAAATAAAAATTTACAGAGGGAAAAAAAAACAGGCAGATGTATTAGGATAACAACTCTCCCCACAAAATCTCAGTGATTTGACAGATAAAGTTTCATTTCTCATTCCCATCCCAGTCCAGTGTGGGATGCAGAGGATCCCCAGATCCTTCCAGTGGGTTCTCTGTTTGGAGTGGGTCAAGATGGGAGGAGGGAGCACAAAGAAGCCTCCCCTGTCCTTACCCAGCTCAACACAGAGGCAGCTTATATCATTTCAGCTTATTTCACATCTGTGGGAACCAGTCATATGCCCCAGACTTAATGCAAGGGGCTGGAGAAACAGTCTGGTATGTGCCCAGGCAGAAGATAACATGGACTGGTGAGTACTTAGTCTCTACCATAGCAAGTGGACACTAATGTTAGCATCTAGTCAGTTTAACATTTGGTTTTCCCTTCGTTAACACGATATATAATGCAGATATGACTGGGCGGAGCAAGATTCAAAGTTGCAGTAGCTGATTCAGAGAAACAGATCATCTTTCCCTAGATGGGCACATCTTTGGCAGGTTTGCTGTCACTTCCTATTTCCTGACCATGGCAGACGAGGCTAATTAATCATGACTTTCTTTCCTATAACTCCAGTCACAGCCAGACAATCTTTCTCCATTTAGAACTGCAGATGTTCAAGACCAAGGGATCAGAGTTGACATACAAAACAAAACCCATTTTCATCCCTGATTCTTTCCATGCCTCACATTTTATAAACAAGGAAACTAAAACACAGGAAAGTAGAATGACTTCATTTATTCATTGACAAAATTATGTTTTGTCCCTACTATATACTAGACATTATGCTAAGCATAGACAATATTCCTTCAAACAAGATGCAGGCCTGCCTTCAGGAACTTACAGGAGAGTGGGAAGTCAGATGAGAAGATGGGTAATTATAATACAGTATGACAAGTGCCATGAAGAAGGTAAGGGCAGGATGCTATCGGAGAACAGGGCAGTGACAACTAACCTACTCTTGATGAGGTTTAGGGGAATCCTGGTGGAGGAAGAGCTGTCTATGCTAGTCATGAAAAATGAACAGATTTTAGCCAAGCAAAGGGCGAAGCCGAAGGATAAGAACCAGCCTGTGCAAAAGACCAAAAGGTAAAAATGAAGATGGCATTTATGCTGCCTGAAAGAAATTTATCCTAACTGGAGTCCACAGGGCAGAGAGAAGGAATTAAGAGTGTATCAATTAATCATTGCTGTGTAACACACCACCCCAAAACTCAGTGACTTACAATAATAACAGCATTATTATTGCTCATGAGTCTACGGGTCAGCTGAACAGTTCTTCTAGTCTCAGCTAGGCTTATTCAGCTAATGTCTGGGCATTAGCTAGCTGTAGCCTGGTTTCCAATAGCCCTGGCTGTCACAGCTGGGCTCTCCTCCAAGTAGTCTCTCATCTCCCAGCAGGCTAGCCTGGCCTTGTCCACATGGCAATGGCAAGGTTCCACAAGAAAGGGCAGAAGCACTCTAAGCCTCTGATGGCCAGGCTCAGAATTGACTCAGTGCCACCTCCAGTACACTCGGTAAGCAAAGCGAGTCAAGAGGCGAGGAATCAGACTCTACCTCTTGATGGGAGAAGCTATACAGTCTTTTTGCAAAGCATATAGATACAGGGAGAAAGAATTTAGGCCACTTCTTAAAATCAATCCACCACAGAGGGAGAACAGTTGCAAGAAATAAACCTGCAAAGAACAGAAAAAGACTTGTTTTCCAAACTCAGGTGCTTAGAGAGACAATAGACATGTTCAGATACAAACTCTAGAAAAGGGTTGCTTCAGTCCAAAAGATAGTGGAGGAAGGACTAGATCATGGCAGGAAAGATGTACTGCGTAGTGCTTAGATTCAAGAGATAACTATAGATACTAACTTATTGTGAGGGTTAAAAAAAGAGAAGCATCTAAAGTTACAGAGCTGGCGAGTGGCAGAGCTAAAATTAAAGCCAGGCCGTCTACATCCCAATCTGATGTTAGTGCCATTCTTTCCCTAGGTACAACATTCCAAGTTCAGAGAATTTTCCATCACTCCCCTACCAGGTACAGTGATTCCTTGGTTTCTTTCTGAATTAATCTCCAGAACACAGGCACACCGAGGCAGTTCTAAGAAGTAAACCTCATTGAGATGTGAAGCCCTGCTTATCGCACTGTCAGTAACAGAACGCTTTTTTAGAGATAGGGAAATAACAACAGACCCTAATAACTAGCCGGTCTACGGGGTGTGGCTTAGAGAATCATTAACCATCCTTAGATAAACAAATCATGGCTGTTGCTTACCCAGAAGCATGCTTCTCAGAGTTGCTTATGTGAGAAACAGCTCAGTTGCAAACCAACACCTACCATGCATCTACCCTTTTGACTTTCAGTGTAGGGCTCATATTTGAAACCAGTTTGTTTTCTCTGCCTACACCCTCTTAATCCTTTGGCATGTCTCTCCCAGCCGGCAGTCTGCGGGCCTCAGTTTAATGTCAACCGCACTAGTGAACGACTTCTCCAGAGCTCCTCACAGTGAATCACACGTATGCCAAATACATATTGCTTATATTTTGTCTAATCATTGCAAACATATGCTCCAAATCTGATTTAAGTCTATCTGATTGACTTTACAGGTCACAGTGAGAACAGAAACTACTTCTATTTATAAGGGATACTTGCCGCTTTGCTTGGACTGTACACTGCACTTTTCTGCCAAGGGGCTCAAAACATTTTGTGAATGTTGTTTCATTTAATAGTACATTTTTGGAGTTAGGTTCAAGTCAGCCATCATTACTCCTTTTCTCCCCTCCAGGTCCAGTGTGATAGCTGAGTGCAGCCAAGAGGGCCTCAATACTCCTGCCCATCCCTTAGATTGCACACCCTTTTGCAGCAACTGCCACCAAAAGGTGCAGTGGCCACCTCTTGAATCTGGTTTGGCTTTATCACTTCCCTGAACCAACAGAATGGCATATGCAACAGTGGGCAACTCAACAGGCCTTACAGCTTCTGGTGTGGCTCTCCTGGAGCTGGGGCCATGTTAATTAATGAGAGCCTGCCAGATAGCCTGCCAGGCTAGCTAGCTAGGCGATTAAACAAGAGTATATGTACTGAGTCCCTAGCACATCCTCGGTGTTACAGTAGATGTGAGTTTCTCACCTCATTTTCTATAGTAATCAGTTTCAATCCAGGTAAGACTTGAATTAAATTAGTAATTTTTACACCTTTCTTTTTAAGAGTAGGAGAATAGTTTTTCTCTCTTCCTTGCTCAGAAATGTACCAAGGACCTGGTGTGATGATGGCCAGTTGGTATGTCAAATATGATTACCATCTGAAGGACAGCAGCAGGGCTCTTCAAAAACCCTTTGCCCCTTACTGAGAGAAAGGGCTCACTTTGTAATATGTTCTCAAGCAATGAGCACAAAGAATACTTTGAGTTCTGAATACTAAGTATAGTTCAAAAATCCAACTCATTGGAAGCAGAAAGGAAAATCACAGGCTTTACAACAAAGTCACTCTTCAGGTTCTCAGAATCACTTGAAAAGACCAATTTTACTGTTTGCCTGCCAAACCTGAGTTTTTTGTCCTATGGCTGCTAACCATGTAGGTCTCCATGGGTCACAAAGGCCTCAGAAGCAGAGAGACTGAGCCGCTGTAGCAGGAAAAACCAGTCAAACTGGTGGAGGGCAGTGTAGGAGGGTGGCAAGTTGCTCCTTCCTTGGAGTCCTCTGAGGTTTACAAGGAGAAAGGGGTGTGGTAAGTGGATGGGGGCAGTGGAGAGGGTGGTCTGACAGTTTCTTGCCAAGACCTGTGTGTGTGAGGGTAGTAGGAGGGCTGGTAACCGTCTAAAAACTGGAAAGCCGTGAAGAGGAAAAGATACAGTGCCTACTAAAACATACTGACCACCATCAGGAAATATTATAATAAAACCAGGGTCAGCAGTCTTCCAAAACACCCACCCAGCTCTCTGATGCATGCTGTTCCCAGTACATAGGGTACTGTGGGCACTAGGAACTGATCATGGAGAAGGAGGGAAGTGAGACAATCAATAACTCCCACAGTGAGGTGTTTGTTGGGGCGGTAGGGTGGGGAAGGCTACATTTATGCCAGTTTTCTTTGGCATATGAGTTGATGCTTGCCAATACTTGCAATGAGTTGAAGTCTGTATGAAAGTTATCTTAATGAGGAGAAATTGTGACTCAATACTCCATTTTGCAGCAATGTCATATGTTTTTATTTTTCTAAGCCACACAAAATCCACCTTCCTGCCCTGTGCAATGAGGTCAGTGAGAAGACTGGTATCTGTCATTTTTGTGGCTTCCTCTCTCTGCCTTGGTCTGTATCAGAATATGGGGACAAACGGAGGTAAGAGCTCTGGTTCAGTCCCCATCAGTCACCATTATCACCACTAAGCCCTCTAAGGTGTGCACATGGTTGAGAGCTGCTCCCTCCATTGGTTGGTGCTAACTGCTCTGCCTATTCCTTCATTCTTCCTCTCCCTAGGTCCCCAGGCCACACAGGGGCTGAGACACTCTTCCCAAGAGCACAGGATCCCCACGGCCTGCAATTTTTGAAGGGCTTTGTACAAGAGGCGGCCTAGAATTCAGATGCCCTATACAGAAGTTTACGATCCCTATCCCTCCCAATCTCCAGGAGAGAACATGAGCACAGCCCTCTCAGCTGGAAAATGAAGAAGGTAGTCAATGCACCTTTGGATCAGGAAACCCAAAATTCAAGGCTGCCTGCCCCTCCTCAGATAGGAATGGAAAATTTACCCTCTCATTCTTTGCCTCTGAGTTTACCACAATGAATAAAACAAAGCATAAGCTAAATAGTTATTAATGACAACTTGCCTGATGCCAAACCAGGGTAATTGCTCTATCCTCCCACTTTGGGTAAATAATAGTAAACTTTTATTGATAAGCACAGAAATGAAAAGGTGCTTACACAACTTGCTCATGTTTTCTTTGTCCAAGCTAGCATGGTCTCTAAGACAGTAAATTCCCTGGGAGTCATCACCAAGTGTTTACTTTTCAATATAATTACAACATGAGGCACAACTAGGCAGCTATTTATGATGAACCCTTCTAATAATAATCGTCATCATCATTATTGTCAGATATTACCCTTTATTGGGAGAGCTTATTTTGTGATAAACACTACACCAAGAGCCATATATGCATTAACTCTTTTTATCCTCAGAACAAACCATAGAAGTAGGCTTATTATTCCCATTTTCAGCTGTGAAAATTAAAGCTCAGGAAGATTACATTGCCCATGATCACTAGCTAATACATATAAGAACTAGGGTCAAGGACACATGGTCTGACTTGAGAGCCCAAGCTTCGAACCTCTAGGATACGTAGTCTTCCTACCACATACAGGATATGTCCAAGAGTGACTCATGAAGCTCCTGTCTACCTTTCCAGACATGCACAGCCACACATCACATTTCAGGTCCATTAAAGAACACACAACTCCCTGAACACACCCTGCTGTTTTACACACTGGAGCCTTAGTTCATCTGGGTCCCTCTGCTAGGATCACTTGCTTCCCACCCCTTTTGATCATTCATCCTACAAAAATCAGCTGAGACACAGGTCCCTAGAAAACTTCCCTAATCCTTACCCCAGGCTGAGTTTGTATCCTCACTCTGCTGTCCTCTAGCACCCTAGGCATTCTTCTGTCACTGTCCTTCCCACATTGTACTGTAGTATTATATTTCCTGTTTATCTGTCCTACTAGACTTTTAAGTCCCTTTAAAAATAGAAGATATATAGATATACATATACACACACACACACATACATACACACATATATATCCTGTTATATATCATATATGCTTATTATTATAACATATTATATATCCTATTATATATAAAATGTTTACATATATTTTATATATCCATACTTTACACATATTTTTAATCTCCAACACTTAATATGTTCTCTATTATGTATCAGATACTCAATAAACATTTGCTGAGTTCCACTACCAACAATGCTCAGTGAGTTTCCAATGCTTACCTAAAAGCATTACCCACAGCTTTAGAACAATAGGTTAAAAATGATCACCTTTTAATTCAACCAATATTTATCACAAAATCACTTACTAAAAGAACATGAAGGGACCTTGGACCTCCAAATGGTATATAGATGGAAGACTGAAATGGGGAGCAAGGAACTGAGTTCAAGTCTCTCTTAGATACTTTCCAGCTCAGACAAACTTGCGACCTCTCTACATTTTGGTTGGCTTATCTGTGGAATATCTTATCAAGCACGAATGGTTGATGTGAGGATCAACTGAAATAATATTTATGGATACACTTTGCTTACTAAAAACATATAATCAAATGTTTTTGTTTTGTTTTTGTCTTTCACAGAATCTGGGGCATAGTAAATGTTCAATAATTGCCATTAAAATGAATTAATACTTAAACTCTTCATTTTCTGGAGGCGCCTGGGTGGCTCAGTCATTAAGCGTCTGCCTTCGGCTCAGGTCATGATCCCAGGGTCCTGGGATCAAGACCCGCATCGGGCTCCCTGCTCAGAGGGAAGCCTGATTCTCCCTCTCCCTCTCCCCCTGCTTGTGTTCTCTCTCTTGCTGTGTCTCTCTCTGTCAAACAAATAAATAAAATCTTAAAAAAAAAAAAAAAAACTCTTCATTTCCTGGTTGAGATATCAGAAATTAGATTAAGTAACTTGCCTAAGATTCTCCCTAGACTGCAAGCTCACTGACAGCAAAAGTTTTTTGTGTTTTTGTTTTTTTTATCCCCAGCACCTATCACAGTGCCGGGCCTATGGTAGGTACTCCATGAATGTTCATGGAAGGAAGAAAGGGAAAGAGGAAAGGAGGAATATCATACAACTAGGATGACTGAAAGCTCCAGAGTGCTGATTCTCTAGTCATAGGTTTTTCCACTTGATCATGGCATTGGGTGATGTAGGTCAGTGGTTTTCAAAGTGTGGTCCTGAGAATCAGCAGCATCAGCATCATTTGGGAACTTCTGAGAAATGCAAATTCTCAGGCTCCATCTCAGACTTGGTGAATCAGAAACTCTGGGGGCGGGGCCCAGCAATCTGGGTTTGAACAAGACCTCCAGGTGGTTCTGATGCATGCCAAAGTTTGACAACCATTGCTGGAGGAGAAACTCTTCACTATCTGCCTGTGTTTGAGAATAAGTGGACAGAAAAAGGTGAATTTATTTATAACTTTTAAATAATTTATTCTAGAAACCTAATGCACATTACTTTCATTGTCATTTCCTACTAACCTGACACACTTATGATACAAGGGGGAAACATTTCTGGAAAGATTACATCAATAATGCAATACATTTTTGGTTAAAAATAACATTTACTGAATTGTTTTCTAGGTATAGAAGACTACATAATCATTGCTAATAATAAGGATAAAACTGAAAATTGTAGTGACACTTATATAGAGCTACTATGTACCAGGCACTATTCCAAACACTTTTCCTATCTTAACTATCTTATTACTCAAAACAATCTCATGAGACAGGTACAGTTTTTATCATCCCCATTTTATAGAGAGGAAATTGAAACATAATGTAGAGGTTATACAACTTGCCAAAGGTCACATGGCCTGGTAGATCTAGGATTTGTATTCATGCAGACCAGCTCCAGGGTCCATGAGATTAACCACTATGCTATATTATAAATCACCCATAACTGAGAGATCATCACTACTTATTAATAATTATGGAGAATTATTATTTTCCTTCAGCTTGGTAAATATATGTGTGTATATATATACATATTTATATACACATTTGTGCATACATACATGTATATATACTATATTGGTAAATATATTTACTTACAATTTATTTACATGTAAATAATTTTAACATAGTTTTTACATTTTCAACATTTTTTTTGTACTTTTTACATATGTATTACAATTTAAAAAATAAAATCAGGTCACATGCTGCTATAACTTAATTCCTTTATTTAATAATATATCATAAACACATTCCAATATTATTACAATCTAAAACAATTGTAATGCTGCACTTAATTCTCTTCTCCTTTATGTAATCAACTCTCTAGTGGTGGACAAAAAAATCGTATCCAATGTTTTGTATGATACATAACACGGTAATGAACATCTCTGAACTTAAAATATAATGATTATGCACTTCATTTTTCAATCTCTGCATAACTCTCCAATATGGGCTCACACAAATAATGAAAAATAACTCTCTCCAAACAGTACATACAGTCCATAAATATTCTTACTTTAATACATTTTCTTTTTTTTTTAAGATTTTATTTATTTGTTTGACAGAGAGAGAGCAAGAGAGGGAACACAAGCAGGGGGAGTGGGAGAGGGAGAAGCAGGCTTCCCGCCCAGCAGGGAGCCATGCGGGGCTCGATGCAGGGCTTGATCCCAGGACCCTGGGATCATGACCTGAGCCGAAGGCAGACACTTAACGCCTGAGCCACTCAGGCACCCCTTATAAATGTTCTTACTTTAAAACTTTATAACAGCAAAATTGAATTATACCCCACAGCCCAGCAACTAGACTATCTGATAATTATACAGGTCATTTAAAAATACTATGAATGACAATTTCATTAGCTTTATGTTAAGGAAACCACAGGTCATCAGAGATTCAGAGATGCAGTGATAGAAGAACTGAATAGAAGTCAAAGGTCAAAATATTTGTGAAGGAAAATAAAATCTCTCCTTGCATGTAGATTCATCCTATGGGTGAGACAGTATCTAGAACATAGCAAATGTTTTGTAGCTGCATGAATATTAAGGCCTGGTAAACAGATGAAAATATAAGGGACACTAGAGAGTGGGGGAACATAGGCCCTCTTTCCTGACTTCTCTGAAAAAGCTATTCATTCCATTGTGGCAGATAACTTGAATATGATTCACACACCAACACTACAGAGAAATATAAAAAGCAAAGCATGTTGTTTACATACAACCACATTCCTGGTACAGACTTCTAGGGCCTCAGCATGTTTGGGTCTGGCCTGAGGTCTCTCAAAGCCCTCCTCCCAAGGAACTTGAGGAAAACCAAAATACTATTTTTTTAAAAGATTTTTTATTTATTTATTTGACAGAGAGAGACACAGAGAGAGAGGGTACACAAGCGGGGGTAGTGGGAGGGAGAGAAGCAGGCCTCCCACGGAGCAGGGAGCCCGATGCGGGGCTCGATCCCAGGACCCTGGGATCATGACCTGAGCTGAAGGCAGACGCTTCACGACTGAGCCACCCAGGTGCCCCGGAAACCAAAGTACTTAAGCCAAATTGGAGAGGCCCATGATGTCTGCTGAAAGCTAAAAATAATACGATCTCTGTGTCCACACTTATTACAGTAGGAAGGAGAGGCATGATTCTACTAAGATTTAACATGATTCTCCAGACTTGAGGGTCAGTGCTGGGGAAATGTTTAGGGAGGAGACAAGTTGATAGTGCCAAAAGTTTCAGGAAACCCCCTCTTTTCTTGTCTGCTGTATGGGGAGGGAGTGGGGGGAGGGTAGGAATCTGGATAACGAAACACCCAGCAATCCTAAAGTCAAAATGACACTGTAGTACAGGAGTAGGGCCTCTATTAAGAATAGACATGATACATGAGGGCACCTGGGTGGTTCAGTCAGTTAAGCGTCTGCCTTCAGTTGGGTCATGTCTTTGGCTCAGGTCACGATCCCAGGGTGCTAGGATCCAGTCCCACATTGGGCTCCCTGCTCAGTAGGGAGTCTGCCTCTCCCTTTCCCTCTGCCCTTCCCATTCTCATTCTCTCTCTCTAATAAATAAAAAAAAAATCTTTAATAAAAAAAAAAGACTAGGTATTATACATGAAATTGTAGGGAAAAAAGTCATCGTTTTTTGTTTTTTTTTTTTAAGATTTTATTCATTTTTTGACAGAGAAAGACGCAGTGAGAGAGGGAACACAAGCAGGGGGAGTAGGAGAGGGAGAAGCAGGCTTCCCGCAGAGCAGGCAGCCCTATGTGGGGCTTGATCCCAGGACCCTGGGATCATGACTGAGCCGAAGGCCGACTCTCAATGACTGAGCTACCCAGGCACCCAAAAAAAAGTCATCGTTAAAAGAGATATATACCGCCAGAAGCAAGCAGGTCATTACAGTGTCAGAACCTAAGGAGACTTTTTTCCCTGTAATTATCTCATTCACTTTCCTGCCAAAGGAAGAGTTTGTATTGCAGAGATGGGTTCTTCCAGTATAACTGATCCTCTTGGATCATGTAACTTTATTTATTTCCTCATGTAACTTTATTTTTTTTAAGATTTTTAAAAATGGGGTTGCCTGGGTGGCTCAGTTGGTTAGCAACTGCCTTCGGCTCAGGTCATGATCCTGGAGTCCGGGGATCGAGTCCCGCATCGGGCTCCCTGCTCGGCGGTGAGTCTGCTTCTCCCTCTGACCCTCTTCCCTCTCGTGCTCTCTATCTCTCATTCTCTCTCTCTCAAATAAATAAATAAAATCTTTAAAAAAAAAAGAATTCATTAAAAAAAGATTTTTAAAAATGTATTTATTAGAGAGAGAGAGAGAGATCATGAGCAGGGGGGAGGGGTAGAGGAAGAAGCAGACTCCCCGCTGAGTGGGGAGCAGGATCTGGGACTTAATCCCAAGACCCTGGGATCACGACCTGAGCTGAAGGCAGATGCCCAATCAACTGAGCCACACAGGTACCCTGAGCATGTAACTTTAAAGGCATACTGTTGATGTAAATGAGAATCCTTAAATGCTGAAGTTGGAAGGACTTTTGTGTTCAACAGATCTCATTCTAATATTTCTCAGATGAGAAAATTAAGGCCTAAAGGGATGAAGTGACTTTTCCAGAATGGCAGAGCAAGTCCATAGCAGAGCCAGGACGAGGGCCACAATCCTGATTCCCACTCCTACATCACATGGCCACTGCCCCATGTCTGTGGTCTTAGCCTAATGATATTACTTCCTTCAGACCATCAGCAAACAAATATCATTTTACCCAAATGCTGTTTAATTCCTTTGCATTCCTTTATTCAACACCTATTTGAGTATTTTCTACATGTTAGTGTCCTAAAGGCATGTGAGAAATTAGCAAGATAGGTCAAGCATTCCCAGAGTAAGGAAAGAAACAGACAAGAAGCAAATAAACATATAAAGAAGATATTTCAGGTTGTAATAAATGTTACGAGGATGATATAATAGATTAATGTGGCACAGGGTGTGTCTGCGATTGGTAGAGGCTACGTGAGAGAGAGTGGTCAGGAAAGGCTTCTCTGAGCAGGTGACATTCGTGGTATAACCTGAAATACAAGTAGGAGTTAGTCAGCTAAAGATCTAGATGAACAGCATGTCATGCGGAGAAGGAAATAAGTGCAAAATCCCTGAGGCGGGGGTTCCAGTTTCAGGTAAGATGGAGTAAGCGCATTCCATCCTATCTCACGCTCCCACTCAACGTGGCTAGAAAGCACAGTGTTTTCCTAATTTGAACAGAAGGTGAATTGAAGAAGACCAGAAGGTGAGGTACCACCAAGCCAGCTGTGAATTTCCTTTTTTCTTTCCTGGTGTCCCAACCTGGTTTCAAGACATTGCGCCATCTGGAGCTGGGTACTAGGCATAGAAAAATAGAGGTCCAGAAGAAGCCCTGTAGCTCTGGCCTCAGGAGAGGGAAGGGGAGCTCCTAAGGCGAAAGGAGATGGAAGAATTGTCTGGGGTTGTTCTCTTCTCTGTCCTCTCCTGTGCCAGCCCCCAGGTCATCCCATGGTGGCAACAACAAACACAACAGTGGCAGTAAAAGCAGCCAGGGCCTACAGAGGCCTAACATTCTGAGGAGGGGAGCCTTCCTCTCTGATCAGAAGGGCTGTGGTCCCAAGGAAGTGGGGAGAACACCTATTGCTTCCTTTCTCTCTCGCTGTCCTCCCACTACATGGCCCCTGACATGGGTGAGCTGCAGGAAGTCCAGCGCTGAGCGTCGTACCTAAAGGCCTAAAGACCAAACCAGGAAGCACCAGGGACCCGGAAAGGACTGGAGATCATGGAAAGGGAGGAGCCAGAAAGAACTGTCCTTTTATAAAAAAAAAGAAATGCAGATGACTCAAACATTACAAAAAGATGTTCCATCTTGCTGAGAGTGAGAGAAATGTGAATTAAAACAATGCTGAGATACAGTTTCTCCCCTATCTTTTGCCACCTATTTGGCAAAAATAATCCAAAAGATTGACAATGTATTCTGTAATGATACTTTGGGGAAACAGATCCTTTCGTTCCTTGATAATGGGAAGGCAAAATGGTACAACCTGTATAGAGGAGAATTAGCAACATCTCGAAAGTTTTCATTTTCTTTTTGACACAGAAATCCCACTTTCAAGTATCTATCTCAAAATAACACATACGAAATATGAAAAGTTGTATCCATACTTTGCCAAGTATGAACTGGCATTATTTGGAATAGCAAAAAACTGGAAACAACCTGAATATTCAGCAGTAGGGATCTGGCTGCATAAATACTAGTACGTGCCTGCAATGGAGTTCTCTAAGCTATGAAAACGCTATGAAGTGATCTCCAAGGTATAACAACAAGTAAGAAAGCAGAGAAAAGTTATTTTAGTAAACTCCTGTTTAAACACATACACACTTACATATAAATTATATCTATATGGAATGCTTATATACATTTCAAATAGCTTGTTACCTATTGGGGAGGGAAGAACAGGGTAGAGGGGATAAAGTGAGAAATTAGACCTCTGAACATAATTTGTTTTGTAGATTTGACTTTCAACCACATAAATATTCAAATGATTAACTAACAAAAATAAAATACTCCCAAGAAATGAAAACAAAATAAAACAAAAGCTAACAGTATTTTGAAAGAAATTATTTCACATGACTTTAAAACAGAATAATTTGACTATATATCCCTAGTAGGGAAAAAGAACTACAAAAAAAACCTTAAACTATTTTTAGTAATCATATTTTTTAGCAATATTATTGCAATTATTATTCTGAAACTATTATACTCATGGTAGAATAAACAAATATGTAACTGTTAATGTTGATAGGAACCAAGATTTTCAGAATAGGAGAAAAGAAAATCAAATATATAAACCAAAGAAGTTAGGGGCGCCTGAGTGGCTCAGTCAGTTAAGTGTCTGCCTTCGGCTCAGGTCATGATCTCAGGGTCCTGGGATCAAGCCCCACTTAGGGCTTCCTGCTCAGCCGGGAGTCTGCTGCTTCTTCTCCCTCAGCTGCTCCCCCTGCTGTGCTCTCTCTCTCTCTCTCTCTCTCTCTCCCTCTCTCAAATAAATAAGTAAATAAAATCTTAAAAAAAAAACAAAGAAGTAATACCCTGTAGTAATACATTTTGAGTTATTATGAACTCATAATATCTTTTTTCTTTAAAATAAAAAGTATTTCCAAGCTCTTTCCATTACAAAGTCCTAGAAACAATAAACCCAATAGTAATGAGCACTTCTCATCTTCAGATTGTAGCCTCTTAATATCATTTTCTTGGAGAAATGGCTGCCTCTAGGTTGGGGCAGGAAATATAAAAGACAGCCTGGATATCTTGTCATAATAAAAAGCAAGGAAGCAGCACACAAAAAAAAGCCTACTATGAAGTCAAAGGGACTCAGGAACCATAGTGGAAAAAGTTCCCCTGGCCAAAGCTGAGATAATCTGAACATCAAAAAGAATAGTAACTATAGTGACTGATTAAAATGGGAGGTGGGGCCCGGGCACCTGGGTGGCTCAGTTGTTAAGCGTCTTTCTTCGGCTGAGGTCGTGATCCCAGGATCCTGGGATCGAGCCCCGCATCGGGCTGCCCGCTCCACAGGAAGCCTGCTTCTCCCTCTCCCACTCCCACTGCTTGTGTTCCTGCTCTCACTATGTCTCTCTCTGTCAAATAAATACATAAAATTTTAAAAAAATAAACAAATAAAAATAAAATGGGAGGTGGGGGGGGGTAAAATAGGCTAATGGGGATTAAGGAAGGCACTTGTGATGAGCACCAGGTGATGTATGGAAGTGCTGAATCACTCTATTGTACACCAAAACTAATATTACATTGTATGTTAACTAACTAGAATTTAAATAAAAACTAAAAAAAGGCTCAGCCCATGAAGCTGAAGCCTGGCTTGCCTGTGATAGTATACCACCAGGTATTACTCAGGCACTGGAATGTCAGCTTCTCTCTACCCCCAGATTTTTACCTCCCTCTGAATATTAGTAAAAGAGCTGAGGTAGGCAATAATGATTTGTCCCTTTTGGAATCACCTTCTTGACACTGCTCCTTCAAGCCGTTTGTTCCCTGGCCACTCCTCTCTCCACAAAGGTGGTGGGATGAGGTCTGGGGAGAGGGGCCCTTACTTCCCTTTATGAATCTACCTAGAGCCCAGAAGATTGGGATAGAGGGATGCAAAAAAGCCTTTTGGTCTGGTCTCCCATTCAGGAAGGGACTAAAATTTGCCTTTAAAGTTATTTCCAAATGAGGTTATATATAAAGATAGGAAGATAGGCTGGCAGGACTGGAAGATATTGATGCTCGCCTTGCAGCTTGAGGCTTGCATTCTAATTCCTGAGCTATGTCCAGAGTGTGCAATTTATGTACTGTGTAATCACCCCGTGAAGGGCACAGTTTTATTGCTTGTATTTTTGTGTGTATTGCAAAACATTAATTTGTTATATGTAAATGTTTAAAGCATACCACAATATTTTGCAATCATATTTTGTAATTTCCTTATCTTTTAATATACTAGTTGCCTCGAAAAATGAAAGTGGCCCTGGCCCCCCTTGATGTTTGAAAGGCCTTGAGAAGAGGAAGAGGAGGAGAAGGGTGGTAATAACAGTCACAACAACAGTGAACATATACTAAGCACTTTTATGCACTAGGCACTGCCAGGTGTCCTAATCTAAAACTCACATTAATTAACACATTAATTAACATGTACTGATTCATTTAATCCTCACTTATGTGGTGGGTATTATCTCCATTTTACAATAAGAAAATTGAGGGGCTCCTGGTGGCTCACTTGGTTAAGCGTCTGCCTTCAGCTCAGGTCATGATCCCGGGGTCCTGGGATCGAGCCCCGCTTTGGGTTCCCTGCTCAATGGGGAGCCTGCTTCTCCCTCTCCCTCTTCCCCTGCCCCCCCACCCCCACTTGTGCTCTCTCACTCACTCTTTCTCTCTCAAATGAATAAATAAAATCTTAAAAAAAAGAAAGAAAATTGAGGCACAGTTGATAAGTAGCTGTGTATCAAACTTTACTAAAGGGTTAGAAGAAGCAAAAGGAAATTAGAGAATATGAGAAAAATTGTATAAAACTATAGATACTAAGTATGACTTTTTGTGGTTAAAGGAAAAAGCATCTAAGAGGTTAAACCCTTCATAAAGAGAGCTTACTTTTTGGAAGCCCCCAGATCCTAATCTTATTTCTGGATTTTCATATTCTCATATGGGAGCATCCCCTTCCTCTCTACCTCACGCTGGAAACTTTCACCTTTCTTTACAGGGACTGCTCCTGCCCCAGGACCATCCCTCTTCCCCAACCCGGTGATGTGTACACCAGAGGTGAAATATCTCAAAGCCTGAATTACTCAGTCAGTCTAGAATAACACTCAGAAATTTGTCAGGGGTGGGGTGGTAGAGGAGGGAATTGTTGGTATTCCAGGTGTCTTGTCCTCTTTGGTGTCTCTCTGACATAATAGGTGACAACTAAAGATCTTACTCTATCTTACCCTGTCAATACTGTTGTATCTACTTGTATCTTCCAAAGATTAACTGTCAGAAGCAATTAAGTCTAAAACAACCCATAGGGATAAACAATATCGTCCCTAAATACTTCATAATTTGTAAATGTGTCTTTCTCAACAATGAGGTAAGTGCTTTACATTACTGTGGTTTGTTTGTTTCACTGTGTTCTCCCTTCAAATTGGACTCCTCTGGGCAAATCATCTTCCTCTGCATAAATGTCTGAGATAGATGGGAGGAAAGCAGGTGAGGATCCCAAAGCCTAGGTCTTCCAGCTCCACCACAATGTCAATAAGGTTGTCTTTTTTATTTTTTTTAATTTTTTTTTTAAACACACTTCCTCTACATTCTAAGTAACCAGTAAAAGACGGTGGTTGATAGTCTTTGGTCACATTTCACCCTAGCACCAAAAGCATTCACAGAGTTCCCTGAGGGCCTAGCTCTTATTAAGCATTGTATATAACTACTTTCTTTGAGCCAAGTACCAGGGCCTGGCCCTCACCCAGTTAAGTGGTAAGAAATCTCATGTTAATGTTTCATTTTGGTAAACATTACTTGAGGCTGGCCCCAAGCAAAGGGATAAATCGGTACTATAAACAATTCAAAGTCAGTTTTTAGAATGAAAGCAAGCAAGTCTCTATGAATTATTCCCAATGCCCAGAATAACAAGTTAAGTTCTCCAAAGCACTTGTATGTCTACTACATCATTTCAATCTCATAACACAGAAAGATCTTTAGATTTGGCAAGATTACCTACATTCAACATACCAGGAAATGGAGACTTGTGAGTTTAAGTGATTGAGCAAGGTCACCCAGCTAATCACAGAGCAAAGCTTGTTTTCTGACAGCCTAGTCCAACTTGCCAAAGCATTGACGTTTGCCTTCTTTTTAATCTGTATTTTACAGTTATTCCCCCTAACGTACGTTTTTATAGGCATCTTTTTAAACTCATTTAATCCCTGTGATAGTTAATTTTATGTGTCAACCAGACTGGGCTAAGGGATGCCCAGATAGCTGGTAAAACACTATTTCTGGGTATGTCTATGAGGGTGTTTCTAGGAGAGATTAGCGTTTGAATTGGTGAACTAAGTAAAACAGATGGCCCTTCTCAATGTGGGTGGGCACTATACAATCCATTGAGGGCCCAAAAAAATAAAAAGGTAGAGGAAGAGCAAACTTAATCTTCTTGTGAGTTGTGATATCTGTTTTATCCTGCCCTTGGACATCTGTACTCCTGGATTTCAGGCCTTCGGACTTGAACTCTTAAACTGGGATTTACACCATCACCCTCCCTCTGCCACCTCACTTGGTGGGCTCAGTGTTCTGTTAATCAAGAATACAAGTTTGAGATCCTGGAATGATCTCTGAAACAAAAGTGCTCAAATAGAAGGAGACAAAAGTTCTTCATGTAAGCCAGGAGGCAGCAATAATTCTAGTCATTATTATTAACTTAGATATAACACCAAAACCACAAGTAACTGAAGAAAAAATTGATAAATTGGACTGCATCAAATTAAAAATTTTCTGTGCTTCAAAGGACACTGTCAAAAAAATGAAAGATAACCCACAGAATAGGAGAAAATACTTGGAAATCACTTACCTGATAAGGGATTTATATCCAGAATATATAAAGAACTCTTACATCTCAACAATAAAAAGACAATTCAATTAAAATATGGACAAATGACCTCAATAGACAATTCTCCAAAGAAGATATACAAATGGCATATAAGCACATAAAAAGATGCTCAACATCAGTAGCCATCAGGGAAACACAAATCAAAACCACAACGAGATACTACTACACACGTACTAAAATGGCTGTAATCAAGTGCTAACAAGGATATGAAGAAATTTGAACCCTCATACATTGCTGGCAGGAATGTAAAATGGTGCAAACACTTTGGAAAGCACTCTGGCAGTTCCTCTAAAAGTTAAACATAGACTTACCATATGACCCCATAATTCCACTCCTAAGTATATACTCAAGAGAATTAAAAACATATGTCCACACAGAAGTTTGTACACAAATGTTCATAGCAACATTACTCAAAGTAGCCAAAAGGTAGAAAGAAGTACATCAATTGATGCATGGGTAAACAAAATATGGTATATCCATACAATGGAATAACATTCAGCCATAAAAGAGAAATGGGGGAGCCTACGTGGCTCAGTCGGTTAAGCATCCAACTCTTGGTTTTGGCTCAGGTTATGATCTCTGGATCATGAGATTAAGCCCTACAGCCGGCTCCACACTCAGCAGGGAGTCTGCTTGAGATTCTCTCCCTCTCTCTCTGCCCCTCCCCTGAACACACACTCTCTCTCTAAAATAAATAAATAAATCTTAAAAAATAGAGAGAGAGAAATGAAGGACTAATATATGCTACAAATGGATGAACCTAGAAAATATTATGCTTAGCTCTTAAGAAGCCAGAAATGAAAGATCACATATCATATGATTCCATTTATATTAAATATCCACCATAGGCAAATCCATAGAGACAAAAAGTACATTAGTGGTTGCCAGGGCCTGGAAGGAGGGGAGGAAGGTAAGTGAGTGCTAATGAATATGAGTTTGGGGTGGGAGGGATGGCACTGATGATAACATTCTGAAATTAGATAAGTGGGATGGTTGCATACCTTGTGAATATATGAAAAATCACTGAATTTGAATTCACATTTTAAAAGAATGAATACATAGTATGTAAATTACATGTCAATTTTGTAGAAAAGCATAACTGTGGCTTCTCATAGTACTACATTAAAGAAAACAGATTACTTAATTTAGGGCACCTAAGTCCATCATCAGGGAGCCAAAGGAGAAAAGCACAATGCTCAGACAATCACCAGGGAGATCAGATTGGGTGTTATGACTCTAAATATATTCTAGTAGCACTCCATGTCAGACTTTAGGGAACTGGCATTCACATTTTATACCATGACTAGCTCCAGAGTGAAACTGTGGCCTTAGGATCAAGCTGGTTTCATTTGTCATTTAATCTCCATCTTGCCATCATTTAGGTGTTTCTTCTGAAGTATCAGAAAGAAGGAAGGTCAAGTTTATGACTCCTCCTCAGATAACTAAACTCAAGTCAATTCAAAACATTTCATTGAGTATCTAGGAAGTGACAGATACTTGTCAGCTCCAGGGAATCAGCTATGATCAGATTGGATGCTCCCCTCCCTTGACAAAACTTAAATTCTAATGTGAGAAACAGATAATAAAAAAAATGTTTGTTCTTCTTCAATGGCCCAATCCATTCCCAATCCATTCAGTGGCTTTATCTGAGCTGTTTTGCTTTCTAGAGAGGTGGGGTTGACCCCTGAATTGTATCAACCAGGCTGCCTTATACTGGCAGGAAATCAGAAGCAGGAAGAAAAAGATCAGGGTACTGCTTCTGCCCTTCTCCCTCTGCCTCAGCCCCACAGTTCTAGCAACAGATTTCAATCACTACATTTCCTGTAGGACAGACCCTCCACAGTGCCAGATCTCATTGGAAACTCTATATTTCCTTTTGTCTTTTTGTACTGAAGCATATGCAGTAGATTATCTGCAAAGATGGCTATAGGGACGCCTGGGTGGCCCAGTTGGTTAAGCATCCAATTCTTGATTTCGGCTCAGGTCATGATCTCAGGGTGGTGAGGGATACTGCTTGGGATTCTCTCTCTCCCTCTCTCCTCTGCCCCTCCCCCCGTTCATGGATATAAGCTCTCCCTCTCTCTCTATCAAATAAATAAATAAATAAATAAATCCTTTTTTAAAAAAAGATGACTACTAAAGATTCATCTCAACTCCATATGAACATGATGCTCCTCCCTTAAAAGGTAATATCTATTTCACCTCCCCTTGAAGTTGGATTTGCCTTATGACTTGCTTTGACCAGTAGAATGTGGTAAATGGAATGCTTGGTCAGTTCTGTGACAAGTGTTTAAAAGGCCTGGCAGCTTCCACTTTGACTTTCTTGGGATCCAGCCACCTATTAACAGCTCAGGCTAACTTATTAAATGAGAGACCACATGGAAAGAGAGACAAGCCTAGCTCTCCCCTTGCCATTCCAACCACCCCAGCAGAGGCACCAGATATGTAAGTGAACCCATCCTGAATCCTCACCCAGCACCAGCTGAGTCGCTCTAGAGAACTCCACCAAGTGCAGAGTGGTTATGGATAAGCCATTTCCACCAAGCCCTGCTCAAACTGAAGAATTGTGAGCAAACAAATGATGGTTGTTTTTTAAGACACTAAGTTATGGGGCAGTTTGTTACACAGCAATAAATAATTGAAACTGATGGTAATGGCTCCTCACAGTGCTACTTCCAAGTGCAATACCCCTAACCCTGACCTTGCATCCATAAATAGTCTGCTTCACTCTCTTCAATTAAACCCTTTTGAGTTGAGTTCTGTTTTCTGTTCTAAGTTCTGTGACCCTGCCTAATACAAGAGAATAAATAAATAGACAATCACAGATTCTTGTTGGTACCAGGATGAAAATAAGCAGGCTGCTCTGACAAAGGATGACAGAATAAGGAATTCTTCCCACTAAGCTGAATATTTTAAGTTGAAAAACAAACAAACTAACAATGGGACTAGCTCCCTCTTGGCCATGCCTGCCTTCTATCTCCCAATATACTTGAAAGTGCCATTTTGAGGGATGTGAACCATACTGACCAAGAACAGGACTGAAAAATGCAAGAGATGTTAAAAGACTCGTTTATACAAGGTATGAAAGCATAGGTTTACCCTGGTTAGAAATACTTTGAAATTAAGGCAACAGAGGCAACATATTTTTATCAATCCAACTGGCAAAAATTCAAACAATAACATCTAGTGCTAGTGAGGGCGTGACAAAATAGGCTTTTCAATATGTTGCTTAGCGAGAGTGAGAACTGCTGTAATCTCTTTGCTATACAATCTGCCAATATCCAATTAGATAAAAAACACTTATCCTTCCCTGTTCCCATATTTGAAATCTAAACACCATATGTAAAGATAGATGTACAAAGATGTATTTTATTATAACATTGTTTACAGTGGCAAAAACAAAAAATAGAAACAATCTACCTATCACTAAGCAAATGATTCAATAAATTATGGTGCATTCATATTAAGGAATTACACCAGTATTTAAAAGAATGAGTTACATCTATATTTATTGAGCTGGAGGGATATCTATGATGTATTATCAAGCAGGTATTTTATTTTACTTTATTTTTTTAAAGATTATTTATTTGAGAGAGAGAGAGCAGGGAGAGGGGCGGAGGGGGAGAGAGAATCTCAAACAGACTCTCCATCACTCCGCTGAGTGCTGAGCCCGAGATGGGGCTCAATCCCATGACCCCAAGATCATGACCTGAGTGGAAACCAGGAGTTGGATGCCCAACTTACTGAGTCACTCAGGCGCCCCTCAAGCAGGTATTTTAAAAAGCAAGCACTGCGTATAGCATGATCCTAAAGCAAAACCTGCACATGTGCACATGTATTTCTGTTTGTATTTATAAACATGGAGAGAGTGTGAAAAAGTACATATCAAGCTTTTAACATGATTAGCATCATGGGGTGAAACTAAATGGGAAAGGATTAACTTTTCCTTATACATTTTTGGACTGTTTCACTTGTTGAAATGAGTGCTTATAATTTTATTTTTAATTCTCCTGTTCCCACCCCTCCTTCCACCTCAAGCAACAATAGCTCTCATTTATTTCACCTTTGATTAATTCTTCCTGTTCTAGAATTTTATATAAATGGAGTCATAACTTTTTGTGTCTGGCTTCTTTCATTTGTCTCATGTCTGTGAGATTTGTCCCTTCTATCACTAAATTATGTTCCATTCAAATGATGCATCACAACTTGTTTGTCCATATCCTATCGATGGGCACTTGGGTTGTTTCTAGAGTTTGGTTTTTGTGAATAAAGCTGCTATGAACATTTCTATATGAGAATTTTGACATAATTTCCATTTCTCTTGGATAATTACCTAAGAGTTGAATTGCTAGGTCAAGGGATAGATACATGAGGATGTATGAACATATTTTACTTTTTTATTTAAAAAAAACTAATAAAAAATTTCAAAGAAAAAAATTGGAAGAAAGAGAATGAATCTGTACCCTTTTTTTTTTAAAGATTTTATTTATTTATTAGAGAGAGAGAGTGAGTGAGAGAAAAGAGCACAAACCGGAGGGTGGTGGGGGTGGCAGAGGCAGAGAGAGAAGCCAACTCCCCACTGAGCAGGGTGGACGACAGAAGGCTTGATCCCAGGACCCTGGGATCATGACCTGAGCTGAAGGGAGATGTTTAACCAACTGAGCCACCCAGGCGCCCCAGTGATTCTGTATCTTAAAAAGATAATAATACTTGCTATCTTTTTTCCACTCCCTCCCCTCACAGTAGGTGTTTGGGTCAGTGAGGTCTTAGGCTTCCCAGGCTAGGTCAGTGCTCCTAGTGTCAGTGCTCCACCACTCTTCAGGGTGTATTATCAAAGATGGGGAAATTCTAATGTTATACCTGCCCAACAAGAACTGTGTTTAGATACCCCTCACCATAAACCATAAAAACTGCTAACACACAGGAAATCAGCTTCCACAGTTGGAGACCACTCACGACACTTCTTTTCTATAATGAGGTGTCAGCAGAATAGATATTTTTAGCATTAAAAAGACAAAAAAAGAAAAGAGTATTTCTGAAACTAGTCAAATCAACACATCAAGAATGAGAGTAGTAGAAGTAACCTCACCGCAAGGAAGGGTTTATAAACAAGTTGTGAACCAAACCATAGTAACTTCCAGATCTAAACGGAAAGTCTGAGATGCTATAATAATCCACTCAATACCACAAAGACCTATCCTTGGGAAGCACTGGCTAGAATATACATATATTTTTAAATATTAAAAAAAAAGTACTGCCACGCTGCCAATGACAGATTTTAGGGGTACTTGCTGGGTCCATGGCCACCATCACCCTTTTTTCTCAGAACTGACCTTGAGTTGTAACCCACATGAAGGTGACATTATCAGACTTCCTCCAGGATAATAGCAGTTTGGACCAGGGATGAACCTCTGATAGGTTAAGTTTAGATTCTAAATGCCATGAAAAGCCATTGAAGTATTTTGTGCAAATAATAACATATCATTCAATTTATGATTTGAAAAGGTCATGGAGGAACAAATTAGGAAACATTTAGTTCATATGAGAGATGATTATGGCTGACACTGGCAGTGGAGAAAGAGAGAAGTTAAGTTCTAGAGAGCCCTTCGACATCTACAAGCTGGGGAGAGGAACAAAAGATTTCTAATGAGCCTGAAATGTAGAAAAGACAAGACTGTGGGATCTTGAAAGCTAAGAGAGCAGGGAGTTTTGAAAAGGAAGAATTGGTCAACTGTGGCTTGAGACGTAATGAAGAGGAGTGTGTTTGTGAAGAAGACAGCCTTCCTGTTAAGAGGAGATGAGAAATGGGTTGTAATTGTAAGAGAATGATGTGATGAGAAAGTAACTATAGCATGTTTGTAGCTTCTCACTGCACTTCAAATAAAAATATAAAAGACCAGGTCCTTAACCTGACATAAGTCTCCCAGTGACACCTACAGTGGCCAAAGAGGGACTAGGCTACTGCCAGAACCATGCTGCTGAAGCATGGAAGGAAAAAGAAGGAAGTATCAGGACCAATCTCTCCACCATTTTCTGATCCACCCTCACAACACTGGTGGAACCCAACTGGAAGCCAGAAACCATGAGAATGTAGGTAATGGAGTCCACAGAGGTAGGTCAGGAGGCACACAACAAGGCAGAGCAGGATGGAGAATGGATTGAGCAGGCAAAGAAGTAGCATGTCCTTGCTCACCTCCCCCGCTCATCTCTGATCATTCTTCCCATCACTGTCCAGTCTCACTGGGCCTTCTTTCATGTCCTGGAACATACCAAGTTGTAGCCTACCTTGAGCCTTGGTGCAGACTGTTCTTTCTATCTGGAATACTCTTCCTCTCTCTACCTCATTAACTCAGAATTATCTTTCCACCTTCACCTTAAATGTCACTTTCCCAGAGAGGACTTTCTTGGGAATGAAATATGAATGAAATACCACTGCCACATTGTCTCATAGTACCCCATTCTTTTCTTCTTGTAGCTTTCATCATAGTTTGAAATGATAGATTTGGGGTTTATTTGCTCTACACCAGTCTCCTCCCTCAGACTGCAAAATTCACGAGAATAGGATTGTGTCTGTTTATCACAGTATAATTCTTGGCAATGGGGCAAGTGTCCCAATATAAGTTTATTGAAAGATTCAATGAGCCTGTTCTAACACCCTCTGCCACATCACGCATGATCTATGGATATAAACAGTTTAACAATGATAATAGATCTTATTTAATGAGTCCTTGTTACATGTCAAGCAATTTAGTGTGTCATCTCATACGTTCCTCACAACAATGCTATGAGTCAGGGGCTCTTATCAGCCCCATTTTCCCAATGAGGGAGCCAAGACCTGAGAAGTCAAGTAATTTAGCCAAGGTCCCAGAGCTACATGATGTGAACCAAGATCCTGCTGATACCACAGCCAGTGCTCTGACCTCTACCCCACATTACACTGCCTCCTTAAGTATCTTGCTATGGTTTTTGTTTATTTATATGTCTATCTTCCATATTAGACTAGAAGGTCTATTGGTAACAACAGGTTTTAGTCATCTGTTTAACCCCACTGCACATCTCAGGTGCCCAACAAATGTTGAATGCTGACTCTTTCTCACCAGGAAAACATGCCTTGTTCTAACAGATCCCCCAAGTTTATAGCCACTTTCATTTTGCTTATTAAAAAGCAGTGGTCAGGGCTCCAGGATGGCTCAGTCAGTTGAGTGTTCAACCCCTGTTTTTGGCTCAGGTCATGATCTCAGGGCCCTGGGGTTGAGCCCCATGTAGGGCTCCACGCTCAGAGTGAAGTTTCCTTGTCCTTCTCCCTCCCTTTCTGCCCCTCCCCCTGCTTGTGCTTGCATGCATGTGCACTCTCTTTCCCTCTTTCAAATAAATAAATAAATAAATAAATAAATAAAATCTTAAAAAAAAAAGCAGTCGTCTGTCCATCATACTCCTTTGATGTCTATTGCAGTGAGCTCTTCCTCTAGAGCACAATTCTTTTGATGAACTGATGAAGTTCAAGGACTAGCAGAAACTCTGTGTGAATTCTGGACACCTGTGGGCTTTCCCAAGACACTTGACCTTATCCAGAAAGACCCTGCCTCAGAAACCTGCCAGCACATCCTTTCTGACATCCACACCATTCACTCCTGAATGTGTCTTGACAATGCAGGATCAGTTCCCACATTCACAAGCTGCTTCATTGCTTCAATGACTATACCTTGGCTTCCTGTGCATAGGGTTTTCAGAGACCTAGACACTAGGAACAGCACATCCATTCTGGGCTCACCTCTGGTCAAGAGACAGAGAGAGACAAAGAATTCCAGGGGGGAGGGAAATGATTCCAAGAGCACTTCTACCTCCATCTCACCTCCTGCCAGTACCTGCACGTTCTTGCAGAAAGACTGCAAATATGTTAGCCCTTTGGAGCACCTACCAGGCTTTCTGAATAGGCCTACCTAAGCCCTGCTGACAGCCTTGAAAGGAGACAGAATTTCAGGCAAGAAGAGCCCAACTATGAGCAGAACAGAGAGTTAGCAAGGGTGTGCCCTGCTACCAGCTTACCTGATGCACAATGCTGCAATCCACTTAACCCCTTCTTTCTTCATTGCTTCTTTCTCCTATTATTGCCCGTGGTATTTTTTTCTCTTTTGCTGTTCCCCAACTCAACTTTGTGTAATTTAGACATTAAAAAAAAGAGAAAAAAAAGGTGTCAGACTTAGAAAGGACGTGGTAGCATCTAACTCGGGGCATCTCAAACCCTGGCAAAATCATCTAAGAAATTTTTAAAAAATATAGATGTCTTAGACCTATGGTTGTAAATAACTGTTGCTTTTGTCTGCCAAGGCATGGCTTTCTTCAGGGCACTCTTTTTTTCCCCACTCCTTGTGGTTCTCCTATTACCAATTCTGTAATTTACACCTCTCTAGAGGATTGGTCCCATGATAGGTACGTGATCCAAACTGGGCCAGTCAGAGTCCTTCCCTGTGTTATTAGACTCGGTGGATGAAAGATAAAAGTGTCTCTTCCCTCTTGGTTCCCTAATTGAAAAAATGGTACCCATTCTCCACAGAGTGGTAGCCCTATTTCCTGCCAACTAGGAGAAACCTATTTGCAATAAAGGAAAATGAGCATCAGAAAGAGAGTTCTGACGGTATTTGCTAAGTTCCTGAGGCAAATTTTATCTCTGAACTCCCCAGTTTCCTGTGTCCTGCTTAAGCTAGTTTTGAGTTTCTGTCACTTGTGACCAAAAATATAGAAAATAATACAACAGTACATCAGGAACTCCTGGGGCAGGACAAAAAAACCCTGAAATTTTTAAAGATGTCTGGGAATTTCTGATGTTTGGCTAGGTTTAGGGTACTCTGATAGAACAACCCTTCAGTTTATAAGGAAAAAAGCTGAGATCCACATAAGAAAAGTGAGTTGATAATAATGAGTAGAATTTAGTGAGCACTTCCTACATGTAGGACGCAGTGTAAAGTAAGTTGTATATGTTATTTCATTTGTTCCTCAGCATTTTGCTTTGAGTTTATTATGTCTACTACATCTATTTACTGTATACTCTGCTGATTTTATCTACAGTTGTATATCCACCACCTAGCACAGTGCCTGGAACATAGTAGGATTTTACTAAATACTTGTTGACAATTGCATATGGTACTGTCCTAGATTTTTTTTAAACATTACCTTTTTTTAATTGTCTGAAAAAGCCTTTATGATAGGTTTCTATTATTCCCCATTATGATGAGAAAACTGAATCACAGAGGTGTCAAATAATTCTCCCAAGGTCACACAGCTAGAGAGTAGTAAAATTAAGATTCAAACCTAGGCAATCTGGCTCTGGAGTCCAGTTCATAATCACTGTGTTATACTGGTTTAACTAACTTATCCAAAATGCCCAAGCCACTGAACAGCAGATGCAGAGTTTGAGCCTAGGTTTGTCTGAATCTAGAATCTACTCTTTTTAACCACTACTTTATACTTCCTTTCTGTGGCTAATTGTCTGGCAGTTCATGGTAGTCCATAGAAATGGTGCCCCTGGGGTTGTGCAATATATAATCCGCATGGCTCTTGTGGCAACTCTTATAATATGATTAGAAAAGTATCTCAGCTTCTAAAGAGGAACAGTCAAGTGTAATCAGAAACAGGACTCATTGGGCCAAATACTGAAAGCAAGGTAGAACTGTTTGCCTGTCTTGTCAATTTGGTTACTGCAGGAAGCAGAAGCCAAGATGGAATTAGAAGTGTAAGAGAGTAACTGGGGGAAACACCTATGAAGAATAAAGGGAAGAGGGAACAAGAGTAAGTGGGGATAGCCTCAGACTCCAAGGAAGTTCTGACACCTGTTAAGGGAGAAGGAAGAAAGGAAGATTGGGTAGGAAGACACCCTGATTGCAAGGAATCTCAGAGGAATTCTGGGCGAGGCTGATGGGGAGCCCAGGGCAATGCTTGCTCAGTACAGAAGTCTTGCACTGGGGAGAAATGGCCTGGCTCCAACATGCTCACTCACTGTCTATGAGTAGCCCAGTGAGAGCGTGGACTTGATGTCAATGCTGTGGTTGATCCCTGAGGAGTGGCTGCTGGAAGCTGTCAGCCATTCACATTCCTTGCAACTGGTTCTCTTAAAGAGAGATTTGGGCTGTACCTCCCCATGGTTGCCACATCTGTGTACCATGAATTAAATCCTCCGAAGGAAACATCAGGGAGCCAACCACAGAAGATATGCAGCCAGAGTCTACAACAGTGCCTCATACATCTGAGTACATTTGCTTTCAAACCTTGTGTTGGTTTGGCCTTACTCAAAGTGTCAGCTCATTTAGTGAAAAATGTGTTTTCCTGAAGAGGGGTGATTGGGGCATTTTCTCATTTATTTTTCTACAATGGACACATTTAAATTGCCACAAAGAAGTTACTATGGAAACTGCTCCCAAACTTGCAAGATAAAAGATAAAAATGGAACACTTTGTTGACATGCAAATGGTTAGTCTTTGGAGATCACTTTTTAACAAACTCTCCTTGTCTGGTTCTTCTGAGTCCATTAGGGACTCTCTTGAATCAAAAGTAGACGGGCAGGTTTTTTGGTGTTAAATTCTAGAAGGCCCCAGCATGACAACTCGGGAATAAGTCTAGACACTTCCAAACTTCGTGCTGAAACAAGCAAAGTAGACAGTGACATTGTACTCTCTAGGTAATTCTGGTGATGCTGATTGTGAATTGCTATGAATGTACAAACAGGCCCAGGGCAGGGAAGGTGGTTATTTTTATACCAGGCCCATTCTGGGGTGTACCCTGGACCTGCTTGTTAACTTGCTGAGCTATCATTTATGCAAGGTAGTTTCTCTTTCTTATCTCCTCTGGCCACATTCCATCCTTTGAATCTCGGGCTGGACAGTCCTTTCGACAGGAAACAAACCTCTCATTTGAAAGCCCCATTTCTCTACCTATCTCTTCTCATCTTTCCCTGCCTCTCCCCACCCACCAATCCAATTCACTTTTTGTCTGCCCAAGCACTCCTATCTTGACAAAGCTTTGAGAGAGCTTTGTCCTGATTTCTGCTTTTTATACCTTTCTGTCTGGCAATTCTTTCAACTTGCTTCTCTCAGGCCTTAATCCCAAAGCTGTATTGAAACCCTTTCAAAAATGCTTCCAGTAATTAAGTGGATGCAATGCGAAGGTGATTTGACCTGAGGAATTAGGGGGTCAGAAGTTCTGGGTTCTTGATTTAGGATCATTGTTAACAGGCATCACAACTAGCCGCAATCAATCTCACTTCTCCCTTGTGAATCAGAGTCTTCCTCTTCACCAGATACTCTTTTCTTGCAGATCTTTTTTTATGGCCAGCTCCTTTTCATCATTCAAGATTTAACTTAAATATAGTGTCCTCAAAGAGGCCCTAAATATTCCCTGTTATTTTCCTCTAACATCATTCTCTATAACATTATCTTCTGTTTTCTTCAACCACTATCTATCTGCAATTATCTTAAATGTTTCCTTGATTATTATATTTGCTCCAAAGACCCTTAAGATCCTAGAGAGCTGAGGCCGTGTTGTTCTTTTTCCCAGCTGTATTCCCTACTCCTGGCACACAGAAAATTCTCAATATTTATAGAATGAAAAGCACCGTAAAATTTAGGCAGTTGGATCAAATGAATTTTAAGGTTTCTTGCAGCTTTAACATGAACATTCTTAAAAATGAATAAGTGAAAAATGAAGTGACAGCAGACATTACAATAAAACACTGAATGTAGTCTGTGTATATCTATGCTTAAGAACATAAACCTGCCAAGTTCCTGGACATGTCCTAGTGTTGTCTTTCTAGTTTCCTACAGAGTGTGAACTAAGTTTCTGAGTTTTACGATGAAGTATCTAAGGAGGATATTAGATAGCTGTCTAAATATAAAACCACTGTGTCATAGAGTAAGAGTGGAATAAGTTTTAGAACACAGAATACTCTTCAATTTACAGTATGGAAATTCAGGCCCTAAGAAGAAAGTATATTTGGAACCAAACACAGTGATGCTTCTGTCAGTGTGGAATACAAATACATATAGCAGTAACATTTCTGTATAATCATTATGAATAACATAGCAATACTTTATATTTCTCTTTTTTACGGCCTGTTCCCACATGATTTATTCTGTACTTTCTCAGGTAATACTTTAACAAGACTTATTTTACAAGAAAATCCTTTCAATTTGAAGGTTCAAAATCCTAGCACGCTGTGGACTGTTTCTGGGGAGAAGCAATAATTTACATTTGAAAAGTTTGAGTGAAGCTAGCTCTTATACTAGTACTTCTGACACTTGAGCACGGAGGATTCGTTAAAGCACAGATTGCTGGGCCCCATCACCCAGAGTTTCTGGTTCCGAAGGTCACAGGCATGGGGAAGCGTGCGTAGAACTGGGAAAGTCTGACAAATATAGTACCAAACTTACCACACCAACTCTCTCAGTTTAACTGGTCCGCTAGGCGCGCAAAGAACTACAAGTCCCGGCGTGCCCCGCGCGCAGCGGGCGGAAAGTCGGGCACTTCCGCTCCACGCAGCGCCTCTGCCCCCGCGTCTCGACGTGTCACCGGCGGCGCCGCGGCTGTGGCCAAAGAAGGACCTAACTGGGGGAGTTCGTGGCGGCGAGCAGCGGCGGCGACCCCGGCCTGGATCTGCCCCGGCGCGGAAGTGTCCCGGGTTCCGTGGGGAACAGGGGAGGGAGGCGGTGTCTCGGCCCGCGCGGGGCACGATGTTGAACATGTGGAAGGTGCGGGAGCTGGTGGACAAAGCGTGAGTATCAGGGGGTCAGTTGTGGCCGAGGCCCACGCAGGGGAGGGGAAGAAGGGGGAAGGGGAGCTGGCCCCGCGCCCAGGGCCGCCCGCGTCACGCCCCCCCCGGCTCGGCCAGCCCCATCATGGCGGCGGCCGGCTCTCTCCCCGACCCGGAGCTCGTCCAGCCCGGCGAGGCTGAGAAGGGACCCTTCCTCGTTTCAGAACATCCTGTTAGTCCCTTCCTCTCCTAAACAGGCCTTTCTCACCTTGCCCCTATCTCCATTCCTTTAGGCATAGACCCTTTGGTCAGGGGAGGGGGCGGGGTTGTCTAGAGCTGGGTCACTGCCCTGGCCGAAGGACTCTCTTGGCCCCAGGCTGTAGGCTTTGCTTCCAGGGTAGCTGCGAACACTTGGGGATGAGGGACGCAGTGCACTGACCCTCTGTGTTCCCGAGGGTGTGGTGCGGAGACCTTAGGCCTGGTCGGGTTGTGTACTTTATTTTATGGGTTTCTTTTAATTCCTAATGAACCTGAAGTGTTGGAGTGGGTGGTAGGTGTAACAAGTGGCCATTGTGGTCAGACTGAAGTTACTCAAGAGGAGATTCATCCTTTGCTTTCCTAACACTAGTGAAAGTAGATCACCACGTAATTTACTGTGATTCTCCTTTTCCTCTGTTTCCTTTTCCACCACACTTCATTTTGGGAGGGCCAGTTGTTCCATTTGGTTTAATTAACAAGTCATTAAGAAATTTCCCCTAAAGAAGGAAACAACCCAGGTTTATATCCTGTTGATCTGCTCTTAACTTCACTGACAGGTAAAATGACTAATAACATAGATGATTTCCTTTAAGACTTAAGTGATAACTTTAGTGTTTCACACACTAAGAAAACCTTAATACTTAACGGACATAACAATGGTTAAGTAAGTTCTTCTAGGCCAGCAGGAAATAAAGTTTAAGAATTTAACCAGTCTTACTCCTTTTGGGTTCTAGTGATTAGGCAATATGTGTGGTGAACAAAAACGTTTGTGACAACAACCCAACCTAAAATCAGGAAGTATAGATGGCAAACTATTGAGTCTTTCTTGACACACACACACACAAAAAAAAAACCCAACAAAAAACCACCACACACACAATTTATAGTGGTTTGGATAATGCATCAGATAGAACTTAGAGTTTGACCATATTTTCAAATTTTCTGTGCTACCAAGGCAGTAGAGTGTCTAAAAAACATAGGTTTCAGAACCTGCAGAGCTGGGTTCAAGCTGTTTAACCTTGGCAAGTTACTTAATCTTTTAAGTGCCCTAGTTTTCTTAGTGCAGTGTGAAAATAATAATAGATACCTACCTTACAGTGTTGTAAGGATTAAGGGCTAAAGGCTTTACATATGAAGCCCTTGACACAATATGTTTAGATCAGTATACTTTTGATAACTAGCAGATGTTCTGCATTGAGAGGGAGATAAACATTAAAAGAGAAGGACCATGTTTGAAAAGTGATTTGCTTTAACAGTTTTCCTTTATCAACTATTCATTTGATGATTAAGCCCTCAGACATTTATT
This sequence comes from Callorhinus ursinus, assembly GCF_003265705.2. NCBI lineage: Eukaryota > Metazoa > Chordata > Mammalia > Carnivora > Otariidae > Callorhinus > Callorhinus ursinus. The sequence continues at coordinate 44,655,475 of NW_027397065.1, forward strand.
TTGGGCTTATTTTGCTATTTATAGGGCCTTTGCTTTCTAAAGATAAAATCATCGTTCTTTTCCAGATCCAGGTTCATTAGTTGTTTTTTATTTTTTTTATTTTTTTTTCATGGGTGCCATGCATGCCCTACTGGATCATTGGTTGTTTTTGTTAATATATGATACAAAGACTTAGATACCAGCTTAAATAGTTTTTAAAAGTCTAAAAGTCTCTACAAAACTATTTCTAAGTTAGAGAAAACCACTAAGAAACATCTTGTTATCTTAGAGGACTAAGTCTGTGATACAAATTTGCAGCGGCTATATACATTTTTCAGGAGATGGAAATCAAGACAGTGTTCCTGCTCTTGTACAGTTCATATTGTTTGCCTTTATCACCTGTTTCTAATCTTCAAGTGTTCAGGGTAAATTTGCCACGGAAGTAGTTATCAAGTCATAATGGAACAACTGTTGTTGAAAAAGAACTTCTGTCTTCCTTTTTACTACCCACTTTAGAATGCAGACTTTAACCAAGTTATTCAAGAACATTTAAGAATGTTGCCACCAAGGACTTTTTAAAGCTTTTGTGGGTGTCTGACATATGATGTTAAGATGTGAGATTATTTTACTGATGAATACTCAGGATTTAATTTCCATCTTTCACTGGCAGGAGAGAAGAAATTCTTCCCTCAAAATATAAGAACCAGTACCTGTGTCACTGTGTTCAGTTAGACTCTTCACCTTAAAATGCCATAATGGAGGAAAAACAGATCCATAGAATGGACACCTTGATTATTAGGGGGATAAAGTATTGAGGGAACTTGAAGAAATGACAAAGTGATTAAGGATTCCTCAGAGAATTTGGATTAAGTGCACTAGTTAGGGGTTTTGGAGACCTGGGTTCAGATTCTGATACTGCCTTTTAAGCTAGCCATATGTCTAATTTTAGAGAGAATCGTATAAATGTCCAGATTATAGATTACTTACGTGTAAAATGGGCTGGGGTAGAGAAAGACTGTTTCCAACTTCACTGGCTCTTTGGAGACATGAATTTCCATCAGCGGGAAAGAAACGGAACCAGTATTTCATAATAGCAGATAAATTTTGGAATGTCATTATCCTTCAGATACAGTTTCGGCTGAAAAGGGAATTTTTTTTAAGTGGTAATCAATAAATGTTATATTTAAATGCTTTATGCAGTAAATAAGTGCAACCCATAACTTAGGAGAACTAGGACTTTATTTAACATATATCCCTACCCAATGAGGTTTACTTCAGAAAGAAAAATGTACTTTTCAGAATGTGTTCCCTGGAGCTACAGTTAGATTAAGTATGGTGGCAATTCTGAAGTATAATGATGTATTTCAAATATTGGTTTTTGAGAATTTAAAGACCTGGAGATATTTTCCACAATTGTTGCACCTCCTGGTAGTATTAAATGGCTTGTTTTGCAGAACACTGAGGAAAAGCAGATAAAGTCATAGGCCAGCCAGAGCTTAGAGGACCAGTTTCCTCCCACTTGTGCTCAAGTTGCATAAAAGACAGCAGTGGCAGGAAAGGATAAGTGGCACCACTCTTACAAACTAGGACTAGCTTGACCACTATTGTGTGACCTCTCTTCTTGTAATAAAATTGGATACTTTTATATTTTGTCATCCCATACATGGTATAAATTGAAAGCTGCTGCAGTTCTGGTCTTTTTTTCCTCCAAATTTTGGAAATGTAGTGAACGGGACGTGATAGTAGTAGATCGCAACTGCTGCTTATTATTCAAGTTCAGCTAATCCTCCTCTTTGATCTTAGGGAGTAATATTAATGGTAAATCTGTTTCATTAGTGGTCCTTACTCTTTTTATGATAGTGATTCACATAGTGCTGGCTAACTCCTCTAGAAAGGTAACTGCTATAGATAGTCCATTTTAGGTTATTTTCTTAAGCATAGCTTGCATTTTCCCCCATAAGTTAATTTTTGTTGGTGTTACGTGCATTTTTAGCTCATGTAATAGAGCTACAGAAACTACTGTTCTAGTCTTGACCCCAGAGGGAGAACTTTTGGCTTTTATAGAAAATAGTTCATTCTGTTATTTCAACAGATAATACATTTATTATTTTTTTGGCGTACTGTATGTTCTGAATTTGAAAAGTATAATACCTGCCTTCAAGAAACTTGACATTACAAATATGCTACAATTTGAACTTATCATCAGTTTTGCCTTTTAGTCTGCAGATGGTTTCCCCCTTATTTTCTCTATCTTACCAATAAATCTCTGTTCCGTGTGCTTCTTAGAATTTGAAAGCAAACATAATTGTCAGCTTTTTAGTCTTCCCATATCAACTTTTTGGGAACCAATTACAGATAATTGTTATTGCTGAAATAATTAATTATCCTCCTTCTCTTCTAGTAAGTGGTTATAAGAAGATATTAAGAATTTAATTCCAAAGAAAGTTTAATTTATCTTCTGCCAGCATTTCTGTAGTTTAAATTAGCCTGTTTAGTACTAGTGTCAGAATGCGTTTAAAAAATCTCTTAGTTGCCTCTTACGTTTTTCTGAGCCCTGGTGTTAGTTTACAAGTAGTTTTTCATCTGTTTACTGATATATCCACTAAAAGTACTTGGCTTTTTTAAAATTTTAAATACCCCTTACTAGTACTCCTAGTTTTTACAGTATGTTTCCACAGTTGAAACTTTTTCTATGCTCTTGTATTATTTTCTTACTTATTTCTAATGTTTACTTAATATTTCTTTTAAGAAGAAAGAGTATAGGCAGCTTAAATAACATCTTAATCTTAAAGAAATTTTACTGTTTTATCTTTCATATTAAGATATATCTAGCTATTAAAAAGTACATTTTTTTTAGTATTTGTAGTAGCTCTTTTATACAATGAGTTAACTCCTTTTAGCCTCAGCTGACATTACTTAATATTCTGGGACAACATATTTAACTGTTTATTCTTTTATCCTTTTTTAAGGTGTCAATTCATAAGTTTCCTTATTTAGTCTACTTATATGTGTTTGTCCATCCATCTGTTTTTATAGTAATTTGCTAGCAAAACACATTATCCTACTATACCAGGTGATATTTAATGGATCTGTGAAGCAGTTTGGTTTAGAGATCAGAACTGGATTAAAATCTTGGGTCCACTACTAAGAAGCAGTGGTCTTGGGGATTGGAACAATATCTCTACATGTTTCTACCTAGGAAGTGGAGATGATATTTATTTTACAGGGTTCTTGTGAGGGTTAAATTCATGTGAAACACCTAGCATATTATCTGACATAAAATAAACTCTTTGAAATGCCTATTGTTATTATGTAATCTTTAATACAGAAAATAATTTATAACAGAAAAAATCAAAAGAATATAGTGTTTAAAAGAATAAAGGAAATATTGTCAGACTACATTATTTACAAGTATGTAAGAACTGTGTCTTAATCCATGAATCATTATTTTCAGTGGGCACTCTTTCATAAAGCTGTTCATCTGAATGGACAGCTTAACCTACATAAAGGAAAACTCACATAAGTATCTGTACTACATGTGCCGTGTGTTGTTTTCACCAAGTTATAAATGCTTTTATTTTAATATTGTGAAGCATATTACAGAAGTAATTCTTTAAAAAGACATGTTGGGGAAGAGAGTCTTTGGGAAGACATATTGTAATTTCCATCTGCTAGTTTTTCTTCAGTTTGTTTTGTATTTTCTCAAGGTTTTAAAGATAGAGCTAATGTAAACTTTCCTCCTAAAATGTAAAATGATTTATTTTTTTAAGGCAAATTGAAGTTGATGGTTTATTCTTAAAGAAACCGAACAGTATCAAGAAAAAGAATCCTCTAAAATATATCAAATTTGTGATCTCTGACAATAGATGAGCAATATATACAAGGAAAGCACATTGCAGAAGGGGCTTTCCAATTATTCAACCCATTCTCCCAACTTGGCAAGAAATTTTTTTGGCTTACCAGAGCTCTTTAGCCTGAAAATTAAATACAGGTAAAAGAACATAATGTATTCCCATGTTGAACCAATTTATAGCTATTTATGACTCATGGATAGATTTAGCTAATGAACTATTAGATATGAGTAATTTTGTTAATGTGCAACAATAGGCATGATTTGTACTTAAGGAAAGTACAGTTTGCCATTTAGAATGTCTTTTGACGTGAATTTTGTTTAGTTTCTAAATTCTTAGAATAGGTTCTACATAATTCAAATGTAAATAATTTTAACTTCCACATAAATTCACCACTATGTGATAAATGTGTATGTATGCTTTTGAAATGTTTCACTCAAAAATTCTCATCTAGGGGCGCCTGGGTGGCTTATTCCGGTTATGTGTCTACCTTCAGCTCAGGTCATGATCCCAGAGTCCTGGGATCAAGCTTCATTGGCCTCCCTGCTCAGTGGGGAGTCTGCTTCTCCCTCTCCCTCTCCCTCTGCCCTCCCCTGGCTCATGCGTGTGCGCTCTCTCTCTCTCTCTCTCAAATGAATAAAAATCTTTAAAAAAATTCTCATCTAGATAGCATTAAATTTTTTAAATGGAAAAAATACATGCATTGAAAATTCAATTTCTGCTTTCTCTTGCCATTTGTTTTTATGTATTTTTAGCAAATCATTGGAGAACAGTGCAAATAAATATGCTGAGGGTTTTTTTCTATTGACTTTTCTCATATTCATTCTTCATCTTAAGGTTGTATGATTAAAACTTTTTATTTGTAATTAAACCACAATGGTTAAATAATACTTTAGTTTAATGTGTTTGGCTTATTTTTATACGTTCGGTATTGAATGGGCTTTTGAACTGTGGCTCACTTCTCATGAAGCCAAATAAAAATTTTAACCCTGTACCCTGCTTTCCACATAGCCCTAGTGATTCTTTAAAAATACTAAATCAGGGCACCTGCGTGGCTCAGTTGGTTAAGCGACTGCCTTCGGCTCAGGTCATGATCCCGGAGTCCCAGGATCAAGTCCTGGGATCGAGTCCCACATCGGGCTCCCTGCTCAGCGAGGAGCCTGCTTCTCCCTCTGACCCTCCCCCCCTTTCATGTACTCTCTCTCTCTCATTCTCGCTCTCTCAAATAAATAAATAAATCTTTAATTAAAAAACTAAAATAAATAAATAAAAATACTAAATCAGATCTGCCTCAGAGCTCTCTTCAGTCACTTATCTCACTGGCTCCCAGCCTGTACTTGATCTGCCTCTCTGCTGCCCCCTATGACCTCATCTTCCACCACTGTTTCCTCCCTATATAAAATAGCATGCATTCACCTATCTCTTTTCCCCTCTCCTTCCTTTATTTACATGTATTCTTCTGCTACCTCTGGGATTAAACTCCTTAAAGGGAGGGACTTTGTTTTTTTTTTACTGCTGTATTATTAACTCTTAGAACAGTGTATGACATAGAGCAGGTGCTCAATAAATATTTTTGAAAATATTAAATTGAATAAGCCAGTAAATATTACCGAGGAAATCTTCTAAGTCCAGGTATTTTTCTTTATTTTATTTTATTTTATTTTTAATTTTTTATTGTTATGTTAATCACCATACATTACATCATTAGTTCTTGATGTAGTGTTCCATGATTCATTGTTTGTGCATAACACCCAGTGCTCCACACAGACTCTGCCCTCTTTAATACCCATCACCAGGCTAACACATCCCCCCACCCTCCTCCCCTCTAGAACCCTCAGTTTGTTTTTCAGAGTCCATCGTCTCTCATGGTTCGTCTCCCCCTCTGACTTACTCCCCTTCATTCTTCCCCTCCTGCTATCTTCTTTTTCTTTTTTCTTAACATATGTTACATTATTTGTTTCAGAAGTACAGATCTGTGATTCAACAGTCTTGCACAATTCACAGCACTCACCATAGCACATACCCTACCCAATGTCTATCACCTAGCCACCCCATCCCTCCCACCCCCCACCACGCCAGCAACCCTCAGTTTGTTTCCTGAGATTAAGAATTCCTCATATCAGTGAGGTCATAGGATACATGTCTTTCTCTGATTGACTAAGTCCAGGTATTTTTAATAAAAGCTGATAGTTATTTAACATTTGCCATATGCCAAGAACAATTGTAACAACATTATTATCATCTTCAATTTATTGCTGAGGAAATGGGCCACAGAGAAGTCCAGGCACTTGCCCAAAGAAACACATCTAGAAAATAGAGTCTAGATTTAAATCTAGATGTCTGCTTTCAGGGCATATATTTAACAGTTTTTGCTAACTTTTACAAGACATTATTTTTAAAAAATGCTTTATTTTACTATAATAAGGGTGAGTTACCAGTGTATACCTTAATACTAATTAAAAATTACTTTGAAAGAAATTTATAATTCTTAAGTTTCTGAACCAAATTCAGTGAGTTTTTTCCCCTGTATGTACCTGTCATTAAAAAAAAACTTTCTGGACTCTTGCAGTCCTTTGAATAATGTCTGTAAGTTGGATACCCCTCAGCAGAGGGAAGCAAACAGATGTTAGTGTAGGTACAAAAAATCTTAGCTATTGTAGTGAAGGTGCTCACTACTTAATCCTAGAAAGTGTTAACATTTATGAACTATATTATGTGCTTCAGAATTAGTAGTCTTCTAACCAGCTTCCACAACTTTAATGTTTCACATAATCCTTTGATCTTTAGATTGTGATCTTTGCTGTGTTTGTAGTACTATGTTATATTAATCTGTGATTTATGCCCACCTTTCCCAATTTTTCTTCAGTTTGAGCATTTAGGAATATATTCCATAGTCCATTATATACTTATCCAAGTACTATGTTTTTGGCATAGGTTGTATTTAAATGTTATGCAGTAACTAAAAATACATTACTGATACCCTTATTAATCTTGACTGTCCTTTATAAAGGTCCTTCACTGAGTGCTCATTAAATATCTGCCATGAGCCCTGTGGAGTATTGTATAAGATGAGAGAGAGACCTTATGGTTCCAGTGGCAGCATATGATCTATCAAGCAGATGTACATGAAAAGCATATGAAAAAGAAATAGAGAATAATACAAGATGGTATGATATCTGAATTTGGGGTACAGGATGTATAAATACTGTTGAAATTTAGAGAATAAAAAGAACAAGATAGCAAAAGCTTCATGAAAGAGGTACATCCTGAGATACTTTTTTTTTTTTTTAAGTATATTTGCCTGAAAGGAAGATGAGGCTGAATAAGGTATCAAACATGAAGTGCAAAATCTGAAACTGGTCAAATAACAATGTAGTCTCGCTGATAAGAACCTGCTCCCAAATGGCTCCAAGCATAGGATGACATCAGTGAATACTGTCTGAGAAGATGTTCCATTGCAAAAGGAAGTGTCCTTCCTACTCCAATCAAATAGTACAAATTAAATAACTTGAAGTATAGATATTTGGGGTTTTTTTATAGCTTTGAGGGGAAATAATTACAGAGTTTTGAAAATTTTGGTGGTGGGGTTCTGGAAGTAATTTCTTATATGTCAGAAAAGTTGTGTCTAGTTTTTAGGATTTGGAAATACATTTTTATAAATCTAAGTTTAATCAATCAAGGGTGAAAAAAACTTTAAACAAAATATCAAATATTTGACTTCATATAGAGGTAGTTTTACAAACTTATCACTATTGAAGTAGGTGCAGAATTTCTCATTTTAGCTTTGCTGATAGGATTTTTAGTTACATACTTTGGTTAGTGTTTGATATTTAGCAATGTTTCTGAACTTAAAGTTTTTTTTTTTTTTTAAGATTTTATTTATTTATTTGAGAGAGAGAATGAGAGATAGAGAGCACGAGAGGGAAGAGGGTCAGAGGGAGAAGCAGACTCCCCGCTGAGCAGGGAGCCCGATGCGGGACTCGATCCTGGGACTCCAGGATCATGACCTGAGCCGAAGGCAGTCGCTTAACCAACTGAGCCACCCAGGCGCCCCAGCAATGTTTCTGAACTTAGATAGAAAGGAAAAGAATCAGTCTTTTAATCACCCTGTACAATATCAAGCATTTGTGTCTGTAAAGATGTAATTTTCACATGTCCCAGTGCAGAATTTTTCATCAGTTTATTATTCTCTTAGAATAGTATGAAACTATTTTTCTAAGGTTAACTAATTTCAGAACTTCCTTTTAGATTTTTTTCCTGAAGGAGTCAGGTAATACATTTAATAAAATTACCTTAATAGGGTATTTTAAATAGGGTCACATATTTAAAAAGGTACTGGTCATGAGTATGCTCAAGCTGAGCAAATTTCTTTGGATTTCAATTTTATTTTTAAATGAGGGGTGGTAGGGCACCTGAGAACGCCTCTCCTTTGAGCTCCACGCTCAGTGGGGAGTCTGCTTGAGATTCTCTCTTTCCCTCTCTCAAATAAATAAATAAAATCTTTAAATGAGAGGTGGAAGTGGTAATTAGAAGACTTGATAAATTAAGATTTTATCCACTTTTGCTGTATAAAATGGGATAAAGTCTACCTTCCAGGACTGTTAAGAGAATTAAATGAGTTAATATATTACGGAAATGTTAATCACCATGTTCTCAATAAATTCTTCTTCATTGCTTTTGTTTATTTAGTTTCGTCATCAGTTTTGTCATTAGTTTCGTCTTTTGTTTATTTAGTTTCGTCATTGTTACTGTAAAAAGCAGTAACCCAAAATTAAAAGATAGAGATGAACAAAGACTTTTATTCCTTAGATTAGTTCTAATTAATAGAAATTTAAAAGTTGGCAGAAATTTTTAAATAAACTTTTAAACCCCCTTAACGGTAGAATTTTTAGTATTAAAATTACTTTAGTGGCTATCCATACGTGTACAAACTAGAATTGGGATCTGTAGTACAAATAAAATTAACACTATACTTATTTTTTTAATACCATGGATATTTGATCTGTTTGTCAAACCAGTTTAACAGATGATACCCCCTGACAAGAAAAACATCACACTGGGAGTGCCTGGGTGGCTCAGTCGTTAAGCGTCTGCCTTTGGCTCAGGTCATGATCCCAGGGTCCTGGGATTGAACCCCGCATCAGGCTCCCTGTTCCACGGGGAGCCTGCTTCTCTCTCTCCCACGCCCCCTGCTTGTGTTCCCTCTCTCACTGTGTCTCTCTCTGTCAAATAAATAAAAATCTTTTAAAAAGAAAAACATCATACTGTCCTTTCTTTATGAAACAAAAATTTGATTTACTAACCTGTGCAAGAAGCCTTAAACAACTGCCATCAGTAGCGAAAGATTGTCTAAAGCTGCTTTAAGTACAGAGTAGGAGTGGTTTTGTTGTTGAGTAGGAATAATATTCCATACTTTAAAAAAAAAAAAAACAGGACTTTGAGTGCCTAGGCTTTTAAAATTTATTACCTTGGGAGCTTAGGCTTTTAAAATTTATTAGAAATTGCACTTGAAGAACTTGTACTTGAATTGATGATGTGTACCACAGGATATACAGTTGAATTTGTAATGACTGGTATTTCTAAAACAACTTTCAAATAAATATTTTATGCTAAATACTTTACGAAAAGTTTTTCTAGCAAGTGGGAATGGATGTCCTAGTTATTTAGAGTCATAAATAGTCTATCACTATTGTATCTAAATATAACATTTTGCTAGCTTTTATTGTCATTAAATATGGTAATAGGTTACTGTGTTACATGGAAACTTTGGAACTAGAACAGTCCAAAGAGCTTCATTGAGGGCGTTTTTGGCCTATTTATTAGTTGAGTAAAATGTTTAACCATTAGGATTTTTCACTCGTATAAGTACTTAAGACTGCTTGACATGCTAACATGGTTTGGAAAAGGAGATGTGGTGTTTGGTGTACCAAAAGGATAAAAAATGCATACTTTATGTTACTTATTTTTCCTTACTATAATATAAAATGATGACATTAATTATAAAAATCAGGTTAGACTGTTTCATTATGTGTTTTAACTCTGATAAACTTTAACATTTAACTTATGCATTCTGTATCTGAAAGCATAATGTTCACTTTGCATCTAAACTCTTCAGTGCTTTAATGGAAGAATGATTGCATTTGAAAAAGCTAGTCATTGCCTGGGTCAAGACTGAAATAGATGTTCTTCGAATTGTAGAATCAAGAAAATGATAGCTCAAAATGAAAAAGTAATAAACCCAACCATTTTCATGAAGTTTAACTTTGTTCCAAGTTATGTATGTTACCTAGAGAGATAAATTAAAAATATATATATATTGAGGTAAGAATCACATAACATTAACCATTTTAAAGTGCTGAATTCAGTGGCATTTAATACATTCACAATATTGTGCAGTTAGGCAAATTCTTAAATAACTTTTTATTCTGAAATTAAAATTCCAAGAATAGTAAGGGAAACACCTGTATATCCTTTATCCTGATTCACCAATTTTTAAGATTTTGCCATATTTGCTACATTCTCTCTTTTCTTCCTCTTCCACTTTGTCTACATACACATACACTCTCACACACTTTTCTGGTATGTTTAAAAGTAGGTTACATACCACCTTTGCCTCAAAACTTCAGTGTGCATTTCCTAAGAACAGAGATTATTTTCCTACATGACCATAGTATGGGTATCAGATTCAGGAAATTTAACATTTAAACAATAATTTTATCTCTCTGTAGTCCGTATTCCAGTTGTGTTAATCATCTCATGCCAGTGCAGGCTTATGTCCAGGATCATGTATTTAATTGTAATGACTCTTTAGTCTCCTTTAATGAAGTGTTCCTTAACCTTTCTTTGTCTTCAATAACTTTGGCATTTTTGAAGATTATAGGCCAGTTATTTTATTTCTGTACTTAAGGTTATTCCTCAATTTAAGGTTAGCTGATGTTTCCTCAGTTATGTATTCTGAGCTGGGATATTACATTAAGTAATAACATGTCCTTTTCAGGAGGAACACAAGGTCTGTGTGCTGTTAATTTTGAGCACTAAGTCAAGGTGTTGTCTGGTCTCTCCACTGTGTAGTTAACTGTTTTTCCTATTGTAATAAATAAAAATAAGCAGTCTGTGGGGGAGCTATTCTAAGATCTCTTCTCATCAAACTACCCCCTAGATTTAGCATCTACTGGTGCTTCTTGCTTTAACTAGTCTTTAGTACGATGATTACAATTGGTGACTCTCCCCCCTTCTATTACCTTCCCCCACATTCCATCCTTGTACGTATTTATCAGTTTACTGTACAGAAGAGCTTTCATTATTCCCCCTCCTTTCCTATATCCCTCCTTTGTGGATTTTCATTTAATTCAACGGGTTGTAATCCATACTGCCCTTTATTTATTTCAGTACTCAAACTGTCACAGATTTGGCCAATGGGAGCCTTGTAAAGCAGGCCTATGTCTTTTTGATGTGTGTATTGTTTGTTTTTGTTTTTTGAGCACTTTCTCACTTTCTGCATGTTTCAAGCTTATCTTGTCCTTTTACTACTTAAGCCCTGGAGTCAGCCATTTCTCCAAGGACCCCTGGTTTTGGTTACTTTTAGTGGTGAGGCAGATTTTTAAAATAAAGATGATAGGGTAGATTAGATAGAGATGTTTGTCATAATTAAGATGTTGTTAGAATTTCTTAGTATGTAGAAACACCTACAGTAAGTACAAAGAGTTGGCACATGGGACAAAGAGCTTTTTTGAAGTATGGTGGTGGTTTTCTTTTGGATAATTTTGGGGTTTTTTTTTGTATTTTTAAACTTTAAGAGAATAAGCTATGTGAAGGATGCTGCATTGCTCTTCTCTCCCTGCTTTTCCCACTTCCAACAATGTAATTTGCTTTCCACAAATCAATTTAGTACAAAAAAACAAAAATCAAAACGTGCTTTACAAGTGTATGTATTGTAGATAACCTAATTATGTCAATAAAATGCTTCCATAGAAGGTATTCTTCCAGTGGTATTTCCTATTACAGCCACCTACGTGTAATTCATATACTTCTGTCAATATAATTCTTGTTTGGTTTTTGAATTGTTTATGCTAGCAACTGATTACTGAGTAATTTAAGTCTCAATTATGGCAGCGCTATTCTAATTAGAACGCTGGATGCTGGCACTTCATTTAGCAAACAAGTGTAAAATATCTCTGGGACATTTGTAGAAATAAGTATTGAGGATTAATTTTCTGTAGATAATCTTGGATGTATATCTTAAGTGTAGACTTATGCTTTATTTGCAAACCAAATACATAATTCATTTAGAATATGAAATGCTTTTGACTTAAATTGGGAAAAAATTGGCTATATGTTGAAAGTGGCATTTTTCCAACAGTTAAAAAAATAATCGTGTGTATTAAAAAGTAGCAAAATTACACAATTTTAAATAAAACAAATATAAGTAAGTTGCACATTAAGAATAGAAGAGTTTGAGAAATTTGATGGAGATACAACACTGCTGTTTGATTTTAACACAGATAATATCCCTTTGGTCATGTTGGAATTTATAAGGAGTAATTTGAAAATAATACATTCACATTCCTTTTAGACTGGTAATATTTTTCAGATGGAGCTTTTTAGGATATATGATGATAATCATCTTTTAGTGAATGAATTAAAGTATATTCCTAATGCTTATATAGTCTCTTGATAAGAAGGCTAAACTTGTAGGTATGCTTCTCATGTCAGATACCTATATGACAGAGAATGAAGTGTTGTACTAAGGATTGCAGAAACCCACAGGATGACTTGGTTTATTCATTTCATTAATTTTATTGATCGTTTAGAACTCTTTCAGATACTTGAAGTGTAGTTGTAAATAAGTTTTGGTGGGGAGAGGTAAATAAAACAAGTAAATAAAATAATCATATTTTTAAGTGTTATGAAGAAAAGGGGCTGAAGTAGAGAATGATGAATGGGACTATTTTAAATAGAATGGGAGAAGAAAGCCTTTCTGAGGACATGGTATTTACGTTAAGACTTAAAAGATTTTTAAAGAGAGTAGAGGAAAGAGGTTTCCAGAGAGAAGATAGTATGGAATAAGCAAAGCGGTGAAAGAGCTGGTGAGAAAGAGAACAGTATGGAAAGAAAATGGAAGAAGGTAGTCTCAGGGAATGTTTGACCACTGAATGGAGTTTGGGTTTATTGTAAGTGTAATAAGAAGCTGGTGAGGAATTTCAGTAAGCAAGGGAGTGAAATGATTCCACTGATGGAGCTACTCTTGGTGCTCAGTTGGCTAATGGATCAGAGAGGGGACAAGTAGAAGGGGGCAGTGGTTAAAATTGTGATTATAACATAAGTGATTAAGAGCAAAAGCCCTGAACCTTGATCTCTGGATTCAGGCTACCTAAGTTGAAATCCTAAGCATACCACTTAATAGTTGTATGGCCTTGAGCAAGATATTTAACCTCTTTGTGCCTCAGTTTCCTCATCTGTAAAATGGGAATAGTAGTAGTAATTGCCTCATAAAGTTGATTAGATGAATTGTTTGCAAAGGGCTTAGAACATTGCCTGGCCCATAGAGTTAGGTAAGTTAAGTGTTTAAAAACCAATAAATAAGGCCATCTTATGGAATAAAATGTGAAGTGCGCAATAAAATGTGCTCAGTTTGTGCTGTTTGCCTTACTTGGGAAAGAATACACAAGAATTACTGCCGTGCAGAGTCCTCTGCACAGCTCTTCTGCGGTAACAGATTGTGCAAAGTGAAGGCATGGTACTAGTATGTACAAGTTTCGGTTAACAAGGTGCCATGCAAGCAGGGCTGCTTGTATAAGAATTAACAGCATCTGTAGAGGGGAAACCTTTGATGGCTCCCTAATCCATAGTTGACACTGAGCACGAGTAGGGGGTTTAAAGTTTTTGAAGTATTTTTTAACTTTAGATTTCGGTGTTTAACTCTTCACATGTTTCTGTGAACATAGAATTCTTGTGCCAACGTGTGTCTTAACTTTTTAAGTTTTTGTTAGGGGTCAGTAAGCTAATTTTAGGGGATATAGCAAATTAACAAGTCTTTCTGGCCGTGCCTTCAAAAGACCTCAGATTGAAACAGGAGAGCCTTTTTTCCCCTTTTATTTTAAGTAGGCTCCATGCCCAACGTGGGGCTTGAACTCAAGAATCTGAGATCAAGAGTCACATGCTCTACTGACTGAGCCAGCCAGGTTTACCCCCCGCCCCCCGCCACAATAGCCTTTTTAAAAAAAATTCGTGAAAGTAGTATTTCCCATGTCATTCTCTGTATATTTGTTGGTCAGGGGATATTTATTTTAGCCCCCTCTGTCTATATCTTAATCTCAGTTTGTCTTATATCCCCCTCTCTGTTACCAAGAGATTATGGATTCCATATATATATTCACTGGTCAGTTATTAAATACCCATTTTATGTGAGGCATTCATGGTTAGGTACTGAGAGGGAAGTAAAAATGCATAATATACGGTACAGTCATTTCTTGTTTTTTGAGGTGCACAGGTTCTACAGAGCACCACAAACACTGAGTTAGCAAATACTGAACCATTGTTCCCAGGTTAGGCTCCTTTATGCCTCTGTTCACATTTTCATCATCCAATCAATGCATAACAATGTTTTGTGTCTATTTCTATATGAACACATTTATTACATATATTGTTGATTTAGTGACACTGAGCTCAGGGCCAACCACGCTATACCTCATGCCTGAACAAAGCTTACCTGACACAGGTATTTTCTCTGTAAGGCACATTACAGCCTTCTTACGTTTAGGAACTCTGTAGACAGCACCTTAACACCAGGCTTGAAGATCATTTAAACAGTGAAATCACCAACAAAAAGCACAAAGATGTGAAAAATCATGTCATTGCATAGACCAGGGAAAGGATACTTGTTTACAATATGAGAACTAAAACAATAAGGCAGAGCATAACCTTTTTGACCTCACCTGGAAATGTGCACAACAGATGACTCAAATTTTTCACTGCTCTGCTCATGTTCACAAGTGACCATGAAAGTGCTGTGAATATTGATTTTAGTGTTACAAAAATATTTTAGTGAGCAAACTTAAATACAGAATCCTCAAATAAGGATCAGCTATACTTGTTTCTAAAAAATTTAACAATGTTTTAAGGGGGAATTAAGATTAAGTTCATACAAAGCTATTGTACAGGGCACTATCATTCATAAGAGTTATAAATGTAATGTTTATTTCATCATAGGAAGGGGAGGTTATGGGTTAGAAGAATCAGGTAAGCTTCATTTTTGTATCTTTGTTAAAAACTAGGTTCGAATTTAACTGAAAGATTTCAGGAGGGAACAGTTACTGAGGTAAGAAAGGGCATGTTTAAATTTCAGTTGGTAATCCAGTATAATTATCCCATTAAAGAAATGAAACAGAAGTAATGGGAGGAAAGGCTAGACAGGTAGTTTGAGGCCAGATCAAGCAGGTCCTGATCATCAGGAATTTTTTAGTCAGAGGAAAGAAGCTATTTAAGCTGTTTGTTCAATTACTCAATATTTATTGAACATCTGCTCTCACCAAGCCTTTTACAGGCACTGGGGATCTTTAAGTGAGAAAGACAGTTTGTGTCCTCTGGATGTTTTCAGTCCAGAGGGGGAGAAAGATAAAACAAACATGTCTCTTACAATACACTAATTTTAGTTTTAGATCAAGATAAAGAACAGGGTGCTATGAAGTGCATATAGGTAGATCCCCAGAATTAAAGGAAGATTTGGAGGAAGTGACATTTAAACTAAAACCTGATGGTGAGGTGAAGTGAGGCCAGGGGCAGGGTTGGGTAGGCAGAGGACTTTCAGACAGAGGGAACAGCTTGTACAAAGGCCTAGAGGTAAGAATGACAGTGGTGGGACTAAGAAAGTAAACTGATACCTCACACGAAGGACCTGTTTTGGTCATGTTAAGGAATTTGGACTTCATCTTGAAGGTAATAAGGAAGACTTCGTAGGATTTAAAATGGGGACTCAGGATTGGTATTTCAGGAAGAGTTCGCTTTGGCCCTAGCCTGGGGGGAGATAGAGGAGAAGTAGAGACATTAGTTACAAGATTGTTGGCAGTAATCTGGGTGACAAATGGTCGTGACCTTGGTCTCAGGTAGTGGCAGTGTAGGTAGGGAGAAGTAGATGGACATATTAGAGATACTTAGAACTTACAGGAGAAAAGGCCAGGGAATGGATTTGCTGCTGGATGGGAAGAGGGGAGGGAAGTAATCAATTATAATGTTGAAGCCATAACTGTGGATGATACTATCCACGGATACATGAAAAGGAAAATGTTTAGGGAAGGTGGTAATGAATTGGTGGACCAACATGACCAACACTAAATATTAGGAAACTGAATCTGGTCACGGTTTGAAGGATGAATAAAGAGAAAATATACCCAAAATGGAGAGATTGTTAAATGGCTCTTGTCAAAGTCTAGGTTAGAGATGAGGGCCTGTATTTTTTTTTTAATGATTTTATTTATTTGAGAGAGAGAAAGAGCATGCGCACAAGCGGCGGGGCGGGGGTCGGAGAGGGATAAGCAGAGTCCCTTGCTGAGCAGGGAGCCTGACACGGGGCTCAATCCCAGAACCCCGAGATCATGACCTGAGCCAAAGGCAGTGCTTAACCGACTGAGCCCCGTAGGTGCCCCCTGATTGCCTGTATTTTTAATGCAGCTCGAGCAGGTCTTGGAAATTAATGGGAAGTAAGCATTGAGGGAAAAGTCTCCCAAAGATGACTCCAAACATCCCAACAACTGCATGCAGCCTACCCAGCTTTATGATGTGCCCCCAGATCATTTTTCAGGATGAGAAATAATGAAGCTGCCTTCATGTTGCTCCTTCTCAAATACCTGGAAACTAATATTTTATTGTTAAAAAGCAGTTCTAACCCGTAAGAAGCATAATTTTTTCACCCTTGGGACTTGATAAAGCTAATTTCTTTTTGAGTATCTCATATATGTATTTCATCAGTCCTTGTGAAAAATGTTACTCCTGCATCAGGGGGCCCAAAAAAGCAGCAGTCAGTGTGAGGGTAAGGGGCTGTGAGAAGAGGCAGTCCCTCTCTTTTCTTTAGCTCTTTGCCCTGTTTGTGTTCGTTCAACAGTGCATTATAAAATATCATAAAATAAGCCAAACATGCAGGAAAAAAAGATGTTTAATATAGGGTTATTAAAAGAGAATATTGAGAAATTAACACTTAAAGCTAAAAATAGAGAACCTTGAAGGGATTGGAATAAAGCTTAGAAGTTTTTTAAAACCCAGTGGAAAAAAAGGGCACAAAAAGTAAAACTGATGAGACTTAAACAAAGATAAGAAACTGAAATCAACAGTAAAGATCAGTCAAGAGGTTTTTTTAATATGACAAAAATAAGTGAGATGTAAAGCAAGATAAAAGGCTGAAAGTCAGCCATCAGATAAGAATTTAAGAACATAAAAGGTTAAAGGAAAAGCTATCCATTAAGAAAAAATAAGAAATAACAGATACTAAGAATGAGTGGTAAGAGGAAAGGTATAGATGATTTTGGAAGTCTAACATAAAGGGCAGTTTTTAAAAATAGTGCATACCAAAGTGGGTTTTTTGGGACACTTAGAAAATGTTCCAAGGAGAAGGTATGTTATATCCAAAGTTTTAGAAATGTTTAATAGAGTCCCCTCTTGGAGACTCTCAGTGCAGTTTAGAATATAGTCTCTGAGAAGTGCTGTAGTAATAAAATTGCCTTTGTTTTACATAATATCTCCCAAACCTTACCATGTTTTACAAGATACTAGAGTACTATTCTAGAAGAAAATAAAAATGGAAATCTTAAAAGTTAGAGATAGACTTTAAATTAAAAAAAAAATCAGCTGGAATTAGAAAATAGATTTGGGTTGGGGCTGGCATTCTTGGGGAATAGTCTCCAGCACTGTTCTGCAGCTAGCCAAAAGATAGCAACGTGACACCCTTACCTTCTGGTCCTCCATCCAAAGCTGTCTTCACAAAGCTTTTATCTGTGCAGACAGGGCACTGATATAACACATACAGGCTGCTGAGCCAGAGGAGTGGAAACTGATCCTCAGCAGAATTAAATCAGCTCAGCCATGGGACACTGCCCTAGCAAGTGAAGAGAGGTTTTATATACAAATGCTGTTTTTCTTTTCCTTAAAAGAGATTATAATTTTTTCACCATGTAAATTTTAAACAAATGTGTCCCTTCACACACTGTTTTTCATGGGTTTTTTTCCTTCTAGGTTTTGTCCACATGCACATTTGTTTTTATATAGTTGATAGTGGTTAGTGTTCATCAGTTTTGTGTTGTGAGAGCTCTCTTTCTACGGCAGTGAAAGGAAAAGTATTTTCTAGTATGGCAGTCTCTACCTGTTCCATTGCTATATTGTTCCAAGCACCATTGCTGCCACATTTTGGAAGCAACTTTTTATCCTTTCCTGAACCACTTAAAGCCTTCTTTTCTTCTGCCAGCCATAGAACATCCCCTCCCCAAATCTTACTGCTACCAGAGTGCCTCTCTGGAAAATAACTCTTGAACATCATGGGACTGACTAGCGAATGGTTGGGACAGCTTTTTTGTAAGCCTGTCATCTGCTGCCCAACTCATGGTAGCAGCAGCACCTGTGCTAGAGGGAGAGTAGAAGGGCTTCTGTATAAGTCATCAAGACCTATGAACATCCAGACATTTCCTAGTTTATTGATTTGTGTTCTTGCAGAAGAAACAGGATATAGAAACCAGGTATCGTGGCCCTTAAATGCTTTGTTCAGCCAGCCACCTCATGGAGCGAATTATACAACCTTTTTTTTGGCATTTTGAAAGCTCAGAATTCTGAAATTTCTGATATTACTGAATTGTAGACATAAAACCTCACTGCTAGATAATTTCCCTTATTATAATAGCTTAAAAGTCTTTGTTTTTGGTATAATTTGCTTTGGGATATGCAACTCCAGTAGTAGATATGAATGAGTTTATTGAATCCCCAAAAAGTTAGAGACTTTATTTTATCAGCTGATGTCAGATTATCACTAAAGGAGAAATTGCTGCTTTATGTAAAATAAAACCATAGTTCACAGTTGGTGGTACGCCAAGATTAATAAGGAGAGTGAACTTCAAAATATAAATTCTCTTGAGTGTAAAATAGCGGTTCTGTGCTGGGGCTTGTATTAATAGATACTTGTCTTATCTCTTAGTCATACTCATTTCCAGGTCTTTGGCCACTTATTAATAATAGAATTGTTTTTGCCTTGCTATATACTTATATCCTTAAAATCTTCATTTTAATGCTGCACTGTGGGTCAGATGGGCTGCTAGTTACCGTGACTATAAAGTTCTGCAACAGTGAATGAGATGTGGGTAAGTAATAGACTTATGTTAGTTTACTGTAAGGGGCCATATAAAGAATATCTTCAAACTAAAAATAATACATACTGGCAGAAAAATAACCACGTGTGCTGAATGGTAGGTACACGTACCATTTCATTTCATCTCTTTTGTACGTAGGAACTATCTCTGAGATGAGGAACCTTGAGACACAAAGTGGTTGATTTGTCCAGGGATCCGAGACAGAAATCAGGCCCAATTAACTTCTAATAAATTATTGGTCAGTTAATGTACATATTATTTTGCTTTTCTACAAAATAACCATAAAAGATGAAGCAGATTATGAGAATACATAAATGTGCAGTATTTTCCTTTAGGGTGGTCTTGTGTTTTGGAACAGTTCCTGGAATCAGGGCCCATTTTAATGTTTGAAAATGGGTTGCTATCAAATGGGTTATTTTATTTGGTATTGCTAACCACTGAAGTTGTAAGGAAAGGGAAATAGTTTTATAGTTTCTTCCTCCCACAGGTCATAATTCAGTTGTGGACATCAGGATGTTTTTCTTGGCTTATCTCATTCATGTAGTTTTTCTTGCACATCTGTTACATAAATTACTAAACTATTTCCTTGAAAAATTGCCAGTTTAAGTCACACTTAATAGTGATCAAGAGGTCGGTAACTGTTGGAAAAGAGAATTAAATGACAGACATATTGAGGGGCAGAAATCCAACTATCATCCTGGTTTAAGTATTTTTTTGTTTTGGATCAGTTCCTAAATTCTTTGAGGTGTTGGAATAATTATGTGTGGCTTCTAGAGTTTCCCAAAAGACTTTATGTTGGACTATAAACAATTAATGACTTTTTAACATAAAAAGGTATTTTAGTCACTGCTTCCGTAAGTTTTTATCTTCAAGTGATCAATTTATGTATACATTCTAATCTGGTACATAGTTTGCCATGTGAAACTAAATTTGGAGTATTGAACTTTTTAAGACTTACTCATTTTATGTAACTTTCCTGACCTTGAATTCTATGTAAACCATAAAATAATGATTTTCTGTGGTGTTTTTTGGGGAAAAGTTCATAAGACATTAGTTCTGCTAGTCACATTTTAGGACAGCTTTACACTTAAGTGATGAACATATCAATTGTTAAAATCTCAGAAACTTTAGATTAAGTGGTTAGTTTTGGCTTATGTAAACTGATATTGAATCAATACTGGAAATTCTCCTGGAATGTTAGGTAAACTTCCATGAGCAAGGGACCAAGTATTTACTTAATGTACAATTTGAAATTGTATGGATTTGGAATGCTAGTTTTTAAGCTTGTAATCTTTAGATAAAGATCTCATTTGGAGTACTAATGATCTGTAATGGGTATATTTACGGATTAGAAGAGCAAATATGTCATAAGTCAGTTAATGTCAGTTACTGATAAAAGTTCTTTTAATATTTTTTGCATTACATTTCCTACTGTGTAACTGCTCTCCTTTCTAAAATGTAGTAGATTCTTTTTTTTTAGATTTATTTTAGAGAGAGGGTGCATGAGAGCGGCGGTTGGGGGTTGGGGGAAGAAGACAGAATCCACAGCAGACTTGAACTGAGCACAGAGCTGACGGGGGGCTCAATCCCAGGATCCCAAGACTGTGACCTGAGCCAAAACCAAGAGTCAGATGCCCAATTGACCAAGCCACCCAGGCACCTTAAAATGTAGCAGATTCTTGATTTCTCTGTTGCGTTTTGACTTTTTAAAATAGATTTAGACTTGTTAACAGGAAATGATGTATAATTTTATTATGATCCAAATCTGATTTACATCTGTGGGAACAAGTCACTTAGCTAAGCCAGTAACTGGCATCCACAGGGCAGCTCGGTTTTGTTATGCTACGGCTCTGGGGCTGTTGTAACTTAATTTCTTTGTGAAAAACCACTCAAGAAAGCCAGTACTGGTAGTGAATGTGGCACAGCCTAAGAAAATGATTAACAGAAAATAGTAGCATTACAAAGTGTATTTAGAGAGGAACACATTGGGTTTGATAGTACCTTGGATTGATGACAAATCTATATGGAAACAATAAAAAAATATAAAAAGTATTCTGCCATGCATAAGTTTCCTGCCTAAGGAAGAACTCTTGATGAATCTATTGGTACCTTGTGTTGGGGAAGTATACAGAATGTACAGAGTACTTCAAACTCTTGATCAAATCTGGAAGACTGTCAGGAGTCTATACAAACACGTAATTTTGATGGTAAACAAAGGTCTTCAGTTAATCGTTCACAAAGTTTCATGTTTCATGTTCTTAGTCTTTTCTACCTGCGGAGTATGTTTAGTGTTTAATTTGCTCCCCATTGTCCCCCCCCAAAAAATGAAAATACATTTTTATACGATTTATCTTTCTACTTTATCTGTAAGTAGTACAAACACAGTCTAAAAATTTGAGTTAAGATTATAAGAATATTGAGCTGTATCAATCAACAATGTTCAGTAACAGGAAAACATCAGTTTAAAACACTAAATTTTATACTCCCAGTTCCCCATCTCCATGATAGTACTGAACTGAACTATTACAGAAATTGAAGGCCAACATCAATCAGAATGGATCAAAGAATTTGGTAGTAGAATGATGGAAGAATAGCATTTGGCTTAGAAAAGAGTATGTATAGCCCTTAATTTTCTTACAACTTAAAACAATTAGAATTTCAGTTAGAATTCCATCAGCTAGAGGTACTTTTCTATTGTCATATCACCTGGAACACCTGAAATGGTGTTTTTGAACATTAATACATTTTCTGTGGTTTTCATGTCTTAGGCAGGCAGCTTGAGTTTGGGTTTAAGCAGTTTTTTCTGTCTGTACTATGTTTTTAAAATGTTTTAGGTGTCCAGTTATAGTATCTAACTTGATCTTTGAGTATCCAGAATTACCTTAAAAAGAACTTTAAAAAGTTGAAGCTTTAAAAAGAACTATGGGACTCCTCTACTCATTAAAACCTGTCAGTAAACTGTTCTTTAATATTTATTTGGTGTTAATTTTTTTACTATGCTAGCTAAAGGATGAGGTGTAGTATTTCAGTGGCAAATTCTTCATGGTTATTTTAAAAAGCAGAGTTTTATGTTTCAGCATTTAGTATTTTAATGTTCCCTCTTGAAAAGTAAAGAGGAAAACAGAAGGTGCATAATCCAGCATAGTCCTCTATGTAAATAGATGAAGTCATAAGTAATATGCACATGAGCATCCCACATATTTATGATGTAAGTGGATTGAAATAGGGCATATGCTTTTTAAGTAACCAGGTTACTCTCCTGAAATCTTGTTACTGCAGAAGGATGGATAAGAGAGCCTGGATTTTTGATGTCTTCAATTTCAGTTTTTCCCTATTCAAACTTTTTTTTTTTTTTTTTTACCTTGCTTTTAAGAGTATTTGTGTTTGGGTGGGGGCACATTGGTTTCCTCCTTTCCAGTTGGTTACTTTGTATTTAAGACTTAGTAAAACCAAAGAAAATGTAACTTCCATGACTGAGAATACATTTCTTTTAAAGATTAATTCAGCATTTAGTTCTTCAGCTCGGAGCCTGATGTAGGGCTCCATTCCACCACCCTGAGATCATGACCTGAGCTGAAATCAGGAGTTGGACTCTAAACCAACTGAGTCACCCAGATGCCCTGTTGTCATCTTCATATATTAACTAGCAAGCTTTTTCTTTTAGGTCATATGTTACTAATTCTCTAATTGTTAGGACATTGAGGCATAATAGAACATGGGCTTTGGAATTAGAAAACCTAGCAGAGTTTGAACATCCACTGTTTACTAATTATGTGATACTGAGTGAGTTTATTTAACTTCTCTACTAGGGAGTTGCTATTAAATACATTTTTCCTCTCTGTTCACTCATTTTTTTCTATTTGGTAGAAGGGGCTGCTGCTGGTAATGACAGCGTGGCAGCACTAGAGAGAAACTGGCCAGCATTAGGTTTGTTATATTTTTTCTTCTGTACTTCCCAATATTTATTTTATTAGTTTTCTTCTGGTGTGGAGGGAGCACTGTGTAGTTTATTCCTTGTATTAGCACTTTAGCTGTTTTATATCTAAAATACTATATAATCAGATATAATATTTGCTAAAGCAACATGAATTCTACTGAACCATTGCTTGTGTTAAGACATTTTTCATTGCTTTGTGTTTTATTTTCAGATCAAGAAAGACTTTTTTTTACGGGTAGCAGATATCCTGCCAAGTAGATCAGTTGGTTTTTCCACCTCCCTACACCATTTCTATGCAACTTCAGATTTTTGCTAACAAATGAAAGTTATGGATTTGTTGAATTTAGGAGTACTAGACTTCTTGGTTCTTGATCACAAATTTGATTCTGTTCACAGGACTGTAATAACATGTTACTTGATTTTAAAATATGAGTATTGAACCTATAAAATGTTCAGCTTGCAAATAAGGGTAATGTGGTAAAGGCCATCCCCTGATGAAAAATGAATATCACATGGTCTGTTATCAAAATTTTAGAGCAAGTATTTTTTTATTATGTTATGTTAATCACCATACATTACATCATTAGTTTTTGCTGTAGTGTTGCGTATAACACCCAGTGCTCCACATAGAACATGCCCTCTTTAATACCCATCACCAGGCTAACCCAACCCCCACCCCCTCCCCTCTAGAACCCTCAGTTTGTTTCTCAGAGTCCCATAGTCTCTCATGGTAGAGCAAGTATTCTTAAAACTATTGTCCTGATGTTTTGGCCAGAAGCTTTCAAAAAAAAGGGGGGGGTGGGGAACAAGCATTAAAAAAAGGAACTTGTTACCTGAGAAAACTGTTTTTTTGTGTGTTCATTTTATGGATGTTTTATTATTTTTAAGTTATTGAAAGATTGAAACTTTACAGGGACCATATAATAGTTTTACCTGTATCATAAAAGTATCTTCTGAAATCTTTGTGGCATTGAGAAAAAGAGGTGACTTTTAAGTGTAAGTTTTAATGTTCAGGAATCATTCTTTCCTAAAAGAGTTTCTTAAAAACATGTTAATTTTAATATTAGGTACTTAAATTGTTCCCTGTAGTTTTACACATAATAGCCCTTGGTATACATATTGTAGTGTATATACATATACTTTAGTTACTAGTTGGCTGCACTTACTAGCCTGATAAAACAGCACTTCGGAAGTACAAAGAGTTCTTAACATGGTCTACCATGATGCTTATTTGCCTAAAAAGAGTTAAAATGTTGCTAATGATGTTACATGTACTGATGATACAGTACTTTCTATTTTTAATGGCATTTAATACTTTTCCCTTGGTTACAGTATAAAATTCATGGGAGGAAATTCAGAAAATACAGGAAAATATAAAGAAAAAATACTATTATTTAAAACCATTACTTTGAAAGCTGTGTCTCTGTCTCTTGTTGCCCGTTTTCCTGTTACTTGGACTCTCTGTGTCTGTAAGTTTGGATGTAAATATGCGTGCAACCAATAAAACACAGATTTAAATAATCTAAAAGAAAATACTGCTAAATATTTTCCTGATCTCAGAGTGAATGAAGTCTTTATAATAAGTTTAAAACAAAAAGAAGAGAACATTAAAAACATTTTTTTTTTAAAAAGGAAGGTAAAATTAAGGCAAGCTGGGAAAAATACTTCTTACTACATCAGTCTGTTTCAGCTTCCTTATCCCTTTGTTAACAGGTAGAACTGAATTATATCTAAGCTTTACCTTTTCTCTTGGTATATACTTTTGTTTTAACAAAGCATGTTCGGGGCACTTAGGTGGCTCAGTCGTTAACATGTCTGCCTTCAGCTCAGGTCATGATCCCTGGGTCCTGGGATCGAGCCCCACATGGGGCTCTCTGCTCAGCGGGAAGCCTGCTTCTCCCTCTCCCACTCCTCCTGCTTGTGTTCCCTCTCTCGCTGTCTCTCTCTGTCAAATAAATAAATAAAATATTTAAAAAAAAGAAAAGCATATTCTTGAACTTTTTGACAGGAAAAAATTATCAATAAGGATCATTCAAATTTTTTCTTGTCTATTGTTAATGCAGATTAGAAGAAGCATTGACCATCTATAAGTAAAAGCCCCATTTTAGCTTTTACTTTCAACCAGTCTTGTCTCTAAAACGACCCAAACTTACTAAATAAAATAACCTTGGTATTTTATCAGTAGTGAGTGGTGAAATAAACAGAAAATGAGGAATAAAGAGGAGAGCCAAAATGAACACTAATAATTTACAAAGTGAATAATCAACCCTTGAATAATTGAACATTGGCTATGTGGACACAGCCATAGAAGCATGGGTGCAGAATTTGAGGGCAGTAACTTTCATCATTTAGCATTAAAGATCCAGTGAATGAGTGGTGCTGGGTTGTTCAGGGTTAAGTACTCTCACTGGGGACTCCCTTAGCCCTGTCCGACCTATTGGGGTGTTGTGAGGAGCAAATGGAAAAGCACTATAGACGCAGTGAAGTCTTACCAATACAAACTAATGATTTTAATTGTGGATTTTATCCTAGTAAAAAGCAGTGGTTCAGTATTGCTTTAAGGTAAAATCTTCAGAACATGAGCAGTTTCTTATATTCTTCACTCTTTGGTTATTTCCTGGTAATTTCCTATGATTTTGTTTGCAGAACACATCCTAGACCTTTGTCTGAGTTTTGTGTGTGTTAAAAAACTGTTGGGAGAGCCCCCTCTAGTGTCTGAAGTATCCATTTTTAAAAACATTTTTGTCACTCAGAAGTTTTAGGAATTAAGCTAGCTATTTTTCCTTTCACATCTGGACATAATTTCTTTTTTTCTTTTTTGGGGGGAGGGAAGGGGTTATTTTCCTTTTTTAAAAAGGTCACTGGAATTATGGGTAGGGTGTGGATTAAGGGCAGTGGAAGACATGGGAAAGGAAGGATCAAAATGCCATTTTTACCTTTTTAGAAATAGTTATTTTTAAGTGAGCTGGAATAAGGCCAAACTATACAGTGTCATGTTTTGTTTTGTTTTAGTTTACATTTGTTTCTGAATTAGGTGCAGCTTAAAAATACTTTGTTTTGGAATTCTCTGTGGCCATCAGATCTCATCTTAGAGTTCTTTGCAGTTTCTGAAAGCAGCAGTTTCACTAGAAAATGGCTTTAAAATAGAGCCTGGTTTTCTTCATGGAAGTTGTGTGACTTTGTTACTTTTTGTATTATCATTGCCTTATCTTTTTGTGGATATACTTTGTAACTACATTGTAGGTATTCTAATGCTAAGTTGTCATTTTACATAGTTCCCATTGTTTTTCAACCAAGGAAATAAGGCGATTCTTAAATCATTGGCTCTCTGCCACTTCTCCCTGTAAACACACAGCACTCAAACACACAGGCCTTCAGCTAAGAATCTTGTGAAGGGTTAGAGAAACAGGACCTTTCTCATTTGACCCATGGGCTTTTGTAGCTTGAACAAGGAAAGTAGTGTTCTGAAAGCTACAGCATTTATGAAGGCTCTAGTAAAAATATTTCATGTGCGTGGACTAGAGATTAACTCCTTTCATCTTGTTCTCTAGCAGATTAAACAATGCAAACAGATTTTAAGTGCATTCTTGGTAATGAAATGCTTGGGTGAATTATAATCCTAATTGCTATTGTTCATTCCCACAGCTGCATGTTGACACTTATAACTGCCTAAGCCACGCATTCTTCAGCCACTAGGATAAACAAAAGCATTTTGAAATCCATCATTTTGGGGCATCTTAAATTGCAAATCTGTCATTGGCTGCCTTGATTTTATTTTGTTTCCATTGTTGAAGAAATTAGAAAAAAATGTTACTCCTTTGTATTTATACATAAAATTATTGTCAATAGAATCATTACTGGGTTTTTATGAAAATTCATTCATTAATAGCCTTAATTTTTAAAGAAGGCAGTGGAAATTATGTCGCAGGGAAACAATTTCTATTTATGTTCTCAAACTAGTTGATATTTTAGGAGGCAGCTTTCTCCAAAATTTAAAGAAAGTAATAGGGTTTCACTTTTCTTCCTTAGTAGAATAGTCTTCTGAATGTAAATCTAGAAGCTAGATTTATTCTGTGATTTGGCAAGTCATATTTATATGTGTAATGGCTCCTTTCAAATTTGACCCAAAACATTTATTAGTCTCTTTCTTTAAGAGAAATGTTCACAATGAATTTAAAATGTATATTTCTTTATATTTGGGAAACAGGTTTGAATACCACTTAAGTCAAATTTTCCTTACTTGAAAAAACAGAACCTTTTGATAACTGAAAAACCATACAGCAAGAGTAGACTATATGGAAGTAATAATTAACAAATTTAGACTGTTTCTAAGGCTAAATTTTAAGTGGAAGATTTGAATGACTGTATCCATAGGTATCTTATTAGAACAAGTGCTCAATAATAATTGGAGCTTTAGATGTCAAATGGATACTACTACAAGTCACAGTTTCACAGTATTTTATTCCTCAGAATGTCTGAATTCTTAAATCCATTTGAGTATGGAAATTCTGTTTTAATGACCAAACTTTTTGCCATCTTGTATCTTAATTTTAAGGTACTCTTTTCAAAGTTAATTCTTTCTTATAAAATATTACTTAATATTTTTAAATCCTCTTACTAGGTGATTATTATGTGATAATAATAATAGCAGCTAACCTGTATTGAGCAATTTCTGTGTGTCAGACAGTGTGCTGTTAGATACCATTTGAGATGCTACCCTTTGAGGTAGTGTTCTTCTTACTTACTCCCATTTTGCACTTGAGGAAACTGAAATTAAGACAATTATAATAATTTTGCCAAAAGTCACAAAGTAACTGGAGTCAGATCTTTCTGACGCCTAGAACCCATGTTCTTGACACTGCTGAAGTCTTAAGTGAAAGTTAAATACGTTGTCATACAGTTTCCTGATGGATTATTATGTAGCCATCAAAAGTGAGGCTTATGGTGACTAGTGACATAGAAAACATACAAGTGAAAAAAGACCAAGGGATTACAGTTAAATGTTCATAGCAATTCTAAATATTTTTAGTGTTATCTTTGGTTTGTCATTGCTTTTTTTTTTTAATGCAATATAAATAATGTTCTGCTCTTATATAATTTTGCTAACCAATTTACAGAAATTCTGTAAGGAAACGAGTGCATATAAACCAGATCTGGTCAGAAAACTGACAGCTTAGTTTTATAATAGACTCTAGCATGTTCAATTTCCTTTTTAATTTGACCCAAAGCCATTTTTTGCTGGACTTATGCCAGCTCTAATGTAATCTCTCATCTGTATTCTGGAAGGCTAATGGAATAGTCAAATTTTCTTAAATATAACTTAAATGTGTTATATAGTGTCCTCGAAGTAGCTTATGCACAAAAGATGTTTTCTTTCCCACCATGTAGAGGTATCTCATTAGGACACCCAGTAGTGTCATTATTAAGTTTTCATGTGTTTCTCAGTTTTGATGCTAATCTTTGTGTATATGTGTGTGCATTTTTTTCTCTGCAGAACCAATGTGGTTATGAATTATTCAGAGATCGAGTCTAAGGTTCGAGAAGCAACGAATGATGATCCTTGGGGACCTTCTGGGCAACTCATGGGAGAGATTGCCAAGTAAGTGATAATTTGACTCAGCAGTGCAGAAAGAATCCAACTATGTTTACATAGAAATATGAAATTTGCTTTCAGTTTTAAACAGTTTAGCTGCCAGATATAAATTTCGCATAATCATTCAGATAGTAATGGAGGAAGTTTTATGCAGAGTCCATTTGCCCTTAAAAATGAGCTCAAAAAAGTAAAACAAAATTTTTCAATGAAGTTTAGAGACTTACTGTAGCTTTTCATAAAATTTTGACAAATGTGTATAAAATAACTTGAAATAAAGTTAGGAATTTTTTTTTTTTTTTTTTTGATGAGCACCTTGACCACTATCCTGGTAAGTAAAGGGTTTGTAAATGATGATATTAGTGGGGTTTACACGTGTGCTACATATTTTACAAACTATGAGAAAAATATTTTTATGGAAGCATATCTAAATTTTTCCAATTAAATTGCTTATTAAATTTTTTAAGCTTTGGAAAAACACAATAACTTAGAACAAGCCTGCCATCTACTGTCAAAATTAATATATTGCAAAGTCTTGAGGAAAATTCTTTTTCAGGGCTACATTTATGTATGAACAATTTCCAGAACTTATGAACATGCTTTGGTCACGAATGTTAAAAGACAACAAAAAAAATTGGAGAAGAGTTTACAAGGTATGGACATCAGATTGTTTTTATTATTTGACATGTTGAAAACAAATGCTTGAAATTTTAAGGTATACATATATAAGTGATTATGAAGGACATTAAATCCTAGAATAGAATATTCTTAAACAGGTAAAAGAAGTAGATTTGCTACGTGTGTTGTTTTCTAGTCACCATAAACAACTGTTCTGAAAGTAAAATGTTTAAAATTAATAATACTTATAAATATTTTCATTTTATTAAAATTTTTCCTACTGGAAATATATTTGTGTATTAAAAGTAATGAATCTACAGATGGATGTATATTTAGTGGATGAGCAATTAAGATGAAAACCACAGTCTAATATGGTTTCTCATCTCTACATAAAAATTTGCCTAATTTATAATATTAACACAGTATTCTGCAGCAGAAATATGTTAGTTTAAAAATATAATTAGAAATCCTAAAACATATTAAAATTCTAACATTTTAAATTTCCGAATAGGTACTTTTTATCGGATTCCTTTCATTTAGTTCTGATTTCATCATATAATGTGGAATTCTAAAGATCGTCATCTGTTTCCCAAACCCACCATATTTTCTTGCTACTCAGAATAAGTTTCTCTGTACTTTCAAAATGGCATATAATATTTATATTTGAAACTTCGAAAGCAATATTTTGGCTTTCAGGATTGAAGAGCAGTGCTTTATTTAGTTCCATGTTTTTGATGCTACTTGTTTCTGAAAATATTTACGGTCATTCCCTCAGCTTGTGTATTTGTGATGAAATAGTTGATAACTTCTTTATGTGAGGTTTGTTCCAAGCAAAGTTAAGGTCACAATGCATAATTCAGTGGTTTTTAGTGTATCCACAAAGTTGCACAGCAGTTACTACTACCTAATATGAGAATATTTTCACCCCAAAAGAAACCCCATAAAATTTTTTTCTCTTTATTTGTTGGCAGCCAGTTTTTGAAACAAAAGTCACATCATTAACTTCCAAATTTAATTTGATCTGGGGAAAATGCTATGGGATCATATAATTACCAAATAATTGTTCTTTTTAAACTGATATTTCGAACAATTCACAGTTCTGTATTGCCCAGATGAAAAGTAAAAATTGAGCCACTTTCTAAAAGCTTAGTGTTCATTTGAATCATACATTCAGGTATTTCTTAACATCAGAGAGCTATTTTTTTTAATTTTTTGACACATGTTGTCCAGTGGACAGCTTATAATTATTTACTGTGGTTAGAAGAGGAATTTCAAATTGATAATACAAGTTTTAGACTATGTATTTAAAGTCCAGTGTCAGGAAAGAAATCTCCCTGCCTCTCACTTACCCCCACAAAGATTATTTGCTAATGTTGGAATTATTTTTTAAACCATTTACCAAAGCTCTACCAGAATTTATTTTGTTAAATCATTGGTGCTTTGTATTTTTACAGTCATTGCTGCTTCTAGCTTACCTCATAAGGAATGGATCAGAGCGTGTTGTTACAAGTGCCAGAGAACACATTTATGATTTGCGATCCCTGGAAAATTACCACTTTGTAGGTGAGCAATAGAAAAACCTTATAAGCAAATTAAAACAGTAGTTGGAGTTGTCAGTCACCTGAACCAGCTTAGAAGCTTCTCTGCTCTAATTAGAATGTGACTATTGCTGGTTGTGTGACGAGTGCAGAATCCAAGACGTGGGGCCCTAGAGTATTAATTAGTGAAGACAAGAACTTGCAGAAAAGACTGGCTAATAACAACAGAACCAACACAACATGAGTGTTCGGGTTTATATTAAAATATGCACTGGAGACTGGTCCCCTGTGGTGTCCATAAAGAAATAGCTTTAATCATATGGGAAGAAAAGGTTAGAGCTCTAAAACACACACATCTGTTTGAAGCTGGGTTTTTTTTTCCTCCCACCAAATAATATTTACTGTGCAAAGGCAGCAAGGCTAGAGTGTGTTTTGAATGTGAACGAGGATACAGAATAAACCACATTTCATTTTGTAGTGTACCCCAATTGAAAGCACTTTAAAAATTCAGTTTTTCAGCTACACTAAATTCTGGTAATTAGTATTTCCAAACTTGTATTGGGGAAACCAAAGCATTTGAGTATATTTTAGTCATTAAAATGTTAAAGTGGATCTTTTGTTGTTGTTGTTGTTAATGTATGAAAAGAAAACATTTATGGATGTAAGTCTTTTTCCTGTGGTCATCATTAGTAATGCTTTTTAGTAGATCCTTCATTGATCTTACATAGCACCAATATCTGTAGTCCTTGTTAATTCATCTTACAAGCCAGAATTGCATCCCAAGACTTAGAATTGCTGATGAGAAAATGACAAAATTCAATAGCATTATTTTCCTCTTTTTGTTAATTTTAATTATTGAAGTTGGTTTTTTAATGTTGAAATTTTCATGTCTGTTTTTTGTGTTAAAGGGTTTGATACTTATTAATTGATTATTTAAGGTTTTGTTTCTCCCTTACCATACTCACAGATGAGCATGGCAAGGATCAAGGTATAAACATTCGCCAGAAGGTGAAAGAATTGGTTGAATTTGCCCAGGATGACGACAGGCTTCGTGAGGAGCGAAAGAAAGCAAAGAAGAACAAAGACAAATATGTTGGGGTTTCCTCAGACAGTGTTGGAGGATTCAGATATAGTGAGTATCAAAGACAAACTGGCACCTAAGCATTCATTTAGCTTCCTGGGTGTATTTTAAGAATCACTGAAATACAAAAGATCAAAATACCTCCCCCCTCCTCGAAATAGAATGCTAAAGGATATGAAATACTTGTTTTGGCTCCTATTATATGGATATTAGGAATCTTCTATTTTTTACTTTTGTGGGTTCAAGAATATGATTTTAACCATTGGTCGTTAATTAGATGACTAAATTTTAAATTGACACAGAGAATAAAACAGATATATACCCTTCCCTCTTGGAATTACCATTTTTAAAAAGAAAAAAGGATTTCTCTACCTTACCATTTAGAGCATTAAAAATACAAAGTTTGAAGAGCTTCATCTTCCCCATTTGAAACAAATTAGCTCTATTTGGGGCCAAAAATAGTTAAGCTTCCTATAAGTTAGTTCTGCCTCAGTCTCTTCCCTTAATTAAGCAATACTTTAATTTGACATAGAAAAAGGTGAGAGTACCATCAGTTTTTCACCTAGGCCTTTCACTTTATTGTTCCTTAACACATTTAAGAGCAGCTAGAACATTGATCGCTCATGTTTATTTTTAATGTACTAATATAGTTTCCCCAAAATAGATCACTAGGTACTTGAAACCAGCACAGAAAATAAGAACTTGCTGTTAACAGCATGTCCCTTTGGACTCATTCTGTCTTCTGTAAGTTCTGACCATCCCCTGGTCATTTTGTGTATACATAGACAGGCTTAGTGCTGTGTATACTTAGCCACAGATTGGGACTTCCCAGCTCCCCCCATCCATATCTGAGTTTTTTTATATTTAGATTACACTGGGATCTCAGAATTCCTGCACTGGAACCGTGTAAAAATTTTCTATTTCTTATCTTGTGATTATCTACAAAATAATATCTTTGCTCCTTTGCTTCTTTGCTCTCAAAGAAAAAAATACTGTACTTAATTATTAAAGGATGTTTTTAACAGGAAAATTCCTTTCTTTTATGACTGAGCATCACAAAAAGTCAATTCTTGAATTGGACAAAAATATTTCTCTTAAATCATGTAAATATGTTTTGGACTTTTTATTTGTTTAGGGGAGTAACAAGTTTTTGGATTATTTGCCTAAGTAGTTATTTTATTCTTTAGCTTTTTCAAAGTAGAGCAATTTAATGTGTTTTTGAGGAGAAATTGCTATTTGCAACTCATTTCCTCATTCTACTTGCTTGTAACCCTCTTTTTACCAGCACAATATGTAATTAGATAAATTTATAAAATTGAATAAGTTCTCAGACTCAGTCACTGTGAACTAATTACATCTGCATTAGAGGGAGAGTTGAAATCTTACGTATTTGCATCACATTCTTTTAAAATTATTTGTGATGTTATATATATTGTTCAAAGGCTTAACTAATCAACTTTAGCTGTTTTATGTCTTTTCATTTTGACCTAAGATGGTGTCTTGCCAGTAATCCGGTATCTTTGACACTCATTTAGTAGGATATCCATCACACTAATCAGTTTTGTTTTCATCTGCTTTCATTTTTCCTATAAATTTGTCTTTTCAAAGTCTAGTTTATCACATTTTCATTGAAATGTACATTCACATTATTGGAAAACCACTCATTTTTATAAAACCATCTGGTTAAAATTTTGTCTCTTTAAGGTGATGGTCACTTTCAGGTCTAGTGGACATACTTTACAATCCTCTTATAAAAATTTTGGCTTTGCAGTTTTAGGCAGTTCTGCAAAATGGTTTTATTCGATCTCCAAAGGGCTTGTTAGCCACCAGAACTTGTTCACAAAAGTTCAACACAAAGGCTCAGCCACCTTTTGATTATTTTGTTATTTCTCATTGCACTTTCCCTTTTCTCTCCACCCTGCCTTAGTTTTCATTGTTTTCTTCTTTTTAACCTCATCTGATTTCTCTCTGTACCTTCTACTCTTGTCTTTTTGATTGAGTTTGGATGTGGAAATGGAGAGGTTCTATTTAGTGCTTAGAATGCCTCTCTCCTTCAGGCTGCCAGGGTCAAGGTCTAAAACAAATTTTGACATTTTGGGGTTTTTGTTTACTGCCATGATCTATTCTTTTCATTCTCCCAAATTCACACAGAGTCTCCCTAGGTTTTGCCATCCCAGCATATGTTTAGACTTGGTGTTTGAATAGATCATCACTATTCTGAACTGCTTGAGCATATTTCATGATTCTAGTCTGTGTAGTTTGGTGTGTCAGGTGATTAGAATATTCTTCTCTTTTTATAATAATTCAAAGATGCTTTCCCATGCCGTGAAATCCATTGAGTTATTTTTCTAGTTTGACACTTAAAGAATGACAGTTATTTTCAGCATATTTACAGCATATCGGGACATGTAACATTCAGAGTGCTGTCTCCTTTAGTAGGTGTTTTTAGAGACTATTGCTGTCTAATACTTTTCTAATAATTGAAGAACCATTAAGACATAGGAATGAAATATAATGCATTATGTGACTTTTGTAAAAACAAAAAGATTTCCATTTCTCTGTGGCTTATATAGCCTGTGTTGTTTTTTGTGTTTTCCTCTACTCTTTTAAGAACTTCCTTATATGCTGTGCTGTGCATTAAGGTTGTGTAAGTTTTCATAAACAAAAGCTTTTGAATCTGCATTCCTGCCACTTAATGACTGGCACTACATGCTGTGCCTTGCTGTAATTGTGTTGATTCAGCACTGTGGGAGCTTTCTGTTTTCTTTTGAAAACTATTTTATTATGAGGAAAAGCTTCAGAAATTAGGACTGTAGACACCTTTTGAATTTAATATCCTTAGAGTTGCTTTTCTTTTTAATGCTTTATATAGGTGAAAGATACGATCCTGAACCCAAATCAAAATGGGATGAAGAGTGGGATAAAAACAAGAGTGCTTTTCCATTCAGTGATAAATTAGGTGAACTGAGTGATAAAATTGGAAGCACAATTGATGACACCATCAGCAAGTTCCGGAGGAAAGATAGGGAAGACTCTCCAGAAAGATGCAGGTATTAACACTTTGTCTCCTGGGTGTCTTGGAAAGGGTGCTAAATTTATGCAGCTGGGCTTTTGTTTATCTGAAGTTCAGCTTTTCTTTTTTCTTAATAGATTTTCTTTTATAGAGCAGTTTTAGGTTCACAGAAAAATTGTACATAAAGTAACAGAGTTACCCTGTTAACTCCCCAATTTGTGCATGGGCGTGTGCGCACATACACACACACACACACACAATTTCTCCTGTTACATCTTGCATTAGTGTAGTACATTTATTAACAATTGAAAGCCAATATTGATATACTGTTCTTCACTAAAATTTGTTGTTTGCATTAGGATTCACTGTGTCGTGCAGTTGAGAAATGCATAATATCCACCATTATAGAACCATACAGGATAGTTGCACTGCCCTAAAAATGCCCTGTATAAAAATATGGAATGATTCATGAATTTGCATGTCATCCCTGCACAGGGGCCATGCTAATCTTCTCTGTATTGCTCCAACTTTAGTGCATTTCCTGCTGATGTGAGCACTCTGCAGCTGTTTTTAAGATGCTAGGTCAAACATTATTTGTAATTAGTATTGATACACTTTCCATGTTGTCTGTGTCCATTTATTTCTAAGGTTGATCACATTTTCTATGTGTTTTTATTCAGGCTATTTATTGAAAAAAATTTTTTTTTCCAGTAAGAACTTTCATGGCTCATTTTGCATTTGGGCATCAGATCACCCAGCCATCTAAGTTACTGCTGAGGGGTAATGAAGTTTATTAATAATAAACTTAATTAAATAAGTTTAAACAAAAGTTAAAGGGTTTGAAATTTAACTCTTTCTATGACATTTTATTATGATTTCATGCCAGTGTTAACAGGAAAAAATAATCCAAATGAATTTTAACGCTAAAATGTTTTCAAGTGTAGATCTATGTTTTCATAAACTGTGTTTTCTAATGGTAGGGCTTTGTGTTTTGTTTTATGTAGAACAATACTTTGAACTTCTCAGCATTCACTTTTTGTTCTTACCTACCAATATTAGCTATAAACTATAAAAAGTTAAAAGGGTGTATATATATATATATATATATATATATATATATATCTGGCATTTCATTTGCAAGGCAAGTTTTACAAGTGCTTTGTCATTTGTGCCTCAGAGTATTTCTCTTAGATAGGCTAGATCAAGAATTTTACCCTTACTTTTAGAAGTAAAACCTGGTGCCTAATCAGGCTGTGTGGAACTTTCCTAAAGTAATAGTAGTTAGTGATGGAGCTTTTCCTTCAAGTGAGTTCTTAATAATAAGTACCATCTCTCTCTTTTTTTTTTTCCTTAAAAAATCTTAATAGTTCAGATTTAGGGGTCACTAAAAAGTAAAAATAAAAATATAATTTTGAAACAATTTTAAAATACCTGTTTAGTGTCTTTGGTATGTTTCTGTATTTATTTAATTTCTCAAATGCCTGTCTTTTTCAAGACTTTCTGGAATATGATCTTTGAAGAACCAGAATTTACTTTTCATACTTTAAATATATCTATTTTACAACTACATTTTTAGCTCTTTTATACTAAAGAATATGTATGTTATAATAATAAACACTAAACTGGGAAACTGTGCCTACTCAAATATTCTGTGAGTATTCTGTTTTTTCTCTCGTTATTGTTCTCATGGCCTGTGTATTTACATTTTTAGTTTGGTTTAAAACACATAGTGGCCATATAATCTGTTGCTATTTCCTGAAGAGATTTGGAGATCAGGTAGGTAGGCTGGTTAGAGATCTGTGTACATTCTTGTGTTGTTCCTTTGCCCTACGACCCTCAGTTTTTCTTTCTTTGCTTTGTCTTTTTTCCCCCCCCCCATTTCTCCCTTTTTTGTTTTTTGGGTTTTTTTTAATGTTACCTCTACAACAGGTTCTGCTAGAGTTCCTAAATCTTTAGAGTATTTGGGTTTAAAAGTAAAAATATAGTGTGTATTATTCATCATAGTAACTGAAGAACACACCAGGGAATTTACATCTTTGAGTATTTGTGAAAAAAGAGTAGACTTTTAGACAAAGTTGCATGTGACCTCTGGCATCTTACCAAAATGTCAGGCTTATTATTAGTTCATTATTAGATTCAGGAATTCTTGAACACTGATCAGATCTGAAGCTTCCATTTCATTGTATGCTAGTCAGTTTTATATTCTCAACGTATAAAGAAATTATCTTGCACTGAAAGCAAATTGGACATCAGAAAGGTAAGAAATTTTAGTTTTACTTATAGGGCTGATGGTGGGAATCTTTAGATCATCTGTTGCTGAGAAATTGGTAAGAGACAAGGACTTCTGAACACTTAATCGGAACTTGTAGATTCCCTGAAATGCTTATAGATAAAAGTACATTTAACCCTTTTGCTCTATGTGAGACGTTCTTCTTTTTTTTTTTAATTTTTTTATTGTTATGTTAATCACCATGTATTACATCATTAGTATTTGATGTAGTGTTCCATGAGTCAGTGTTTGTGCATAACACCCAGTGCTCCATGCAGAATGTGCCCTCTTTAATACCCATCACCAGGCTAACCCATCCCCCTACCCTCCTCCCCTCTAGAACCCTCAGTTTGTTTTTCAGAGTCCATCATGAGACGTTCTTCTTGATCCTTGATTTATAGAGGTTCCAAATTGATATTTAAGTAGAAATTGCTGTAGATTTGTCTGGGATAAATTAGTATAGTTTTAAGGAGAATTTTAATTGTTTTATTTCAGAATATTTATAAATTAAACCATCTACTCTAAAATTAAGTAATACAAGCACTGGAACATATTTCAGGTAATTTCTCTCTGTCCTGCTTGCACCAGAAAAAAACCTCAATGCTTTATTACTGAAGGACAAATTAGTGCTGATGTTTTAAATTCATGGCATATGAAAAACACAGTTTTATTATTATTATGTATGTTTTTCTTTTGCCCTGTTAAAAAAGGGAAAAAATCTTGAGTATGCCAAAAAAGGAATTATTTCAAAATATTTTAAATATGCTTTTTCCTGTAAAGCAGTTAGTAAGGTATAAGTTTGATCTCCTTATACTGTAGTAAAATAGAGCACTATTGTTGTAAAGTGCAATACTTCATATTTTTTTGCATTTACAGGTGAGCATTTAGTCATTTGAATTTAGTTAGGATAGTGTTGAAATTTCAGTGTCCACTGAAATTATATTTTACTATGTATTTGTATGAGTATATGAGTCAGTGACAGAATTGTTATTTAAATGGGACTGTAGTTTGCACATGGTCCATTTCAAGAAAATGGTCATCAAATGCAGATGTTTGAGCTCACAGGACCTCATCAGTTGATTCTGATATTTTATTTTTTAATTAAGCTTTAAATCTATAATACATAAAACCTTGAATTACTTCAGACTTTTTTTATTTGTACACATTTATGTAAATATGTTTTTGTAGCAGTGTTTTAGACTTACCTAGGGAATTGAGCAGGTTCCCATTTCGCCTCCCCAGCACATACATATCATTATTATTCAGATAGCTTAGATAACATTCTCTTGATCCCTGTCAAATAGTCGGAGTATGGAATTTTGGAGTTACTGCATTTGAAATTCTTTAGCTCAAATCACTGAGGGCTCCATTTTAAAATAATCCCTAGTCTTATTATTTTGCTTCATTTTTAATATCTTTTAGTGACAGTGATGAGGAAAAGAAAGCAAGAAGAGGCAGATCTCCCAAAGGTGAATTCAAAGATGAAGAGGAGACTGTGACGACAAAGCATATCCATATCACACAGGCCACAGAGACCACCACAACCAGACACAAGCGCACAGCAAATCCTTCTAAAACCATTGATCTTGGAGCAGCAGCACATTACACAGGGGACAAAGCAAGTCCAGATCAGAATGCTTCAACTCATACACCTCAGTCTTCACTTAAGGTGGGAAAGGCATGAGTTTACACACTATACACAGTGTTATTCTTATAGATTACTTCTAGAATTACTGCAATAGGCTTGGGCATTCCTAGGCAATCATATTAATTATAGATCGTCTGACCTGTATTACTCAGAGTCATTAATAATAAGAAATCTCTTTGGGGAAGAAACCTGTCCAATTGCTGCATGATTGTGTATGCACTTTCTATGAAAGTAGAAATGACACTTTGGGTTCGTTTGGGAACAGTGGCGAATCAGAATGTAGTGCATTTGTTTCTTTCTAGACACCATCACTGGTTGCCAAACACAATGAGATTCACTAAGGAAAAGAGGAGATTATTTAGAAGTTGTAAGAAATGACAGAAGAGGACCAGCTAGATATATAGGGGAAATAGTCTTATTTTTATATAGAGATGTTGCCTATGAAGGGAGGCTTATTTGCCTCACTACTGATCAGTAGCAGCACTACTACCTTCTTCATTTGTTTTTTATTCACCCACCAAAATGAAATCCACCTACTAGATAACCTGGCCACAAGCTAGTGTTTTGTCAGTCTCCCCCACTAGTGTTTACCCAGCTTGTGTCTTTGCATCAGAAGTAGCAAAAAGCTAGGGAAAACATTTTTCTAATGTATCCTGCAGATTGTAGTTAACTCTAAAGCTAGTCATACTTAGTGGCAAGAACAGGTTCTCTGTCAAGTTTTGCCAAATATCTTCCGTGTATAATTGCACCCATCTTTTTAGTTTTGATGAAAACCTCAATTAAAACTCAACTTTAGTTGTAGTTAAAGAGGGGAAATGGCTTTGTTAGTTCTTTGTTGTCTTAGATTTCCCCTGCTATACATATAGTTAGCTTACTGATGGCTGTGCAGGATCTGGTAGATAGTCATAATTAAAACCTGAATACATATGGCTGTTTTAGGAGAATTCATGTCAGGTTGCACAAGGAAAATCACCCAAACTATATAACTTTTTTTTAACAATAAGTTAAAACTTTTGTATGTTAAAAGATTTTAAATAGCAATTTGTAATATAGCCTAAATACATGTCACTCTGCCATAAATATTTTACATTGATAGTGTAAGCTTTGTGATTTTTTTTTTTTAAACTACAAAAATAATGTCTAGAAGGCCAGAGTTTTTGGAAAGTTACTCAACTGCTTGGATCTCTTTCAATCTCAAAGCCTTTTTGAATCAGCATATAGTGTTTTAATCTTCAAGGCCTAAAATAACATGCCTACGAACTTAGTGTTTCCCTGTTGCCTAGCAATTTGTTCTAATTATCATATATGTATTGAACATATAGGACATTTGCATCAAGGTACTTAGGACTATAGGGAAGAGAAAAATCATGAACTCCAGCCCACATTTTAGTTTGGGAACTAAATGTGAACCAATTAGATGTGAAGTTATATCAAACAACATAGAATGACTTTGGTATACAAATAGTAATCCAAGAATCCTGGAATCATAAAATCATAGAATTTTAGAGCTGGTTAGGATCTTGGTCTCTAATCCAATGGATCTCAGACCTTCTTATGTTTTGGAATTCTCCAGGGAACTTTGTCAGCCTATATAGGCCAAGATCCCACCCTGGGCAGGTGTGACTCAATGTTGTGATGGGCTGGGGCATAAGTATTTTTTAGTTTTTCTCAAATGATTCAGATATATAGCATTAAGATTTGAGTGGGGGGGGGGGGCGCCTGGGTGGCTCAGTCGTAAAGCTGCTGCCTTTGGCTCAGGTCATGATCCCAGGATCCTGGGATCGAGCCCCGCATCGGGCTCCCTGCTCAGCGGGAAGCCTGCTTCTCCCTCTCCCACTCCCCCTGCTTGTGTTCCCTCTCTCGCTGTCTGTCTCTCTGTCAAATAAATAAATAAAATCTTTAAAAAAAAAGATTTGAGTGGGAACTGGAAGGTATGTTTTCCAGAGTGAAATGCAGTAGGAAAAGAAATGAGTTAGGGAAAACAGTAGATGATGTTAGGGATTTTACAGTGCTAGGGATAGAATTACTTAAAAATAACTATCTCTGCATAAGACTTCAAGGTCACTTCTCTTCTTTCAGAAAACTAAATGTACCCTTATTAAGATGTTATGGGTATTTGTGTCTAAGTTGAGGATCAGAGATGACTAGAGCAGGTTTAAGAAAATAGTAGAAATTTGTTTTCTAAGCTTATTTAAAGGTCTGTGTGTGTTTTCAGACTTCAGTGCCTAGCAGCAAGTCATCTGGTGACCTTGTTGATCTGTTTGATGGCACCAGCCAGTCGACAGGTAAGCTTCCACATTAGCTTTTTTCTTTTCAGTAACCTTGATTTCAGAGTTAATTTTTCAAAATGCCAAATAAAGGATAGAATGAAAAATTTTTTTGCATTGCATTTATTTTTAATGTGAAATTAGTGAGCTTTGAGCATTATTTGGGAAAAATTGTTTAATTGCCTAAAGTAAAGAGGAGTGCTTAAATATTTGACCAATAATTCAGTAATATCTCTCTTCTTAATCTCTTAGTGCTGAATGGGGTCCTTTGCTTTCTCTATAAGCAAAAATGTACTGCTCTGCCCATTTTACTGTCTTTCCTTAAATCTTAATTCTGGCTCTCAACATCAGCTATAGTAGAATTCATTTAAACTTTTTACTAATTATTTAACAAGTACTTATTGAACCAGACAGTGGTCTCTGTGCTTGAGGTATAATGCTTAGTGAAACAAAGGTCTTGCCCTCATGGGAAGGTAGGTGGAAGAAGTAATCTTTAATCAAAGAGTCCCATATAGTTACCTAGTTACAAACATGCTAAGAGCTTTGGAGGAAAGGGGCATTCTATGAAAGCACGTAACCTACCTGACATATTTTAAGGAGGCCATAGCAAAACAGTAGTCTCTTTACCAAGATTTTCTTAGAGATAGGATTAATTATTTCTTCAGTTAGATTTTCAGTATATGCCAGATTTGATTTGAGTAATTTCCTATATATTGTTTTCAAGAAAATTGGCATTTTAGGTTGCATTTGATGATTATGGAGTTCTAATAAAGTCCTATGCTACAAGTCAAAACAGCTTAAGAAATAGAGCTTCTGTTTAAAGATGATCTTTCCCAACCTGTTTAAAGTTTATTTCACATTAAAACGTAGATGGTAAGACTGGTGTATAAGTAATGTACAAGGTAAATCTATTGTTCCTCAACGTGTATAGTGATTTTTCAAAAGGG
This sequence comes from Callorhinus ursinus, assembly GCF_003265705.2. Classification (NCBI taxonomy): domain Eukaryota; kingdom Metazoa; phylum Chordata; class Mammalia; order Carnivora; family Otariidae; genus Callorhinus; species Callorhinus ursinus. Next base: position 44,697,554 of record NW_027397065.1, read on the forward strand.
AATTGGTTTAAAAATTTACATTAGTGCTTAAATGGAAGCCTGTGGTTTTCATTGATAGTTTAGCACATGTAATTAATAGAAAGTCTTCTGTTATTTTCTTCTTCTCCTTGCCCACTGTTATAAAATTCTTGGACTGGGATTGAATTTCATGGGGCATCTGGTTCAACCAAGTTTCTGAGCTTCTTCAGTTCCTGTTCCCTTTTTTCTATAACTCTTTAACTGTTCCTAAAATTATTCTGTAAACTCTATTGAACTGTCATGCCCAAGGTTACAAACAACTACATTAGTTTAACAATTTATGGTGGTGTCTTTTTGTATGTTTAAAATCTTAGCTGTAGAGGCATCTGGGTGGCCCCGTCGGTTAGGCGTCTACCTTCAGCTCAGGTCATGCTCTGTGGGTCCTGGGATTAAGCCCCACATCAATCCCTGCGGAGCAGGGAGCCCGCTTCTCCCTCTCCCTCTACTGCTGCACCCCCTGGTTGTGCTCTCTCTCTCTCTCTGTCAAACAAATAAATCTTTAAAAAATAAATAAAAATAAAATCTTAACTGTAGTATTAACAGTTAGTGTGTAGTCATATAATACAGACACAGTGTCACAGAATTTCAACTATTTTGGACTTCCTGGCATGAAATATTAAGGAGCCCCTTTCATGCATCTGTGGAAAGTTTTAATGGAGCAATCAGAGAAGAATTAACTAGGAAGGTCAGATGAGTGATGTAATTTTTTTCTTAAGTGATACCAAGATTGCTTTGAACAGAGAGAATTATTAAATAACCAGCATGCTTCCTTTGCTTGGCAAGAAACCGTTGAGTGCTTTTTCTTCAGTGCAGACAGTTAGATTGACTAATTAAATAGAAGTAGCAGTTAATATTAATACAGTAATTGAGACAAAGTCTGAATGAAATCTGAGAAGTTTCTTGCCTTAATGTTTTATCATAATATTCTCTAAAAACAAACTGAATACAGTTTGTCTACATCAGAATTATTTTTTAAAGTTCTCTTCTATTTGAAACAGTATGCTTACCCAGTTTGTGTAAAAGCCCCTCCAGTCATGACATAATTTGTTACCCCAAATCTCTATTTAAATACTTTAGTAAGATATTTTAAATTGACTTGAGCAGTGGAAAAACTATTGGATATTAAATCTCCAGCATCTACACATGAAAAAGTCTGAGAATCTACATATTAAGCATTGCTATTTGGCATACCATTTGGGTGTCATTTACCAGATGTGCCTCTATTTATAATATTACCATCATGCAAGTAATATGGGCATGAACTGTAAACCTAAGCAGATAAGGCGGCCTCTGTACCTCTCACCAGATAAATACCTCCTCTGAGAATATGCTCAGATTTTTTTTTTTTAATATGTTACAACATCCTTTTGTTAACATCTTCAAAAGTATGTGTGGCAAAATCATTGGAGAATATCTACCAAGTTTTAAAATATACATGTGAAATCCGTTCACCAACAATCCATCACCACAATGGTGATATTCTTTTAAAATCTGCACTCTAAGGATATTTTGGTGGCTTTTACATATAGTACATTTCTAAGTAAACATTTTTAAAAATGAATTTTACAGTATTTAGAAAATAGGCCAGTTAAAACTAGAATGCCAAAAACATCCCATTTCATTTTTTTACTGTATCTCACCTTTGTAAAAGGCCACATGGTCTCCTTTGTCCCTTTCTAATTAAGGAATTTAGGTCTTGATCGACATACTATTCCAGAAGTTATCTCTAGTACAATAAATGAGGTTGAAGAGAAAATACACTTTAGTCAGTACAAATAGAGGGCCGTTACGTGACTTGCAATATGTTTTGAATTCTTTTTTTTTTTTTAGTTTAAAAATTGTTTTAAAGATTAAGGTATGTCAAATCCAAAATGTTGATTGCATTTGTATTTGAACCTGTTGCCTTGTACCCAGTAATCACAAAAATCAGTTGAGGATATTTACGTGAATATGAACCATATTCTTACATATTCAGTATACTGACTTATATGTTAAAATTTCCATGGGGTTGTCTCTAATTTAAGCCAAGTTTACTAAAAATAAAATTTTTTTAACATACTCTCTTCACTTAATTAAAGTCATGCATGCTCATTTTAGAAATTTGACGGAAAACAAGTGATTCACCATGACGTGGATGCATAATAATTTGAGTGAATACTCTTTTTTTAAGTATACTTTCTATATATTCAGTCAATATATTAAGCATTTATTACATGGCAGATTTTTTTCAGGCTTTTGATAAGGCTTTTTTCTGTGAACTGCTTTTCACCCAAGTTCTCATGACCATTTCCCTATGATCGTTGGTATTCTTTTACAAACTTGTAATTGCTTTATATCTTAACAGTGTATGGATATGCTGTAATTTATTTAACCAGATAGTCTCTTATTTTTTGGGTATTAGGTTTTGTTTTGTTTTTTTCCGAATTTTTCTCTATTACAGTAGTGGAGTAGCATCTTTTAAAACCATCCAGTTTGGTAAGGAGAAAATAGTATTTCATTTCATTTTACATTCGTTTGATGCCTGAGTTTGAATACTTTTCATGTTCTTATAGGCCAGTTGTAACTTATCTTTCCATGTTCCTTTGTCCATTTCTTTTAGTGGGGGTATTTATCCTTAGTGTTTTATATGTAAACTTCACGTATATATGTATATATATTAATCTTTGTCATACGTTTATTTTTTTTGCATTGTCAGTTCTTTTTATATTTACTAGAATTATTGCACAAGTTTTTTATAAGGTAATCTAGATTAAATTCTTTGAAGTTTAGCACTGTCAGTTCAGCTATATTTTTCCTGTTCACAGTATTGCTTTGGAAAATACATGTTCCCAGCTGGTGATTGTAAATAACCTCCTTGCTATCCTGAAAAGGCAGATGGAAATGGTTCATTTATAATGACAGCTCTCATGTGGGAATCTTGAAGGATAGCTCTTGTGAAATTTAGCAATCTTCCACATGCAGCAATTTTTGGTACACTTTATTTAAATTCCCTTAGATAGAAGTTATCTGAGAAAATGCTTCAGTATAGAAAATTTCTGTTGAATTTAAGGCATTGGTATGAATATCATCACACATATAGGTAAGGTTAGTCCCTCCTAGGAGAGAGAAACTTTTCCTAAAAGAAGTAAAGAGATTCTAAATTACTGAGATAGTTTGAGACCGTTTTCAAAGATCATATTGTGTAAAACCCAAGGAGTAGCATAATCTGTGGCACCTCAAAAGATTAGAGAAAATTTAAGTCCTTTTCAAGAAAAGGTGGCTTCTATTTGTAAAATATCATGTGGGTTTCCATTCTTTACTTGCAGTATTCTTAAATTGGTTATGTTGAAATCAAACTCCCTATAGTATGGGTGGAGAGGTATAATATTTGCTGTAGATAAGTTATGAATACAATATAACTTCAGTTCAGATGTGAGAAGGTAAAGCAATGGAGTAACGAAGGTAGGTAATTATCTAAAATACTAAATCAGGATATGACAAAAATAAAATATCCTGTTTGAAGTTATGATCCTGTAGTATTCAAGTGCCTTTTTCTACATCATGCACTTTCTTTGTAGCCCAGACTGGATAAGATTTGAAAATCCCTAACTTGTTTAGCATAATAAATTACATATTGATGTCTATTCACTGCTGGATGAAGCAAATTAAAATAATCCCCAATTTTCAAATCCCTTAATGTTGTAGCAAATGATTAACTGTCATTCTGTTACCTAACAGTATACTTTGATCAATATTTTTAACATGAAGCAACAACACAGAAGACAAATTTATGAATATAAAGCAGCAACTATTTGCAACGTTCGTGTCCCTGCTAGTTTTTATTAATATATGTGCTTGTTTATATAGTTTAAAAATATAGCTCATTGATCTCTTATGCCCCTCACCACATTTTTTCATGATTTTGTATCTTTAAAGAAGAGAAAAACAAATCACTGTGATGTTATTCTTTGGATAAAGTGAAAGTAGCCAGATGAACTGTAGTGTTGGTAGGAATTGAGAACCTTGGCCTTGGTGGGAGTTAGTTCATTGTGAGTGAGGATATATGTGAATATGTGCATCTGTAATGAGGTAAAGAAATGAGAAATTTGTTATGCTTGCTGATAGTTGACTACAGTAAATGTGCATTAAAAAGAAATACCAAGTACACATGTACCAGAAACTGATTTGTTCCTTTTATTACTGCTGGCCATTTATTAAGAAGGGAAGATGGTTCTAGTTTAATTAACCCAGTTGAGTGTAGCAGATGGGGCAGAATGTCTTGCAGCGATAAGACAATTCAGAAATGGCACCAGATGTTGGAATCTGTCCCTGGTGGTATTTGAGTGCAGCCCAGATGTTCCAGTCCCACCTGGCTAGTTTCTAAGCACTGCAGGCTAAGCAGCTGTGATGTAACCTATATAATGTTCACATAACACTAAAAGCACCATAATTGAACTGCTGCTCTAAACTTCTAAGGTTGTGACTCTTAAAAGGTGAAATCTTTAAGGACAAAGAAAAATAAGGACAGCTATTTAAGGTTTTAGATCCTTTGGCTATTGCTATTTCGTTGATAACTGAATTGGACAGAAATGGAATATTAAAATTTAGTATAATATTGTTCAAATTGTAGGTAAAAGTAAATATTCTTATCCATGTAGTGTTTACAAATAAAAATTTGTATGAGAATGTGCTGTTACGCGCACAGAGATTGATTTGCAGCCTTTGGATCTCACCTCTTTAAAAACACCAATCTAGAAGTAGCAAAAACCTGTTATTTTTTCATGTATTAAAAATGTAATTATCTGCCTGTTCATGGAGTAGACAATAGAAAACAAATAGTCCACCAAAATAATTGCATTCATTTTTTCCCTATGTAGCTATTAAAACTGATGTTTATGCAAATCAACCTCAAAAATTTTTCCCTTTTTATTTATAAAAAACTACAAACCTATAGAAAATTTGCCACATTTTTTTTATAAATTTTTTTTTAAAGATTTTACTTATTTATTTGACAGAGACATAGCGAGAGAGGGGAACACAAGCAGAGGGAGTGGGAGAGGGAGAAGCAGGCTTCCCATGGAGCAGGGAGTCTGATGTGGGGCTCCATCCCAGGACCCTGGGATCATGACCTGAGCCGAAGGCAGATGCTTAATGACTGAGCCACCCAGGCGCCCCAGAAAATTTGCCACATTTTCTTCATCTCTCTCTCTCTAGATCGTTTTTGTTGTTTTACTGTGTACCATTTGTTTATTGTGTACCATTTGAGAGAAAATTGGAAATACCAGGACATTTTGCCCCCAAAATACTTAAGCATATATCTTCTTAAAACAGGGACATTCTCCTTTATAATCACAATATAATTTTCATACCTGGTATATTTAACATTTAAGCAGTATTGTCTAATATATAGACCGTTTTCAGATTTCCCTGATGTCTCAATTATGTCATTTCAGAATAGCACTTTTTTAAAAAATCCAGAATCCAGTCAAGGATCATGCATTTCATTTACTTGTCATGTTTCTTTAGGCTCCTTTAATCTGTAGCAGGCCCCGTGTTTTGTCTTTTATGATGTTGACATTTTCTGAAGAGTCTTGAGTTGTTTTGCAAAATGTCCCTCAATTTGTAATTTGTCTGATTCATTCCTCATGATTACATTCAGGTTAAATATTTTTGGCTGGAATTCTTGACACGGGTGATGATCTCCTTTTCAGTCCCTTGCCATTAAAGGGCCCACGATTACTGTTTTGTCTGATTATTAGTGGCATTAAATTTGATCAGTTGTTTAGGTTGATATCCATTCAGTTTCTCCATTGTAAAAGTAGCTTCATTCCTTTGTATTTACTAAGTAATCTGTGGGGTGATGTTTGGTGATTATGTGAATATCTTACTCCCTAGCAACATTTTACCCAGGTTTTAGCATCCACCAAAGATTCTTTTTTTTTTAAATTTTTTATTGTTATGTTAATCACCATACATTACATCATTAGTTTTTGATGTAGTGTTCCATGATTCATTGTTTGTGCATAACACCCAGTGCTCCATGCAGAATGTGCTCTCTTTAATACCCATCACCAGGCTAACCCATCCCCCCACCCTCCTCCCCTCTAGAACCCTCAGTTTGTTTTTCAGAGTCCATCATCTCTCGTGGTTCGTCTCCCCCTCCGACTTACTCCCCTTCATTCTTCCCCTCCTGCTATCTTCTTCTTTTTCTTTTTTCTTAACATATGTTGCATTATTTGTTTCAGAGGTACAAATCTGTGATTCAACAGGCTTGCACAATTCACAGCGCTCACCATAGCACATACCCTACCCAATGTCTATCACCCAGCCACCCCATCCTTCCCACACACCAAAGATTCTTATAAAGAGCCTAATCAACTGGATAAAACACAGGTCCACACTGTGTTCAGGCAGTGTAAGTGCGGGATAACTTAACCACAAGTGTAGTGTCAATTACTTACAAGATAAAGCACTGAAGAATGTAAGAGTTTGTGGTAGCTTAAAAGGAACATGGGATGTGAAAACCTAGATCAACAAACTAGCTTCTATGATGGGTCTGGAGCCTCTGATATTAGGTAATTTTTAAATGTGGTGCTAAAATGGCTTCCTGAAATTGCTATCTGTTGTTCTGTCGTTTTAACAGTTTAACTTTTCTTCATGCTTAATTTCTAGGAGGATCAGCTGATTTATTTGGAGGATTTGCTGACTTTGGCTCAGCTGCTGCATCAGGCAGTTTCCCTTCCCAAGGTATGATACAATGTGATTGGCCAGAAATATAGGGGCAGTGTAAAGGTTATCAAGACCAAACAGTTCCCTTCTCTACCAAATAAGCTTCTTTTTGGTGTTTTACTCTGTGTAGTATTTATAATTCCTAAATCCTAAAGAATTTATTCACAAAGGTATTTTATTGGGTCAGTGTCTTAAATATGCCAAATGAATTAATTTAGTTGCAAACTACTCAGGCAGGCACACCTAAATAAAATTGCCCTTTTTATAAGTGACTCTTGTTTAGCTTTTTTTGCGGGGGGGAAACAGCATGGTGGGGAGTGTGAATAAGTATAATTTCAATTTAGCAGGAAGAATAGTATGGTTTATGTTTAGCTTATATGATACGATCCCAAGGACATTGGGATTGGGCACACTATCTTAATAAAACTCATTTCTTTGTAATTTAGATATATATTAAGAGCATTTCTATAAAAGATTACGGAACTTCATTTTGACACATCCTTAAATAGTGAGCAGTTGAACCTCAGGCAAAACTTCCCTCCATGTTAGATTAGAAATTTTAAAATGCCCTCGATTTATTATGGTGATCATTTTGTAGTATATTACAGATACCAAATCTTTATGTTATGTACTTGGAACTAACAATATAGGTTTAAACATCAGGGATTGAGGTGAAGCATTTATCTTTTTTTCCCTTTCTTTATGAATATTTTTACCTTACTGCCTCTGCCATCTAGTATGGTAGCTGTTTAACTTTGGGAAAGCTGGTGAGCCTCTAACTTTCTAAAATCAGGAACACCATTTGACATGGTTCTTTATAAGAATATAAAGTAATGTCTATAGAAGTGTATAGAATAGAGACTAAGTTTGTTATTAAGTGTCCTTGAAGTTGTAAAGGAGTTGGCTGTAGTATTTTTTGGTATAAATCTTGTCACTCTGAAGTTTGAGAGATAAGATGAAAATTTAGTTATAAATTTTAAACATGAGGTGAGGCAGGGAGAAAAGGTGTAATTTAGCTGAATTAGTCTTACTCCTTTCAAGTAGAATTATTGCCATTAGACTAATTGAATTAAAATTTATATTTAGTAAACTGATTTAGTTCTGTGAGGATTTAGGAAGAAAGATACATAGGCTTTAATCATCTGGGGTTATTTTGATAGCCTACTTGTATAAATTCTGAGTATTTCCCAGTAACAAATTGTGGAGTGATTAACTTCATTTTAGAAGTGTGGTTATGTCTTCTAAGGGTTAATAACTTACTTTAGGCAAATCAAATGGAAGATAAACATTGCCCTTAATTTCACAGACTGCCTGTGTAATTCTCAGAGTTTTTATGTATATAAAGTTGCCTACTTTGCAAATAATTCGAATATCTTAATGTTGCTAAGTGATACATCTCTTCATCTGTATGCGTGTGATTAATATAACCTGATCACCATTACGCAAGGGGCTGAAACTGTTGCAACTATGATTAATCATTTCTGAACAATATATGCCCCACTAGAAATCTCTTCCTCCTATGATTAATCATCTCAGATAAGGTTTTCAGATGGGGCAACACATATTGCCCCAGTTTCCATTCTTACTCTGTTTCATAGATCAAGCATATAGGAAATGAGCATAAAGTTTACCTTCATCCTTCAAGTCTTTCTTAAATTAGTTTAAATTGTTTAATATATAGAACTAATTGTAAAACTCTTAAATCAGTCTTTTTTGTAAAGATAAAAGACATGTTTTAGTAAAACCCTGAGGTAATGAATATTAGCCCAGTTCTTGTATTAAATTGTTGGTAGAGCGTGGGTTTTCTAAGTGAATTATTTTCTTTTGAAGAGGCTCACATTTTAATATGGTAATAGAGAAATATAATTTTAAAGACTTAATGTTATTGTTCCTGTAGATATTTAGCATAATAAGACATAGTATGGAGTGGTTGGTTACCTTTCAGGCTAGACAAAATGTATTTCCAAGTTGTAAGTGAACATGAAGTACAAAGAGATGGTGTTAATTAACTTGGAAATATATACTGTTCTCTTTCAGATGACAGTTTATATGAGCTCTTTCTTCACCTTTGCTTTTTCAACTTCCATTAATTCATATTTATCTATTTGTCCCTTTCTCAAAGAAAGGTTTATTTACTTAGAGTCATGCATAGTCTGTTTAAATAATTTTTTTTGTTATCAGTTGCCTTTATATTTATTGTGTTCCAAATAGTATGTATACAGAATTTTAGAAGCTTGACCTACATTGTTTTATGGCATACCTAAAGGAAGGTGAATGTGGTGCCTTTGGTCCTCCTCTGCATTTTCACAATTAATCCATAGTAACAAGAATAAACCCTAAATGCACTTATATATTAAATTAATCCTCACACAAAAAAATATTTAATCTTCACTACTTAGATTTTTTAGAAAGTGAGACACAGAGGGGCTATGTAGTTTTCCCAGGGTCACTCATCTGGTAAGGTACAAAAACCATGCTCTTCTTAAACACTATAGTCCATTAATTATCAATTTTTATATAATGCATTAAATCTTAAACTTGTTATAATTATCTTTGTAATGATAAGAGTTCCCCCCCTTTTTTAATATTAGCATTGAGTTCCCTTCTATACCCCGCTTTTTATTTAAATAAATAAATTGAACAGTCCGATTTGAGGCAAATACTGTACTAAGGTTATACCATGGCTGTCTTGTGGCCCTTGTGTTGTCAATGAAAGCATGGCCAAAAGAGTAAGAACTTCTTACAGAAATTTACTAACCCTACTCTTAATTTTACTGAGTTTTTCTTTTCCATGCTTTTCTGTTTTGTTTCTTTCTGAATTTTATCTCATGAATTTGGGATTTTATTTACATGAGACCATATAAATCATAGTTTTATTTCTCTTTAAACCTTTCCAAGTAATGAATGGGTGAAATGAGTTGAATTTTCTGATTTTATTGAGTGTCTCCTCACTTGAGGATTCTCAATCTCCCAGCAAAAAGTTTAACTAGTTAAGTTTTCTTGCTCTTCAGGGTCTTAGGCTAATTCATATTTGTTTAGCTCGCAGTATATTTGATGATATGCAAACATAGGATGAAGGAAAGTTTTGATTGTAATTTCTGTGTATCACCTCAGACCTGCTAAGAGGTGGATTTTACTTTATATGTGAATTTTTTTTTCCTTTGCCACCTTGTTAACATTTGTGGAATATTCATGAGAAAAATAATGTCCAGATGGAGATGGTACCTGCAGATGTTAATCTGGATGGACACAGATCAGCTCTAATTTGTTTCATTTCATAGATTGTTATTTTGGTCTGCGCATTTCAGAAAGTTTCTTACCCTCACTGTTCCTTCTTAGTTACAGCAACAAGTGGGAATGGAGACTTTGGTGACTGGAGTGCCTTCAACCAAGCCCCATCAGGCCCTGGTGCCTCCAGTGGTGAGCTCTTTGGCAGTGCCTCACAGCCATCTGTAGAACTTGTCAGTGGCTCACAACCAGCTTTAGGCCCACCTCCAGCTGCCTCAAATTCTTCGGACCTATTTGATCTTATGGGCTCATCCCAGGCAACCATGACATCTTCCCAGAGTATGAATTTCTCTATGATGAGCACTAATACTGTAGGCCTGGGGTTGCCCATGTCAAGATCACAGGTAAGTTGTCTGCCTCCCTTGGAAACTTTGATTCCTAGTCTTTGAGACTCTGTAACTAATGTAATGGTAGACTATTGTGAGACAGAAAAAAAAAGCCATACATAGATTGTTTTTGCACACTGCATTTATCTTAGACTCTGTCCGCTGGTAGTCATTTGGGTTCTGGAGAGCAAGGCCTTCTCACCCATCTTGTAGTCCATGCAAAGCCAAGCATGATGCGTTGCACAGAGAAGGCGCTTGCTAAAAATTTATTGAATTCATAAACAATTTGGTATTTAGTAGTTTAAAAAATCTATTTTTAATAAGGAATAGAGATAATTGCTTCACCCTGACCTATATTCACTTAGTAAAATCTTTAATCCTCAAAAAAATGTCATTGATTGCAAGTAGTCGTTACTAATATAGAAAATCATTCTCTAAGATGATGAATACTTTTCCCTATTTTAGGCCTGCTCTACATTATGTAATTTTTATATAGGCTCTTCTGTCACCTCTCATTTTCATAAAGAAAACTAAATGGGAGTTTTTTACTTCACTTTTTTACAGTTAAATCTAAATTACCTAATACTAAGAATTCACACAAGCACAGAGTTAGAGTATATCTGTCTGAGTTGTACCAGGAACTTGCTGTTTTCGATTCAGGCAATTCAGAATATTTTTTATGATGCTAATTACTCATTTTAATGTGTAGATTCTCCTCTTTTGGGTATTAGGATGGAGGAAGAGAAGAAAGAAGCAGAAAGGTGATGTTCTATATAACCGAAGTTGGACCTAACATTAAGAAAAACGACATGAAGGGCACACCAGTACCATTAAATTGAACTGTGCACCACTAAACAAGCCCAAACCACATTATTCTTTTGCGTTTCTTTCACGTGGTCTAAACATAAAGCCAATCTACTTATTTGCAGTCTTAATTGCCGCTGTGTTGTAATTATTTACATTGGTACATTTTTAATTATTTTTCCTGTTTCTATTCCTTTTCCTTTTTTCTATCCTTTTCATAGTTATCTTTAGTAACTACGAGGCATCCCTGCTTCTTTCTCCTGAATTTCTCCTATCCTGAATTGGTCCACATATATCAAGTTCCACTAATGTTGCTCACTTTAGGCAATAGAAGTGTACATAGAGCAGGAAAATGTCAGAATTTATGCAGTATAATTTGCTGCTTTGATAGTTCTGCTTTTTATAGCATGAGAAATCATATCCTGAATTCCATCTTGTAATAATAAATTTCCACTTGTATATTTCCTTAAAGCTGTCCTAACCTGAAGTTGGTAGTTGCCGTGGGTGGGATGATGGCATCTAGACTTTGGGTGATGGGAGGGTAATTGTTCATATAAATATGTTGGTGGTTTTTGTGGGTTTTTTTTTTAACCCCAAACATGATTTGGGATTCAGAGGAACCTTTTGGGTAAGCTAGTGATTCAGCTTAAAGAACAGCCTAGAACTTTTGTGGTTCTTTCTGGTTTCAGGAGTTTGTTACTAAATCTAGTGTGTATCTGAAGTTATTGTGATTAAATTGCCATTTGATAACTTTTATAGAGCAAATGCTTAATTTTTAGAGCATTTTTCTATTTTCCAGCCTTTGCAAAATGTTAGCACAGTGCTGCAGAAGCCTAATCCTCTCTATAATCAGAATACAGATATGGTCCAGAAGCCAGTCAGCAAAACCCTGCCCTCTACTTGGTCTGACCCCAGTGTAAACATCAGCCTAGACAACTTACTACCTGGAATGCAGCCTTCCAAACCCCAGCAGCCATCGCTCAATACAATGATTCAACAGCAGAGTGAGTTACCACAAGACATCTTGCTTCTTTGTGCACTTGTAATCTTTACCCTGATGCCAGGACTAGTTCAGGCCATGAAATAAGAATACGTGATGCAGACCATACTGAAGGCAACTGTGTGATTGCTTAGGATTTTTTTCCTGTGATACTGGCATATTGGGTTACTTTGTTTTCTGCTCTTGGCGTGATGACATTGATTATATTTTGGTGAGTTTGGGGAATCTAATCACTAAAATGAAAATATTTGTTGTAGAAAATGTTTTATATCTAGGTAAATATGACCAGGAAACAAAGATCATCTTAACTCCATAATCCAGGAATAATCACCATTAATATTTTTTCTGTCTTTTCTAACCATGTTTTTAATATTTGAAATCATTCTGTTTATATTGTTTTGTTTCTTACAGTTGTCATTCTGCATTAAATTACCATTTTTCCTGTATTTAATATTGTGAGGGAAAAATGATTTTTTAAATATTTATAGTTATCCATTATATCAGTGTACAGTTTCTTTATCGTTGGTTATTTCCGTTGTTTCCAGCTCTTTGCTATTATAAATAACTCCATGATTTTATATAAATATTTGTACTTGAGATTTTTTTCCTTAATGTAATGTTCTAAAAATAGAGTGAATCAAAGGGTATGAAGTTTTTCAAGGCCTTTGATTCATAGTAGCTCCTGACCACTCGTTAGGTTGAATTCAACAATATATTTCATCAGAATGATTTTAAAGTGCCTCATGAAAAAAAAAAAATGGGCGCCTGGGTGGCTCAGTCAGTTAAGCATCTGACTTTGGCTCAGGTCATGATCCCGGGGTCCTGGGATGGAGCCCCACGTTGGTCACCATGCATAGCAGAGAGTCTGCTTCTCCCTCTCCCTCTTACCCCTCCCCTGCTTATGCTCTCGCTCACTCTCTCGGTCTCTCTCAAATGAATAAATAAAATCTTAAAAAATTAAAGTGCCTCATGTTTTCCCCCAGCCCACTCCCAACTGTTTCTACATCTTTGGGAAACCAGAGTTAACAACCACAGAGTATTTTTCTAGAGCAAATAATGCGAGTTAATCGACTTTTCTTATAAAACCACTGTAAAGAATTTTATTAGGGCTTACAAGTGTTGATGGTCAGAAAGATTGTATTATTATTCTGCTTGTTGAATCTAATGTAAAGTTGTTTGTCTCTTTTCTTCTGGTAGATATGCAACAGCCTATGAATGTGATGACCCAAAGTTTTGGAGCTGTGAACCTCAGTTCTCCATCAAATATAATTCCTGTCCGACCCCAAACTAACCCTTTGATGGGGGGACCCATGCCTATGAGCATGCCCAGTGTGATGACTGGCACCATGGGAATGGCCCCTCTTGGAAATACTCCAATGATGAACCAGAGCATGATGGGCATGAACATGAACATGGGGATGTCAACTGCTGGGATGGGCCTCACAGGCACAATGGGAATGGGCATGCCTAACTTAGCCATGACTTCTGGAACTGTGCAACCCAAGCAAGATGCCTTTGCAAATTTCGCCAACTTTAGCAAATGAGAGATTGTAAAGGAGCAGATTGAATGAAGGATTTTTAATGTTGAAGATAGGTGATGTTGGGATGGAAAATGCTAATCAACTCCCCTTTTATCAATTAATTAAAATAAACCTACATAAAGAACCAAAAAGGCTGTTTTATAAAATGAAGTATCTAGTATTTCAGATGGCCAGGCGAGGGCACTTCAGATAAGGCAGTCAAAATCATTTTTCCCAGTGAGAATAGACCACAAGTGGGGTATTGAGACCTTGAAAGCCTTTATAAATTGAAGAGCCCATTTTAACATCATGATTTGTGGGAAGACTGGAATAGGGCTGAATAAATGTGTTTGAATCTCTAATTTTATACTTTTCTTTTCCTGAGGAACTTGATTTTTCTGTCCCTGAATCGCCTTGTCATAATTGGGTCTGTTCCTTTTACTACCACTCTTGAGTCCATAAATGAAATCATTAAAGTTGGATGATCAGTTTTTTATAAAAATATATATTTTTGTCCAAAAAAGGCATACATATGTGATTATGGCTAAATCAAAGGTAACTGGAATGTATATACTTTTGCTAATGTTCCAGCAACACTGCTATTACTATTATACTCTCCAAATTTTTATTGTAATGAAACTTCTTCAAGCAATTGGTGATAGCTATGTACTTTTCCCATATTTTCTGCTATAATTATCCTTTGCAGAACTAGGAAAAATATTTTTTTTCAGGACTGCTCTATGGTTTCCTTTAAAAGAAAAAAAAACCCTCCAGTATTTTTGTTTGTTTTTAGCAGTCATTATTTACAATTTGCAGTGGTTAACTTGGCAAGGCTTCCTTCCGTGTTTATCCCTGTAGCCACCACTTATCAGTCAGGAACAGTCAAAAGAGAAAAATATTTATTTTTATTTTTTTGGTGTCTTTTCAAAAAATTGAAAAGGTAAAAATTCATTAAAACTTTAAGTTAAATACAAATGTTAGAACTCAACAATGTTGGCTTTTAGATTTTATACAGTATTCGTTTTCTTTTGGTTTTGAGTGTATATACTATGGCATTAGCAATATGGTTCCAATAGAGAAGAGTTCTATATTAAAGGAGACCTGTAGCAGTCAAAGATTTTATTGATTTAATGGCAAATAAAGGAAATTAATTAAAATGTTTTCGTTTTCCTGCTGTAATTCTGCATTAAGCTCACATGAAAATCATGATTCTAGAGTTTGGAATGCAAAATTAATTGTTTTACCCTCAAGCTGGGAATATTTTTAAAAATAAATACTACAATATAGGTATCAAACTATTACTTCCCCACTTTGTGTTGAAATTTTTTTTATTAAATTGACAAAACTTTGTTTCCATTGTATTCATAATGTTCTGTTATACATAACATTAAAATGTTCATTAAAATCAATGTTGAACTGCTTTTTCTTTCATTCTGTTAGACATTTGAGACCGTTTGGGGAAAAAATAATTATAATTTGGGCAAAGTAATTTTTATAAATAATTTAAAATTATTTAATGACTTCTCTATTCTTTCCTCTCAGACTCTACTATTAGGAATTAAAAATGAAGCAGCAAAGATATCCTGACCCGCTCCATTCTTGCTAATGTTCCATCTACAACATTTCTAATTAGGCAGAAATTCATGTACTTCAGCTAAGTGGTAATGAAAAGTGATTCATTTGCTGAATAAGAGATGAGAGAGAGTGTAATTAGCTGACTGTGGTTTTTAATCTTTCAACAATTCAATGTGTTTAAATTAGTTTCAAAGAATAGGAGCTTTCAAGTGTTGTTACTTCAGAGCAATCAAGCCAGGCTCTGGTGGCAGCATGGAGAATATCTTCACTGATACTTAAAACACATAATCTTAAGTGAATTTTTTCATTAAACTGAGAGGTATAGCATCACCTTTTCAAATACATACAGTTCTCAGAGGAAATAAGTATTTTCTTTCTAAACTTTTGTGTTTAAAAATTCTTTTCTAATAAGATTTATCTGTAAAGCATTTTCTGTACTATGCCTCCTTCCTATATTATGTCGCTGAAGACAGAAGGGAGCCAGCCCCAGCTCATGTATGATGGCACCTCAACATACAGTTTGCTATCTTGTCAGTATTTTTGTTTCAGAGCCCCTGAAAGGAAAGAATTGCCTCATTAAGGAATCCATCCAATGTAATGATTTATTTCTGTAAGGGTTACTAAGTGATACTTCAAAGAAAGGTCTAAATACCCCCGAATAATTTGGAGTTGGCAAGAAAATAGTCTGCTGGGCTCCCTTCTGCCGGTCCTGTACCCCTTCACCTTTTCACCGGCTTCTGCCTAATTTTTTTTTTTTTTAACCTGATAAAATCTTCAGGAACCACAAATGTTCTTGTATGGGACTTTGGGTGTTTCCCCTTTTTGTTTATAATAAATTGAATGATACCCATTATGTTGGGTTTGGGGTAGTCAATAAGTTGAGGCCTATAGTTACTTTCTCAAGTATTTATGAAGCACATTAGTAAAATATAAAGCTAACTGTCCTAAGCACAGAGCACGCCCAGTAAGTAGGTTTATGAAGTAAATTGGCTTTGTGTTTCAACTCTCCTGGGAGACAGCATTGCATTGTGGAAAGAGCATGGACTTGGAAGCAGATCTACGCCCATTTCGACCATGCACACTATGTGACACTGATCAATTTACCTGACTTCTCTGGGCCCGAATACATCTTTTCTAAAATGAACTTAAAATCTGGAAGTGGTGGATACATAATGATGTGTCAGATCTACTGGCATGGACATAGCACACTATTTCTCTGCCTCTCATTTTTATTTTTTGTAAACATGCTTACATATCAAGACTCAGCATCAGTCACTGCTCAACACGTCACATGCACGCCATTTATGCAACAAACCCAACAGCTCATATTCCGGTTGTAGTCTCAAAAGCAGTGTGTAGTTAAGAAAGCCTTAGAGACTGATACTAAGTTGATTTCTGAGGTTTTTCCTATCTGCCTGAGTTTAATTCCAATTTCTTAGACAAGGAAATTGCAAATGAGCTATTTTGTGAATGTATTGACTCACTTCTACTTAACCACATTAGTGAAGATGTGAGGCAGAAAACTATGAAAGTGGTATGGGATTTGCCACACAAATAACCCTCATTAGAATGTTCCCAGCTTTTAGAAGCAGTAGAGATCTCAAATTTTCTATTGACTTCTCCCAGTTTTGTTGACTAAGATCTTCCTATTCTTATATCCAGATAAGCAATCAGATATAAAGACCGTAGGGAAAAAAAATCTATCCATGAAAGAGTTTGTTGGTTTTTTACTTTTACTTCTTAAGAATTTACTTAATTCTTGTGTGTCTTCTTTTGTGTGTGGGTGTGTGTATGTGTGTGTCTTCTTAATAATGGCAGCCTCGCTAATGCATTGTTCCTCGCAGACATTAAGTAGCCCCCGGCACCCCTTCACACTGCACTTGCTTAGCCCAACGGGTGAGGAATCACCATCCAGCCAGCTCAGATGCTTAGCTTCCCAGGGATTTTGGAGGGATTTGAAAGTCCTGGTGGGCAAACAAGGGTTTTATTTGTTACTCTTTAAAATAAATGTCATTACTTTAAATAACTGAGTCCTGGACTGTGAAACCCTGCATTCTTTTTTTCATTTGATTTTTCTTAACTATACATCTTGCAGCTGTTTTTTAAGTGCTCCAAGCACACTCTGCCATTTTATTATGAGTGCTTAGAGTTGGTATATGTAGCAGTTTGGTCTCAGAACCCCCTTTACACCTTAAAAATTATTGATAGCCCCCCAAATTTTTATGTTTATGTGGGTCATATTGGTATTTACTGTATTTGAAATAAAAACTGAGCAACTTTAAAAATACTGATTTTACAGTAACCCCATTACCTGTCAAATTATAATTTTTTTTAAGAGTATGAGCTGGGGGAGCGGGGTATAGAGGGAGACTGAGCGAGAATCTGAAGCAGGCTCCAAGTGCAGCACGCCTATGCAGGGCTGGATCCCGCGACCCTGAGATCATGACCTGAGTTGAAATCAAGAGATGCTTAACCTAAGACCAAGCTACCCAGGCGGCCCTGTCAAATTATAATTTTATAAAGAACTCCCAACATAAAAATTTGTGAGAAGAGTGGCATTTTTTTTTTACATTTTTGAAAATCTTTTTATTGCCTGGCTTAATAGAATACAGCTGAATTCTCTTATCAGCTTCTGCATTCAGTCCACTGTGCTATGTTGTTTTGGTGGAAATACATGAAAAAAGTCTGGCCTCAGGGATATGAGTTTGGAAAGGCTGGGAACTTACTCAGGGCTCTCCAGTGGTCCTCAAACCACATTGCTATCTATTGAGAATTAACAGGTAAGATTATTTCATAGTAACTATACATTTGCTTGATTTATTCTAAGGTGATCTGCTTGAGGTACAAAGAATTCAGTTTTGCCTTTCACTTCAGTCACAGGCAGAATGACTATCACATGAAATTGCTCTCTGGATACTGAATACTATAACTTTGTGACATCAGTGTTTGCTCAGTTTTCAAGATTATTTCTTCTTATACATAGTGCATATTTCCTAGTCTTTATAATATGAAGTAAGTTTCTTACCCATTTTGGGTTTTTTAGAAAAGCTTAGACTGAGCGACTGGGTGTTGAGTGCTTGGTGAGTTGTAAACCTTTCACATTTCCCTTTCTGTCCTTTGAGAAGAGAGAGTAAGATGGGTCTAAACCTGAAGACCTCTGACTTGTTTGCAAGGGGATCTGGCAACTTTGTATACTGTGTTCTCTGCCAAATATTTCACACAAGCATAAGACTATAGAAATAGTGCATCCACAGTGATAGTGTTCCTTATGAACCTAGATAAATGTGATCCCCCAAACTGAAGGAATCCAGCGAGGTTTTCATCCATTCATGCAATGGTAAGAGCAAGCTCTGTACTGGTTACCTTTGCCTTATATACATCAACTCCCTTCACTCTCATAACCTATAGAACAATGACCTCCCTCTGATCGATACAGAACAGGGATGTCCAGAACTAGTCAAAAGTAGCTTTGAAATGATGGTTATGCAGGGTCCCCAAAATGGAGACTCAATTTTCAGTAACTGATTAGCAAAGTCAGGCTTCAGTAGGTTTGGCAGAGTTTTTGTCACAGAAAGAGGAAGGAAGGAAGGCAGAACTCCCTCTCGGAAGAGCTTCATCTTGGAGATTAGTATAAAATGGGCACAGAATCAACTTCTGTTAATGAAGTGTTGAAAATGTGATCTTTTGTGTCTGGTGAGTCATAAACCGGTTTTATTAAACTATTTTCTAAAATATTAGGTGGTAGACTGGGTCCCTGAGATCAGGACCTGAGCCAAAACCAAGAGTCAGACGCTTAACTGACTGAGCCCCCCAGGCGCCCCGGCTCATACTTCTCAGGCGCCTGTTGCCGGCACTGCCTCAAGTTTTCCGCAACAGAAACCTGCCCATCAGGTCACCACATGAAGCGTGTGCATGTGTGAGGGTCCTGGTGGCTCTTACACAAACATAAAGAGGCCTAACT
This sequence comes from Callorhinus ursinus, assembly GCF_003265705.2. Taxonomy (NCBI): domain Eukaryota; kingdom Metazoa; phylum Chordata; class Mammalia; order Carnivora; family Otariidae; genus Callorhinus; species Callorhinus ursinus. Next base: position 44,716,754 of record NW_027397065.1, read on the forward strand.
TAGGGAGGGCAGCTCAGGAAGGGCTCTCTGAGAAGGGAGATTTACAGAGATCAGCAGAACTTGAACCACACATGTGAAGAATCCGAGTGGAAAAAGAACCATCAGAAGCCTAGTGGGTGTGGCTGGAGGTCGATGTAAAAGAAAAATTGAGGATATAGGCAAGGACATGAGAATTGTCGATGTTTAGGATGCTAGGCGGTAAGTAATTACTTCATGCCCCTCAAAAGTTCGTCAGAGGGGATTATGCCCATCAAAGATGGTATATTCTGAAGACCCCATGTGCTTTCATATCTATGGTTGTCCCAGGGCTCACTTTGAAAAACCCGAGTGGAAAATTGTATGGCAAGAGTTTGATGTTTACTGTCCAACCTGAAGTACATCAATAGTTGATATATATGTGAACGATACAAAGGGGCCATTTATAAATACAAATTGACTATTTCAAGTACTAATGACATGCATTTGCATATTCTAGTTTACAGAGTGGAGTCACACTCATTTCCTTCCTGATTTTCACAATCCCCCTAAGCTAAGAATGTAGGACGGTCGGTCGTTAGCCCCGTGTTGTTGAGGAAACAAGCCCCAGGAAAGCAAAGTAGTGAAGCCAGGTCTCCTAGGACAGGTCTTTGGAATCCAACTCCAGTTTCATTCTACTATCCTTATTTCTCCTCTATTAACATATCAGACCTCTTAATCTAAAGATTGTACCTGCCGTTCAGACTGTCAGATTTTTCTTGCATATCATTGATCTTTGACTATGTTGTCCCAGGTGCCATGTAAAGCTCCACATAGGGTAGGTAGACAGCTAGGAAATGGTTGTTAAATAATACGTTTTTTTAAGTAAGCACTGAATGTTTATGAAATCTATTTGCATTTTCTAAAGGTCACCAGCAGGAGATGAGCCACAGAGCAAATAAAAACTGATCTCCTCTGAAGAGTAAACCTTTTGTTTGTTTTGTAGAAATGGTGATATAACTTAGCATAAGACATTAGCCAAATCAGGAGCAGAAAATTCCAGCAGGTTTGGAGTGGTATAACACAAAGGTCCCTCAAGGGATCAGAAGATATGTTAAGGGCAAGCTTCAGGAAAGGCGGATGGCCTTGGATTGCTTGTTTAAGGAATCCATTTCAAAAAGTGCACAGCAATGTTTTTTAAAGATTGTGTGCTCTTGGCAATTTTTTATTTGCTCCTGTGATTCTTGCATTTGAGAAATGGAATTGAGATGCCCAGCTACCAAATGAAAGTAGAAATGGGATTTCTAGATTTAAGGTGTTCTTAAGGGAATATTTGAATTGACATCTTTAGAGTAAGTTTTTATTTATTTGTTTTTAATGTGTTTTAAAGGGCATTTAGAAACACGTGGCATTTTTTTAAGGGCATTTAGAAATGTGTGGCAATTTGGAAACTAGTTTGATTGCCGATAGTTGAATTATTTTTTGTATAGAAATAATACTAACTTTAATGGAAAATATCAAATGAAGTGTGAGACATAAGGTACACAAAGTTGAGATGATTGAATGGTTGAAAAACCATTTTTCAAGTCATCTTTTACAAGAAAGTAATAAGATTAAGTAAAAGAAATGTTAAAGTACCTTTAATCTTTGTTAATATACTAGCTTTATCAGTGTTGTCTTTTGGACCTAATGCCTATAATGAACCAAGGAAAAGATACGGTAGCTGAAAATTTTTCAGTCGTTAAGAACTTTTCATGTACTTTTTAATCCCTCCAACATGGAAGTGTGTGTGTGTAAGTCTCCACACATAACAGTATCTGTCTCTCTATATAAATATATAATAAAGGTTGGCTCTTAAATACTGTCTCTTCACCAAATTTTTTAGATGTCCCAAGAGCTCTTAGATTTGAATGATAAAAGGCTGCCATAAGGTACCGCTTTAGTAATTAACTGGTTCTTTAATAAGTCCTCAATTACTTTGTTTCATGATAAGGAAGAAAAAAATTTTTCCAAGACAGAGTTACATTCGACATCTGGGAACCTCTTAACAGCTGGCTACCTAATGAATATGCATCTGCTTAAGAGGCTGTAGACCATTAATAAACCAATAGATGTAAAGCAGAAACAATCTTTGTCAGCTTCAAAAGAGATTGGATGCAATGTGCTGTGAAGTGTCACTGTCACATTGAATCGAGTTTGGGAGGTTAACAACCAACCATTAGCTACTCGTGTCTTTGTAGCTCTAGAACTTCGCTGACACCCTGCCCAAACCAGTGGCCACGTTTCTGATGTACGACTTCTTGCTCCTGATTGCCTGATATGAGGCTTATGACATCTGTGTTTCAAAAATCCCTTCCATTTTGTTCCACCAAACCACACATTTGCCAAGACACTTTAAAACAAGTCATCTCCGGATCAGAAAGGCAGGAAATATCAGGATCAAATTGGTACGAGATGGGCTTCCGGTGAATTGGAAAATATTTAGAACGAAACTTCTAAGTGTCTGCAGGTAACCTGGGAACTGCCGGGTCCTCCTGAAGGAAGCCCTCACCCTTTGTGCAGGCAGCAATTCAGACCTTGGTAACTGGTCTCAATGAGACCCCACCTAACAGTTGTGTGATTAGGACCACCCCTGCCCCGTTTATTGGCCGAGATTTCTTGAGGGCCATATTCATAGAAGCCTTGCTTGAGATTATTATCCTGGTTAAACAAAGATTATACCTAGAAGAGCTTACATTTTCTTAGCTAAAAGTGTACCCATCACTCTAGTCTCATCCAAGTGCTCAGATAATGTTTTGGGGGAATATTAAGGGCAAGGAGGAAAGCTGGAAGTTTCTTGTAAATTCAACTAGCTTTTCTATTTCACTTTGATGATCTCTTTAAATTGTGGTAAAATATACCTATTTTATGGGTATAATGTAAATTTATGTGTACAAGTGTGGTAAATAACATAAAACTTACCATTTTAACCATTTTTAAGTGTATTGTTCAGTGGCATTAGTTACCTTCACATTGTTGTGCAACCATCACCACCACCTATTTCTAGAACTTTTCATCTTCCCCATCTGAACCTCTGGGACCCAGTAAGCACTAACCCCCCCATCTCCCACTCTCCTCAGCCCCTGGCTGCAACAATTCTTCTTCTGTCCATGAGTTTGATTACTCTCAATACCTCATAAAGTGCAGTCACACAGTATTTGTCCTTTTGTGTCTGGCTTTTTCCAGTTAGTATGTTTCAAGGTTCATTCATATCAAAGAATACGTCAGAATTTCATTCCTTTTAGGCCTGAAAAATATTCCATTGTATGTCCATACCACATTTGGTTTATCCACTCATCTGTTGGACGCCTACATTGTTTCTGCCTTTTGGTCATTATGTATAATGCTGTTATGAATTCAAATCCCTGCTTTCAATTCTTTGGGGCATATATCTGGAAGTGGTATTGCTGGATTGTGAGGTAATCCTATGTTTAATTTTTGAGGAAGTGTCATTTGGCTCATTTTGGATTTCAGTTTTTTCCTTGACATAGGGCCTTTGATCAGATTCCATTTTCTCCTCCTTGGTCCCTTTGAGGAAAAAACCCAATACAACCTCAGAGTTTATTTATTTTTTATTTTTTCTAATTTCATGCCTGGAAAATAAACGAAAATGCACACCATGGGTAATAAGTTTTTTAAAAAGGGGCAGGGGGGAATTAAGGCCCACCCACTCCCTACAACACCACAGACTGATGTTCTATTAAAAGCTGAGAATTATGATTGTTTTTGAAAAACCCCATATCATCGAATACATATGTAAACCCGTGTAATCTCTCAGTTGTGGGAGTGGCTCCTTTGTTAAACAAAGCATCATCCTGAATTCCTACCCAGAGTTGATCACCTTATTCATGGGGATGTAAGATCCATTTCCCCCAAAAACTATATAAAAATTACCACCACAACTACCACTCATCTAATATGCTCATATTACAAGTGCAAAGCCAAACACCCCAAACTTCAAATGATGGGTTCCTCAGTGACAGGAAAGTGGTTTAGTACGGAAGGACAGTTTGTATTGTTCATGTATGTCATATATTGTCAATATGACAATATTCTCTACCACAACTCAGTAGGAAGTCATTTCTGGATATGCAATAATAGTCTCTAACCCCGAGCAGGTGGGGAGACATTTGAAGGAATTCCAGTGCCATACTCAGGCAGATACAATACTGTATCATTTTAGGTCCAAATATGATGAAAAAATAAATTTTTCTTTTTTAAGAAAAAAAAATCCTTTAAAAACTCGTGGTGCCTCCTGTACATACATAGACGTGCCTATCTTAGATGCCAGCCAATAAATGGCTTAAACTCAGGAGATGTAAATAATATTATTTATTCACCCCTCGTGACTTATTTGCAAGACAACTTCCTTTTATTATTCAATTCTTCTTTCCCTTTACCTCACCACATTTCAAAGCTATTTGGGACAGATGATATGTTCTGCTCCTTTCAGCTGGGACTGGGATGATGGTGTTTTTCTCTGTCAAGGTTGTATGTTATATTTTTATTGTTCTAAAACATGTGTAGGCGGGTCCCAGACCCCACACTGGGGATTTTTCCATGGGCTTCCCATAATAGTTGCATTCTCAGGATTCAGTCATCAATGCTGTGGTTCATAAAATCCTTCAATAATGTCCAGTCATTATTCAAATCCATGAATTGTAGCTTCAGAATTCCATATTTTATACTTGAAAAGGTAAAAACTTTTAAGAAGATGGAATAAATAACCCTTTGTAACAAAAAAGAACAATAAAGTATCTGAGATCTGCTGCAAAAATATACACGATTATCATTGCTTTAAATCAGCTAGTATCTTTTCCATTCCCCGGCCACCACTCTTGTTTAAGCTCAGAAGGACTTCTCACAAATGTCTTGTTAACAGCCTCCTCCTTGGTTTCTGTGTTTCTAGCCCCTCCTTCACTTCCAGTGTCTTGTTCGGTCTCCCTGGCTCATACACCAGGGATGGCTCCCCATTCCCAGTCCAATCAAGTGCAGACATTCGGGGCCGTCTACTCACAGGCCACCTTTTCAGACTTTCATGCCTGGCTCCTCTCCCATGTGCCTGTTTCTCCTCCCCTGACTCTGGTCCAGGCCAGTCCCAGCCCCAGGGCCCTGAAGGCCTTCACCCGGACCCAGGGTCTGACAGTGGACATACCCATTCTTCTTTAGAAGAGTGAGGAGCGGTAGGAGAGAGTGATCTCTTTCTGTCTCTTTCCTTGGATGATTCTATTCATAATAACCATAAACTAGGTGCTTATAGCTGATGGTTCCCTCCCTGGATGCAAAATAATAGGAACCTAATGATCATAGTTCTGTTAACTTTCATTATGGGCACCTCGCCTGGCACTAGGCTGAGAAGTTTACATCCATGCTCCCGGTGTATTCTCATGATGGCCTGTGAGCTGATATTACAGTGAAGTTACAGCTTCCCTGGGGGTTTGATTGTAGAAGCAAGAAGATAGCAGATACTGGGTAAGGTCAGAATTGCTCTTGAAAATCTTCTAAATTGCACAAGGTGTTATGTACAGAAACTTATGCAACAATATATATGTATAAACACACAGCGTTATGCACAACATACAATAAAATAGATCTACGTGCAGTATAACCGTGCAGCACTGAGGATGTAAACACTGGGATGCGCCCCAAGGTCACATTGTGAGACGCCGATGGAACTGAACCGCTGGAGGAAACCGCAGACTCGCCCCCCGCCCCCCCATCACTCTTCGGGGCCAGATGAAAATGAAGAAGGGGCCACAGCAGCGCCTACATGATTTTCAGCCGCTACTGAAATGACACAGCAATCCACCGCGTAGGAGCAAACCGGGGCTCGGCGCGGGGGAAGGAACCGGCTCGAGGTCCCGGCGGCCCCCCGCAATCGCATCGGGTCCCTCTAACTCCCTGCTGCCGACCGACCTGCTGACGGCGTGGAGTGCTGCCCCTTCCAGCGGCGCTGCCACGGCGCTCCCCCACGCTGCCCAGAATTGTGCAGGAATCCCCACAGCACACTCGGGGAGCTACAGGCCCCGCGGACCCGGCCGACCACCGTGCGCCCCGGGGGCACAGCTGCCGAGTGCGCGGGAGGGCCGCGCCGCCAGGAGTCGGCCTATCTGGGCGCTGCACAGATCGGGTCCTCTTTGGTCTGGCAGCACACGGTGTTGGAAGGAAGGAAGGAAGGGAGGGAGGGAGGGAGGAAATGGTTGGTGTGTTAGCTTCCTATTCCAAAAGGAGAAACTGAGGTCCTACAACCTTGTGGAGAGAGCCAGGACAAAAACTGGGACTCAATATTTCCAGGAATATAAAAGTAAATTCTCAAATATTTATTGCCACTAACACCAGATTAGGTCATTTTTCTTAATACAAAACAGAAATGTATGTTGTGGGAAGCGAACCATTGGCATTTGGCAGAACTGAGAGTAAAGCTGACTTCTCAGGGATTCAGATCCCTGGAAGGTGGGGGGACTGGAGCCCTGCTGTGCACAGTGTGACCATCAGAATCAGTGGCAGAGCGAGGCCCAAGCCCAGGAGCCCTGGCAGAGAGGGCGACACCCCACAAATCATATGGCCTCCAAATGGAAAAGGAAGGCACATGACGGAGCTGAAGATAGAATCTGTTGCTATTATAGGTGTCAAGACAGCCAGCAAAAACAGTGACAGGAAGATCTAGCAAATACTATTATTAGTTTTTAAATAACTTAAGGCAATTATTTCCCAATGTGTGGTGCTTTGGTTTTTTTGCTTGTTTGGGTTGGTTTGGTCATTTTGGGGAGCAGATGGAAGAACTTTTTTTGTGTGTAGGGGAGGACATTTTTAAAGATTTTTTTAAAATATAAGTTTTATTGAGGTATATTTGACAAAATTGTAAGATATTTAAAGTGTACCTCGTGGTGATTTGATATATTCATATACATTGTGAAAGATCCCCCCATCTAGTTCAATAACACACCTGTCCCCACACATATTTATCTTTTCTTCCTTTCTTTCTTCTTCTTCTTCT
>NW_027397065.1:44723754-44832387 GCF_003265705.2 Callorhinus ursinus
TCTTTTTTGCAAGACCATTTAAGTTCTACTCTCTTGGCAACTTTCACTTATATAATGCAGTGTTATCAACTACAGTCACCTGTGTTTTACATGAGGTCCTCCCTCTGTATTCATCTGATAGCTGAAAGTTTGTACTCCTTCACTAACCTTTACCTTTTCCCTCACCCCCACGTCTGGCAGCCATTTTTCTACTCTTTGTTTCTGTGTACCTTTTTTTGTAATTCCACATATAGGTGATACCATGCTGTATTTGTCTTCTTCTGTCTGCCTTATTTCACTTAGCATAATGCTCTCAAGTTCCATCCACGTTGTCACAAATGTCTTTTTCATGGCTGGATATTATTCCACAGGCTATCCGTATACCACATTTTCTTTATCCGTTCATCCATTGACAGATATGTGGGTTGTTTCTGTATCTTGGCCATTGTGAATATGGTGCAATGAACCTGGGAGTGCAGATATCTTTTCAATATCTTGTTTTAATTTCTTTTGGATGTATACTCACAAGTGAAATTGTGGGATCATATACTATTCTATTTTTAATTTTTTGAGGAATCTCCACACTTTTCCACAGTGACTGCACCAGTTTATATTCCCACCACCAGTGCCCAAGGTTTCTCTTTACACCAACTCCTCACCAACCCTTATCTCTTGTCTTCTGTTTTGTTTTGTTTTTACTTACAAGTCATTTGTTTTTATTTACCCCTGCAAAGGGAGATCCCTTCTGAGTTTGGACAGTGGTGACTGAACACGAACATCCGCTGGTTTTGCATTTAACATTTTGTTATCTTATGCAACTCAGAAGATGAAGGCTTTCTCCTTTACCCTTCTGTGACAATTTCAGATGAAGATCGACATCACCTGGGCTTCCCCTTGTCCATCTCCTCCTGGTAGAGTCACGGTTGTGGTCATTGTCACCTCAAGACCCCTCAGGCTCATCTCTTGTCTGTCTGATGACAGCCATTCTAACAGGTGTGAAGTGATATCTCATTGTGATTTTTTAAAATAATTACACACTTATTTTTTTTATTTCTTTCACTTTATGAGGTCAGCATTCCATTTATGGTTGTGATATAAAAGATCTTTTTGAATATATTAATTTAAGTGCAAATGAGAAAATTTAAAGCAAAGTATTTCTAAAATAACGATACCATGGTGCTGATGAGGCAAAAATGTGATGGTGATATGAGCAGGGTAGAACTTAGGGAAACACAGGTATGTGACATGATGGCACCTCTCTTTAATTCTTTTGACCAGTGATCCCCAGAGAAGCTCCAGGGAAGGGTAAAAGCCAGAAGTTTTGTTTAATGCATTTTCCATCTAGATTCATATGTAAGAAATGTCCAAAATGCTCTTAAGATGTTCCTAACAGTACATCTGTTCCCCATCAACATGGAGCATATTTCTGCGAGAAACCAGGTCTATCTTAAGTTACCTCAACTGCTCAGAGTGGTGATCATCAAAGGTAGGATCACACAGGCCCTGGGAAAATGCCAGAGGATCCATCGTGGCATGACAAGGATGAGATACCTATTTGTATTTATTTTATCTAAAATATAGAAAAATAAATTTTACTAATGATTAATATGCACACTGACAGGACAGATCTATTTTATAAGTATGTACATTTGGGGGTTGGACAGTAAATACCATTTTATGAATCAGATGTTTAGTCAAAAAGTTCGGTTACTACCATATATGAGAAAAAAGTCAATAGACCCGGTTGGTACACTTTTGGTGGGTTTGCGGTCTGTTGCTCTAGGCACATCTGCTCTCTCTCACTCTATTCCAGAGGGAAGGCAGAAGACTCTGAAGAATCCACTCTTGAAGAAAAGAAGGGTGTCCAAGAGGTCTCCCTCACACGTGAGGAATCATATGCTGTCTTTTTACAGCCCTTTGGAAATCTCAAAACTCAGCCATCTTATTTGAGTTCCAAATTTAAAAAAAGGAAAGACGACCCAGGCCACAAATGGACTATGTTCCCAAATCTTCTTCCTATGCATTTATAACTCAGAATTTATTTTTCTGTAAAAATGGTTTATAGTAATTCATTTTCTTAGAAGAGATATATTTAATACTCAGTGTGGCAGAAATAGTTGCAAAGACAATTTACAGATTATAACGCTGTTACAATGCTAGTTATTAAATGGAACAAAAAGTGGGTAAGAATAGTTTATGTTGAGGGCACTTGGGTGGCTCAGTTGGTTAAGCAACTGCCTTCGGCTCAGGTCATGATCCTGGAGTCTCGGGATGGAGTCCCGCATCGGGCTCCCTGCTCAGCGGGGAGTCTGCTTCTCCCTCTGACCCTCTTCCCTCTCATGCTCTCTATCTCTCATTCTCTCTCTCTCAAATAAATAAACAAAATCTTTAAAAAAAAAAAAGAATAGTTTATGTTGAACCACACGGAAAGCCACAAGAATGAGAAATGGAGACTTTTGTGAACACTTTGAAAAGGTCCCCTTGTCTGCTTCTAGGACATGAAAGATGCACAGAACTAGCTTTTTCTTGTCCAGGTTCACTGCAAAACTCACAGCTCTTCTCTTCAATACTAAAGTATCACTAGTACACTCTTTTTGCTTACATTCATGGGTAGGGTCTATTTTGGGTCGGAGAAGAGGGGAAAGAACTTCATCGACCAAAGTAGCTCTTCGTTATATAGGGGTCTGCTTATAATTAACCTTTTCTTGTGTCGTTCAAAAAGAAGGTTTTTAACATACCTCTCAGAGATCATTCAGCTTGTGCTGGGAATTGGCTATATATCAGTCCCTATGGGTGTAATAAGAAGTCCCAGTGGCCCACTAGATAAGGGAAGGGCACACCTTGCTGGAATGCTGTTTAGTCCACAGTTGACAGAGATTATGGGGGCCTTTTGTGATGTTTTCCCTTAGGGACCCAGGCGGAAGGATATTTTCCCCCACATATTTGAGCAGCACCCACATCAGATTCATTGTTTGGGCGAGGTTGCTCTTCCCAAAGAACTTAACTCCATGGGACAATGTGGAAATTTGTGAATATTTTAAAGTTCCATCAACACATCACGAAGGTGCTAGAACAAACCATTGATAACATGAAGCAGAGCAGTAACCGCTTTCGGAGCATGACAGTGGCAGGGAGAAGTAAGGATGAGAAACCCCTCTCCCTGCAGCTTTTCGCCTCCCAGCACACATACGACGAGATGTGCACCAGTTCGCGTTGGAGGCTGACTGCGCGGAGTGCCTGCCCTTGGAAAAGAACAATCAGGATACTGATGGCAACAGAGTCGGGCCATCTCCCGCTCTCCTTCAGTCTTCCCTACCGGCCACTCTCACCTCCAGCCTGCTGCCCCCTCCCCTAATTGCCTTCCCCATCCACATGCACTAGCTTGAAAAGGACGCTAAGCAGAAAACAACTGGGGACATTGCAGGAAGAACAAACTCTTAAGTTACTCCAGACCCTCCTGTCCCTTTACAAATGTTGCTTTCCTCTGAGAAGCTCTCCCTGAGCTTCAGTCACCCTCCGTCACAGCCTCCCACTCTCCTGCTTGATACTCTCATGGCACTGTACCTTGTCTGAAGTTGTTTCTACCTTGTTTCCTGGGGATGTATGGCTTTTGTCTCACTTCCCCGACAGAATGTAAACACCCTAAGAGCAGGAAACTTGTCTGTCCCGTTTGTCCCAGTGTCTCCAGTGCCTAGAAGGTGCCTGGTCCCAGAAGGTGCTCACGAAATAAATGTCCACTAAACAAATTCCCAGAAGTATCCAGGAAGATGATACAGGCGTTCAGTACATGTCTAGTCAGTAGACAGTAAGCACTTAGTAAATGGTGGTTATTATGTTTTTATGATTAAGTTGTTGGTAGCCCCCCCCAAAAAAATTACCTGGCCTCTAGGATATGACAGTGTTCTTTCCCAGCCCAGCAAAATGTTTTGGTTCCTCTTGCTTCTCCCTGATCCTAGAAATAAAATTCTACTCTGAGCCTGAGAACTGCACCCCCAGCCACAGTCCTAACATATCTGTGTGTTAGCAATGCAGGCTTAGTGCTACGATGCACAGTCTCCTTTGAGAATAGCAGGTGAAAAATCCCCACAGGCTTGGCCTCAGCTTTCTTTGTTCACATTGTTTGCTTTGAAGACTTTAACACGGTGCTGAGAAATCAATAAGCAGGGATGCTGCCGACCCTGTATCGGTCTCCTTCTGATTCTCCTCTGGGAGGCTTGGCTCACTCCAATGCACTGAAAAGTCATGAAGTGCCCAGCTCTGTCTGCAAATTAAGGCCTTGTAAGTAATCAAGGAACAACAAGTTTAGCGTGCCATGGATTTTCCATCCTGAGTGTCACTAGATGAAATGAAAGTACACATTACAGGTTTGCGTAATGAACAAGCCTCAAGTTAGGTTTGCCGTGATAGGGTTATCAGTCATTGCACAAACTAATTATTTAGGAAAGCACTTTTTACAGTGGGTTTTCATTTAAGTTTTGCCCCTTAATATATGTGTATGAATATGACTAATCCATCGGACACTGCTATTGTACTTTTGCATCTATCACTATCGGGCCTTTTTTTCGTAATTGGTTTATTAATTATAGCATCTTAATGATCTGTTTAAAATAAATAAACCATTTGCACCATTTCAAAGGTATTTTGTGAGGCTCAGCTGATATTAAAATAGCACCAGCCTTATGTGCTTTTTCAGCAAGTGACCTAATTAGTTAATAAAGTAATTGAATATTAAAAAGGATGTTGCAAGTGATTAAAATTTAAGAGCCTTCAGAATGTTATTAAAGCTATAAATCATACATCACTGTTTTAATTTGCATAGCTACAGAATTACTAATGGTCCCACGTGCACATAGGGCCTGGCAATTAGTCCTTTAACAAAATGTTGGCGATGTTGAGGTACCAAATTCTTTCAAGCTCTTTTGATAGCTACATAGAAACCTGCTTTTGCCAGATTAAATATCTTACTGTTGAAATTGCTGCTTGATCCCTTTGACAAGCATAGACATCCATTCACTCAACAAGTATTTATGATACCCACTGCATCCAAGAACTGTGTTAAGTGTTGAGTATAATGGTGAGCCAAACAGACACAGTCCTAATGGAATTTAGGGACTAGAGATACTAGTCATGCACTTCCCTAAATGCATGTAAATTACAAAAGGTGATAACAGGCTATGAAGGAAAAGTATCGGATACTGCAAGAGGATTTTGCTGGTGAAATCTGAACTCCTCTGCTAAGGGCCCAAACACTTACTTCCAGGTGAAGAGACAGGGACTTCCCCAGCAGGCTGAGAAGTCTTGTTCAAGCAAGAAATCCTTGATGAATCTACCAGTGGTGTGCAGGAAAGACCAGCTGAAACTGTTGGTTGTTTACCCTTGGGTAAACCTTTGTTCTTTCCTGGCTATCACAATCCCAGTTCTGTTTGGCTACAGGACTAGTACTATGCTTAGGGAATGTAGACCCAGAGATAAATGATGAAAACTCTAAACTTATTATTGTAATTCCATTGCCCTTTGCCTGTGGATTAATTTATGGTGGATGTGTTTTGAGGAACTCTAAGAGGATTTTTGGAAGAATTTTCCTTCCTGATAAAAAGAGACACACAAGAACACACTTTCCCTCCATGCTTTTGTATATCATCATTAATGAAGGTAATACTTGGTGCTATAGTGGCCATATTGAGACCATGAGGGGGGAAGGCAAAACAAACAAAACAGTACGTGTGCACGCGCACACACACACAGACTCCCTAAACCTGAGAGCTCTGATATTGTTGAGTAGCTGAACCAACTCTGGAAACTTTGGATGTCCTACTATATGAAAGAATAAGTTTCAGTTGGATATTCTGTTACTTGCCACCTAAAGCATCTTAATTGAACCAGATGGGTCAAAAATGAAGACACTGAAAGCTGAAAGACAAATTAAGAGGCTAATATGATTGTCCAGTTGAGCAGTGATACAACACTAAACTACGGTGGGATGGAACAGGAAGAATGGAAAGTGAGGTCAAGAACAGAGCTGAGGCATTGTGGACACAATTCAACAGAATTTGTCAACTTACTAGTTATCCTCGGTGCCAGGTAATAGTAATTGTCAACAATCGAGCATTTCCCATGTTCCAGGCATTGTTCTAAGCACTTTACGTGTAGTACTCATGTAATCGTTTCAACAGTTCTACAACATACTATGAATTGTCACCATGGTTGAATTCTGTTTCAGTCATGCCTTGATTTGCCAAGTTGAAGTCCACTAGCCTCTGCTATCACTTGTAGCTGAAAGCAGATGGGTTGCTTCTGACCCCTTGAGAGAGCTGCTGGCTATATTGCTGCTTCCAACATTTTTTACTTCCTAACACACAGAAAATGACAATATTTTAAGGTACACACTAGGGTAAACTGAAGGGGACTTAGGGTATCTGTATGGGGCTTGGCAAAAGCCTTCATTATCCTTTCTCTTTATATTATATAATTATAAGAAAATAAAATTCAAAATATAAGGAAGATATTAAATACTGAATTTGTATAAACTTTCCAAAAAATAATGTCTTTAATTTTTAATGAGAAATTAGCATTTGTTTTTTATGAATATAGCTTTTTACAGATGTTATGCTTCAAATAGCAATTCCTGATGAAGACTTTTGTAATAGTAAAGACTTTAATCACAGTCTCTTCAAATTCTTGATAGTCATCACTAACAATAAACTTTGTTCATACAAGTTAGTAATATCCACAAAGTAAAACATTTTTTGAAGCCATTTCAAATTTAATAATATTTGAGTCATATTTAAAGAATCTAACAGTACTTTTTCTTTCACTGACAATGGTCCTATTGAAATTCCTTGAGATTGTGTGACTGGATTTCAAATCTTTGGGAACTTTTTCAAACCAAATTATTCCAAAATAATAAAACTGCTTTAATTCATAGACCACTCACGCATAGTTATTAAGCACAGCCGACTTGGACACCTCTGAAAGGGCACATCAGTCACGGAGGGAAGAATCCAATATGTGTGAAGACAGATTCAGCGCTGTACCTGCCAAGAACTTCACTGCCCCCCCAACCCCCCCAGCCCCCCCGGTGGAACTTGCGACTGGCTGTACTTTGGCCCGGAGCTGTGCTTCTTGCAGGGCCAGCTTCATGAGTGTGTGACCTAGACAGCCATACAGGACCCCACCCTCCAAAGGACCCCATTCTTGGTTTCAGGCTCTGTTGTTGGCATCTTGAAATGATTTTTGGCCAAGTAGCCCTGCATTTTCACTTTCCACTGGCCCTGCAAGTTACGTAGCTGGTGTTGGCATCTGGGGCACCTGGAACACAAACTCTTCCAGTAGTAGGCAGGCTGTGCCTTTGCCCACAATGGGCGATGGCATGTGTTACCGCTGGCTGCTGAGTTATGAAGCAACTTCTTAGCGTCTGTGTTTGGCTCCTTGACACAGAGTGTAACAATCTGGATATCATCAGGCTTACCAGATTCAATGTTCACATGACCATGGGCTACACCTTCCTACCTTGCTCCATTCAGCCACCCTCCAGGGACCCTGATGAAGCTGCTGATGCTTCTGGCTGGAGGTGACTGGTCCAGAGGTTCTAGGTGCCCCGAGAACCGAGGCATCAGTTATATCACTCAAGAAGCCATGGCTTACCGTTTGGGCAGTCTGGTGTGGGATGGGTTCCTAGGCATGTTATGTTCTGGTAAGAAGATCTCTGTACCTGAAATAGGTCTACCAGGTCCTTGCCAATATTTTTCAATATGAAGAGTTAGTATTAAATTTTGAATACCCACTCAGTGTAAGAGAATGTAGATTTAAGTTATGATCACTGAGGGTTATATGTAGGAAGGACTGAAGTGGAAGGGAGAGCTGGAAGGAAACATTCTGAATCCTTCCAGGCTCCTCCTCTGGCATGTGAGGGTTTAAAGCAGTTTCTCCTAACCATTTTGGAATTGGAATCGGTATTATTTTTGGTTTGATGTCATACACAATGTTGGTCTCTCTATTAAAATGACACATATAGGGGTGCCTGGGTGGCTCAGTCTGTTAAGCATCTGCCTTCAGCTAAGGTCATGATCTCAGGGTCCTGGGATCGAGCCCTGCATCGGGCTCCCTGCTCTGTGGGAAGCCTGCTTCTCCCTCACCCACTCCCCCTGCTTGTGTTCCCTCTCTCGCTGTCTCTCTCTGTCAAATAAATAAATAAAATCTTTAAAAAAGAAAATAAAATGACACATATATATTAATATATAAGGATATATAAATGTGTGTCTACGTGTCTATATATGTGTATGTGTATATTTTATATATATATATATATTTTAATAAAATAAGCAAAAACAGTTCCAAGCCAGTGAGGACAGATGACTCCCAGCACAGGGGAGGGAAGTTTCTGCCAAAACACTTTTCATGGAGCAACAGATGTGCTCAGATGAACTCTGGGGACCAGGGAGAAGGAGGGGTAAGAGGGCTCAGCTGAGGCATAATTGGACCTGGCAAGGGTAGGGAAGACGCTGTACATAGGCCTAAGATTTCTCACACAGAATACCAAATGAACTAATTGCTTTCTGCCCTCAGAGGCAAAGATCACAAGTATGCATTAATCTTAGAACAAGGTCATACAAACAGAATCCCAACAGATATCCTTAAGTAAATACTATTTTATACTATTTTACATAAATACATACACAACATTCCCTATTACACAGTTATACTGTTTCAGCAAGAATCGGGCACTGAACTTTGTAGATGTTAACGGCATGGAGTCCTTTCCTTGCTCTGTACCGTGTGTGGGTGTGTGTGCACACGTGCACAAGAGTGAGGTCATTAAGTGTTTCTTGTGGTTAAAGTACTCATCAGGTCTACATGCAGTGGAAGAAAACTATAACTGCATCCCTGCTTCTTAATATTCTGATTTTCTGATCTAAGTAAGTGTTCTGGCACTTACAAAATGGCCTGGTCCTCTTGCTACCAATCAGTGGCTTTCCAAGGATGATGAGAAAACTGTAAAAGTGTGAAACCCAAGCAGCACCAAAATAACAGCAGTGGTTTTAGCAAGAGTCCACAAGGTAAGGGAGGAGACAGGAGAAGGAAATACATCGTGGATGACTCTGTGTTTCTACGTT
Source organism: Callorhinus ursinus (assembly GCF_003265705.2). NCBI lineage: Eukaryota > Metazoa > Chordata > Mammalia > Carnivora > Otariidae > Callorhinus > Callorhinus ursinus. Next base: position 44,732,847 of record NW_027397065.1, read on the forward strand.
GCTAAAATGTTATGCTCTGCCTTATGGTATATTTGAACCCAACGAGGGCAGGAAGGGAGAACCTTCTGGACTTCACATTCACAAAGGCCTCACATACAGACTCGGGGTTCTATTTCTAAATGAGGCTACACACCTACTCAGAGGTACACAAAGAGGATGGAAAGCTATCATTTCATTCAACTTGAATTTTTAAAATATACCACGAAGTTTGCAACTTGGCTTTGACCTTTCTTCATTTTTTTAGTGTATTGGGAGCCTCCAATAATGGAAGTGGCTGGGCCCTCTCTCAACCTTGAAGAGGCGTGTGTGTGTGTATCTTTTTATGTGTATTTGTCCTCCAGTGCACATTTTCATAACTGGACTGGATGTAACATGCTCAATTAATTAGGGAATACATTTTTATTACCAACACCAACCACTATTGATTATAATTTGATGTCTATAAGGAACTGGCCAACTAGGCAGATTAGTGTGCACTGGCTCATGACTGGAGGGGAACAAAGATGTTGTGCGCTCAACACATTTGCTTTGCATATTTGTGCTTTGTTTATCATAAAACAGCTGATAATGATAAGGACCTGTAAGAAGCACAGTGTTAATGATAGTGTGAGTAGAGAGTGCGAACAAAAACCATGACTTTTGAGCAAAAGCTAGATGTAAATTAAACTCTGGATTTGTTCAGAGTTGAGGTTTTATAGCTATACATTTACAGCATTTAGAAAGACCTTTGGTGTTGAAATTCCTGCAAGAATAATTTCATCGCTTCATGTGTGAAACTCCCCGGTCACTGATCCCAACACTTCGCACTGAAGCAATTGCTTCATAATGTTGTTTTTGCTGATGTGACCATTTTATTATGGAACAGTGTGTGTATTATAAAACACATGAAGCTTATATAATGCAACATTTACTAACACACAGTACATGGATCACTTGTGGCTCACGAGGTGTCTGCAGATAGTATGAAGACCAACATTTTAATTTCAATAGTTGTAAGTTTCTTTTAATGTGTACTTTCAATTTAGGGCAAATTTTCCAACTTGCCATTGATAGTAGTGATGCACAGCTTCCTTTTAAGTGTAAGCTAAAAAGTGAGTTAATTTATAGAAAAATACCAAATAAATAAGCAGTAGTCTGCAGGATAAAACAAAAATTGTGAAAGTGCTCTGCAAATGACCCATGTTTTGGAAACAATCGCTATGTAATAAAAAGAAAGAAGATGAAGGCTTTGGGTTGAGTTTCTGATAGTGATGATGGCCACACTGAGCCATCCTGGAGACCAGTGCCACACGCATGTAAGGCTGCTGCCTGATGCCCCAGGAGTGTGCTTTTCCACGTGACACTAATTGGCCCACACAGGAGTGAAACCATGACCCTTCCCTCATTAGCCACATGCTCAGACCAGCTGAGCTAGCTCGCTCTGGGTCACTGGGGTCCCATGTAGGAAATTACCATTCCAGTGCCCTGTGGTCCTCTCATAACCCCAACTAATGAATGTCCCGTGGAGCCTAATGTCATTCCTGGGGGAGCACACTGCTCTCCCAGCAGTGGAGAAGTTGATAATATTCTGAAGTTTTAACCCAGGGAAAGCCAAATAAGAAAGCACAGAGAACTCAAGAAGCCTGAGAACAATCTTTCAAACACCTGTGTGCTAGAAAAAAGGATGACAACAGCATTCTGCTCTGTCCATCTGTTTTCCAGGCCAGGTCTCAGGACACAGAATGCAAGCACAGAGAAGTAAAGAATACTAAGCATCTCACAACAAGCTCATCACAGTGTAAATGACATTAAGTGCTTGCTGTCTGGACCAAGCACTTTCTGACACCAACCTTGTGAGGTAGGATTGATATAGGATAATCCCTAGAGATCAGGAAATTGAGGCTCCAAAGTAATTAGTGCAAGAGGCTACAATATCAAGCTCCTCCCAGGATTGCTGTATTCTGGAAATTAACACATTATCAAGTTGAAAGGAAATTCTACAAGGTGGACAGACAGCTTGCCAAACATTTTTGCCTGTGCCCCCTTTTAGGTCTCAGGGGAAAGACTGTAAGCCTTCAAGTAATCTTTATTTTTCTGTAGCTTTAGCACGTCCATAGTTTAGCCTTGACAAGAGTTTCCTTAATAAGATGAATATATAGTCAAGGCCAAGAGAACGCATTCTTTCCAAGTGTTGGAGAACACTGGAAGGAAAGGGACAGCAGACATTCTAATGCATACTGAAGAGCTAGGAAAGACCACTACGTCACCCCATCTCATCTGCTTTTTAACAAGGCTATTGGATTGATACCCCTTCCAGGGCCACACTTACTGGTGGATGAAATACCTCCTGGTGCTCACTTGGTAGCCACTACTCCCAGAGCCACAGTGGGCCTGCTGCCCTGGGGGTGCCCACCACCTTCATCCTCTTTGGAAGCCATGAAGCCCTGTGTATATGTTCACTTCCACCTAAATAACAGTATGAATCAGAAGGGACTCAAGACACTTGGAAGCAGATCACCAAACCATATTTTAACTAAACCCTCTGGTTTCTGATTAATTGGAGGGGATGACTCAGCTTTGTCAGTTTCCTGGTCAATGCCTGAGAAATTTAATATTTTTAAGTTACAGCTAGCTAAAATAAATGCAAGAGTCAGACAGACCTAGACAGTATCCCAAATTTGCCATTGATTCGCAAAGAGATGTTGGCAAGTTACTTTCTGGCTTTTGTGTGTGTGTGTGTGTGTGTGTGTGTGTGTGTGTTTAAGATTTTATTTATTTATTTGAGAGAGAGCACAAGCAGGGCAGTGGGTGAGGCAGACTCCCCACTGAGCAGGGAAGCCCAAAGCAGGGTGATCCCAGGACCTCAAGATCATGACCTGAGCTGAAGGCATTTGCTTAGCCAACTGAGCCACCCAGGCGTCCCAAGTTACTTTATTTTAGTTGCCTCACATATGTAAGAGGGATAAAATCTTTCTCTCTTGGTGGTTGTATTTAAATAAGGTAATGCATATAATATGCTTGGCACAGGGCTGAAATGCTCAAAAATGACAGTATTTCTTATTGCCTGATCTGTCCTCTGCCCCTTCACATAGCATGATTGAGTGAAACGTGGTACAAGTTGCCATGGTCCAAAAAGGCATGAGATATAGTTTTTAATTATAATCTTATCTTTATTCATTTGGAGACCTTACCTATTTATTATTTCACATTCTGTATTCCTCTCTACTGTAGGCTTCTGAGAAATTATTTCTTGAGGTAGAAGGGACAAGGTCTTTTGAGGGCCTTGATGTTAAGTGCTATAAGAGACTTACTACCACTGCCCACCCACCCCATCTGCCCCCAGAGTCCAGCCTAAAACAATAGACTTTTCTGTGTCTACTATAAGTTTTTCTTTGACTCAGGAGCATATTTGCCTGGTCTCAGAGTGGAGACTCCATTCAGATCATGGAACCTTAAGACAGATGAAACCTTTCTTACAAGCAGGCTCCCGGGCATCAACACTGGGTGAAACTGACTTGTTTCCAAAAGTGAAACAACTGCTGAGAAACAGGGGCATCGAGACCGTTTTCCCGGGGTACTCCTTAGCCAGCAGCTGGGAAGAGGCTGGGTGGAGCTGACCAGATGCGGAGAAGAAACAAGGAACTCCCATGACGTGAGACCGGTGACAGCCCCCTGAAACACGGGACACTGGGCAAGCTCGCTGTTGACCACTCTTCAAGCACATCCACTGGCTGATTGCCATCAGTCAGGTTTCCTAGGCTTCAAATTAGGCAAATCCAATATTGGGAAGAAACGTTTATATTGCCACTTGGGTTGATTATAGCTTGTTTCTCCTTGATTATCTCGGTTCAGACTGGTGAGCTTTTAACAATGAATTGTAGCCATGACTGGAGATCCAGGAGACTCAAGTCCTTCTGGGGCCTCCGGTTTAGCAGTTCTCTTTAACCCACTGCCACCTAGCGGGAGCTGAGCAGACTGAAGAGCGCTTCACTTCTATTCAGGAAAGAATGTGGTGGGGCAATAAACTTTTTGTCCTTGCCACTGGAATCCAGGAAGCTTAGGGAAAGATAATAGATATCTCTCATTCCACTGGCTTCCATCCCACTGCCAATATTTAACTGTCACTGTACATTTTAAATGTCAAGCTAGCTGACGGTTCTGCCTTTTTTTGATTAATGAGGACATTTTCATTTAATCAGAAGTCTTTGAGATACAAAACAAACAAGCAAGGGGAAGAATTAGAGCATGTGGGTCTTGCCTCCCTTCCCTCCACTGTAGTGGTCAGAAATTTCTTGTATGTCAGCTAAGCCCAGCTTAATATATTCTTTGAAAGTGGGGAACTGGGTCTTGACAGTTACCTTGAGTTTTCCCTCTCTAAGTATCAGTGTGATTTTTGTCTACCTTACCCAGGTCACTCAGTTCTAGAAGCACACAGAGGAGATCAAGTAATTCACGTGGCAAATCTTGGGGCACAGTTCAACTTCCTTGTACATGCACAGAGGAAAGCTGGTGACAAATTCAAATGTTTCCGGAGCCATGTGAGGATCAACTAGTCAAATGTGGTCAAACCCTCAGAGGGAGCAGAGTGAAGGTTGATCTTAGCAGATCACGAAGAGAGGGGGTTTATGCCAGTGAGCTATTAGGTAGAATAAATTCACAGGGCAAATACCATTGCTCGGAGTTTAGAAGAGATAATTCACAATGTGGGCCAAGTTCCTTTTCTAAGCATGAGCTTCTAATACACATGGAAGAACAAAGCCACACAAGGAGAGTTGATATAGATATGTGTGCTTTGGTAAAGAAAAGGTACAAGGTTACAACAATGAGATGGCAGAAGGCTTGAAACGCATTAACTTTCTAGGTGTGTCTTCACTTGGTCATAGACTCCCATGCCTCCTCCCCTCCGTCACCCCTCAAAATCAGCAGAGACAAAGCAGTCAGTACATTAATACAATCATATTTATTACAGATTCCAGACTCCCATATGACACATACCTAAAGCAGAACACTGCAAACTGACATTACTAGCAGCAATCCTCCCTAAACATGAAGAATTTAGGTGAACTTCACAATTAGTAATTTCAAGACAAGATTATAAGTTATGGTTTTTCTTTTAGCAGCTGGTATATGAATACTGAAATTAGAAATACAGAGAGTCGTCCAGGTTAGCCTTGTCTAAAAAAACATTAATAAGTCACGGTGCAGAGGGGCATCCCCAGGGTTGCCAAACAGAAGGCTAATGTCTTTAGATGTTAGTAGGAAATAAGCAAATCACTTTTTAAGACACGGCTCACTACCTGTGTTACTGTCAGGACAACAGAAAAAGACCTGGACAGCTGCCCTAGAATCTAGTTCACACATAATTCAGCCAGATAATCATTTCAATACTATCCCCTAAAACTGTTTAGACATTTTCCCCCCACAGCTCTAAAAACATAACATCAGACATTTGCTCCAAAGGACTAAAAATCAAAAGCAATTGCGATGTATTGGGAGTAGCTTTTATGGCTTTCCTGAGGGACAGTTGCCATCTTTTCAGAGAGTGTTTTTAAAGCAGCACTAAGTCTGGGAGCTTATCAAACTACTTTTCATTCTAAATAAATAAAAGACCAACTGAATGTCTCAGGTGTACTTATTTCTTTTCCCCCAGATCTCTGAACCATCCAAAGCCATTCCTTGACAGATAGCTTTCATTTTTATTAGAGGAGGGTAAGAGAACTTACAAACACTTGAAAAATACTCAAAACACTCAGAGTAAAAGAGGTGCAACCCTTCCTCAGAGCCCAGGAACCAGTGACAGGAACCCCAAAGGCTTATCTAAAATCCATCAACTCAATTTACCAGAAAGTAGACCACCCACCTTTGCAATATAGGCCCAGATAAGATTTTCTCGCTTTATAATCACTAAGAAAAGCATCTGGGAGTTACTGCCCAGGAAGACATAGGCTGGTGAACAGAAGCTACTGAAAAGCGGTTGATTGTAGTCTATATCTGGCACAGGAAAAGAAAAATTAAAACAGTTGCTAAACCATTATATTTATACCATGATACTCCTAGGTGAACCTTGGCCTTCCTGTAGCAACCATTTCATTCATAAAAAATACATACAAATGGGAAAGCTTTGGGGCAGCACCAGTGACAGCTAACTGTCTTTGAAGAATTTTAATTTTTCCTAAAGGCAAAAATTAAGAGAAAATTTACAGAATCAATTCTATTTCATGATTTTGCCCATGTCAGTGGCTATGGGGATAGTGCAAATAGAAATACAAAACCCCTCAGCATCAAGTTAGGGTTCTATTTTTCTCTCAAGGGGTAAGTGGTATACCTTGACTTCTGTACACAGCTTCTGAGGATTAAAGACAGCTCATAGTTCATGCCTTGACAATCTCTAAAGGTACTCCTGGATAATTTTACCACAAGGAGAGATGAAGCCCCTCCTGACCCACTAACAACTCAGAGCAAGGATGCTCATGCATCTAGACTTTAATGCGAATGGTTTCTAGGCTTTCTGACTTGATATGCACCATGCACAGAGAACAAGGAACCGACTAGTCTAAAGCCATCTGCCTTAGACACTGCTAACGCTGGCTAACCATCTCACAAATGGCCCACCATCATAAGATGGTCTCTGAACGGAGCATAAATGCTTCCCAAGTACTAGAACAAACAATGTAAAGCAGAAGTTCTCCTGGTGGTAGAGGCATAGAATCACCTCTGTGTACAAAGAATGGCACATGGAATCATTCTGGGTATGAAACCACATCTCCCGTTGCTCAGTGCTCCTGAGAAGACCTTGAGAAGGGCACAGGTACACCCCATGAACTGTCTTGGAAACAGATTCCCATGTCTAGAGATTGTGTGAAGAACCCAAATTGGATGTTCAAAAGTAAGTCCTATTCCTACCAATTGTCCTAAGCCCAAATCCCTGGAGAATGCCAGAAACCAGTTTTGTTGCATTTCAGCTGTGTAGGGCCCCCCTCAAGTGAGCTCGTGGGGGCCTCCAGAACTCTACCATTCTGGCTGTTACTTTCTCTTTTTCTTTCCTTCTCCTGAGGAAGACTTCAGTTATTTTCATAGCAACTTATTATAATGTTCTAGGTGATGACATATTTTGAGCAGCACACAGGTTATTAGAACCAATTTTTTCTTCCTTTTGAAAAATTTCTACAATAATAAAGAAAAGGCAATAATTTTAAAAATTGATTTCCCTGAAAAAGAACTGTCATACTTTGTACAAAACAGCACATTTACTAAATAGTATTCATCCTAGAATCACTGTCCAAACCAAACCAACAAATGGGGGCATATGGGCACATCAGAATGATCACATGAGCTTAAAATAATTTTCAGAGCCAGAATTATTAGATTGGACAGAAAAGTAGCAAACCAATCATTATCTGGACATATGAAAATTATATACAAACATGAAAATGCAGCATGTGTTTAAAATAAATCACGTTAGATTTAGTCAGGCACTAAAATGAATGGAAACTGATATGTTCCTTTTGATACCAAACTTTTACTTTATTGGGAAAACCTGGTATCTACTGCAGCTTCTAGCTGAGGGACAGAAGGGCAACAGAGGAGGACATCTAACAGGAAAGACTGGTAAAGAGGTAGAGGCAGGGGTGCCTGATGATTAAACAAGGTAACTATTAACTGAGGAACTGAGATTTTAGACATACTATTTAGAAGAGGATTTAGATGAGCAGATTCCAAAGATAATTGCTTGACTTTGTAACATGGAACCTCTCTAAATGTTTATTCTATCTGATATGGCTCTAAAGAGGAATATTTACAATGCATTTTAAAATAAAAACAAGTAAACGAAACAAAACATCTTCCACAATTCCCCTTTGGGGATGTGTCATTTTTAGATGTGCATTGTCCCTTTGGTACTACCATACAAACCCCTTGAAAAGTTCAGGGGAAAGGGGAATTCTTTCTGACGATGAACAGAAAAGGGGTGGGCCTGGGATGTGAGGGAAGCAGCAAAGAAACGTTACTCTTCTTTTATTGAGGATAGTCTTCTAAGAACTTCCATTGTCCTTTAGGAGAAAGGAATGGATTATGGAAAACAGTTCCTGAAGATACCACTGCCTTCTGAGGACAAGTTCATAATTATGACACCTACAGAGATGACTTTCACATGTAGCACCTACCTTGCTCATAAGACATAGAACTCTTACCAAGCTATGAAATATAGTTAGTAAAAGTTACTCATGGCACTTAAATATGTTTAGAGACATAAATTCTTTGTCTCAGTGCCTCTGTGAGGTAGGTGTCTGATGGGAAAACCTGAGGCACGGAGGGGTTAAGTCTGCTCTCCTTTCATTGCATGACAAGCCAGTGGCCCAGCTAGCAGAAGGACCAGGTGTCCTAACTCCCTCAACATTATTCACCCTGCTTCTCAGAAGGCTTACCTAAGTTACAGAAAAATTACAGCAGGGAATTTTTTTTTCAAACATTTTAACTAGTTAGCTATTTCTTTTTTTTTTTTAAGATTTTATTTATTTGACAGAGACACAACGAGAGAGGGAACACAAGCAGAGGGAGTGGGAGAGGGAGAAGCAGGCTTCCTGCTGAGCAGGGAGCCCGATGTGGGGCTCGATCTCAGGAACCTGGGATCATGACCCAGGCCGAAGGCAGACGCTCAACAACTAAGCCACTCAGGCGCCCTAGTTAGCTATTTCTTATTCCCACTTTGAACATAAGTTATTCTAAAATAAAACCAAATATAAGCAAAACAAAAAATCAATATTGCCTAACAGTCTGTGTCTAGATGTAGCCTATTCTGTACTAGTGATTGAAAAAGCATATATTATGATTCAAGTAGAAGTATCAGAGGGTGCTACAGTGTTCTCATTACTCAAGCCAGGCTGTGAGTAAAGTGTCCCTTAGAGATGCCACCCACTGTACTCTGTAAGAACCTCTTCGGCATGACACCAGGGAATAAAACTACCATTCCTGTTTCATGGAAATACCATTCTGAAAGTTAGTCTACACAGGCCAGCCCTAACCGGAAAGGGAACTCTCAACCATGTGATACATACGTACTACTGAGTTCCTGCAGAACTCTTTGAAGCCAGATATGAAGGTCATAGTCACCTGCCATAAAGCTCATGGAACAGTTCACACTACATATACAGAAGGGCAATACACTGGGTACATGCACTAGCACCATGCCATAGAAGTGAGAGAAGGACAAGAAGCCACCTCGTGAGCATCTTCTAGTCCCATCTGGCTTGCCATTCTCAGAAGCTACCTCTACTAAGTGGGGAAGACTGCTGAAGTCCTGTATCCCTTTAAATAATGAGAGGGGTAAAAAGAGAATATTCATTGTTGGTTGCTTTGAGCATACCAGCTATCCAAATTTTACTCTTCCATAAGGTGGTAGCTTTCTTAGTTTTATAGATTTTCAAAGGTAATAAATTACATTTCTTGATCAAAAGAGAATGGTGTAGAGCAAAATTCCAAGGTCAGTTACAAGTTGGGGGTACAAGACTACAGGGAAATTTATATTACTACTCTTAGAATCAAATTCATGAGTACTTAGGCACTAGCTTTTAGAAATGAAATCATTTTTTGAGGTGTTTTTTCCCTCCCATCCTTTTAGTATCTGTGGGATGAATTTAATTCATACCATGACCCCTAATTCAAATGAAGATTTGATATTTGGTTTGAGTGTCTAAACTCGAGCATGACACCAAATAAGATGCATGTTGTTTCCTCTGTACAGCTTCTGACTTGATATTAATGCAAATACCCACCCTCCTAAGGCCTGTGTCCCCTTGAGGGAGCTCATCTTCCAGAGGGCTGGAGCTTGGCTCTATGCTCTGCACATGCAGGACCAGAGGGAATCATTCCAACTCAGAGTTTCACTGGGATACTATTATACAGCATAGCAGCAATTCATGCATTTTATTTCTAAAAACCAAAGCTCCAGTGAGGCCAAGCTGGTCACTGTGCAAGATGAACCAGGAGGACATTCTCGCCTCTAATGAAAATCTGATTTATGTGTCGAGTGAATACCTGCTGGTAATCCACTTTGGGCTTTCGCTTTTTCTTACGGGGCTGGCCCCTGGAAAGGGTGGTAGCCCTGGAAAAGGTACCTCCTGCACTTGACCCTTCTGTCCGTGTAGTCCTCCCTGACATCTCTGACCTGGACTCCTCCCTTGCAGACGCCTGCAGGGAAGAAGGGACGGAGCGGGAGCGCCTGCGTGAGCCCCGGTCAGTATCTTCTCTTCCCCACACTGAAGCCATCTTCCAAGTAGATGTCTGGGAATATCTGGACAGAGTGGAGTCTTCAACTGCAGACTTAGAATCTGCTTCCTTTCTGGAGGAATCTTGAAGTTTTAGACGATCAAACAGCTATAAGGAAAGCAATCATAAATATCAGCCTTCTCTTTAGCCTTCAACATCCCTCTTTCAATATAGAAAAAAACACCAGATTGCTTAATTAGGTTTTATAGACTCCTTGCTGTGCAATTTTTAAAAAGTTAGTAATAAATCATCTGTGTGTAGCCATAATACAGATAAATCAATAATGCCAAGAGAAAAGGCACCTGCTTTTTTCTGTGGTATAAAATGGAAAGACTTTTAAGGTTATAAGAGGTAACTTGTTGCTCAAATACTATGCAGGTCAAAAGCAGACTCATTTGTGATAAGCTGAATGCATGAGAAGCGAGACTAATGAAGATCTTGGTCCAGGCATACATAGTGGACAGCAAATGAGCTCTCCCACTAGGAAAACCTGTTCACCAGGCTCAGTGATCTCCATTTCTAAGCTTGGAAAGCACACTGGGTACTCAGGAAGTCAGGGGAAACAGCCTACCCTAGTGAGAGTCAATGAAGAATCCCGCTCATACGCTTTGCCTAGAACAGGTTTTCGGTAGGTCTCATCCACATCAGTAAGTGCCTAGAGAAACAGCCCAAAGGAGAAAAAAATTTGGCAGAATTAAAAATATTAGTTTTACAGCTTCCAGGAAAAAATTTAAAAAGCAGAATAAACATCTCATTTAGCAGAACGAAACTTAACAAGTGACTCCACTCTTGGGCAGAAAAAAATGGTAATACCTGGCACCCTGAGTAAGATTTCCAAACTGCTACCACCATATAATATGGGTTTTGTCTATGGTAAGGGGCCTTTACAAATGCTTGGTAGAGGTTCTTAAATTTCAGGGTGCATAAGTATCTAGGAAGCTTATTAAAATATAAATCCAAAGCTACTTCCTAGATATGCTGACTCAGTAGGTCTGGGATAAAGCCCAGGAATTTTCTGTTTTAACCAGAAACTCCATGATTGTGATGTAGGATGCCCCTAGGCTGCACTTGGAGGAAACACTATTCTACTGCTTCTTTTCACTCCTCATTTTCTAGGTCTTATGACAGCAATGAACTGGTATTAACAACCAGGGTTATATACAGAATTGTTGAATTTTTGTCTCTGAGAGATAAACCTCATGGGATAGCTATTTAGGATCAAATGAGATCATGTATGATAAATAAATTTGAAAAGTATAACTCACCCTACAAATATAAACTGACAGGATCATTATTATGACCATCATAGCAAAGATGTTCTCTTAAATACTATTCCTTCAAAGGTAAAATTTTAACAGTAAAGTACTTTTCCCTACATTTTAGATATAAGAAAAGTGGGCCTCAGAGAAATTATCTTGCCTAGAGTAACACAACTACCAAGTGGTAAAGCTAGGATTCAAATCCAGGTCTTCTGATTGCACAGTGGTTGAAAACATGATTTTAGGAGTCAGAAAGACCTGGAATAAAGTTCTAGGACCTCCACTTACTAACAGGGTAATTTGGGCCAATCATTCAGTATCTCTAACCTCAATTTCTTCATTTGTAAAAATGGAACAGTAGTAAACCTCATTCATTGAGATAAACCCTTAGTACACTATCCAGCAAATGCTAAGTGCTTAATAAATGGCAGCAACTACTATACTCATCTAGGAGAATGCATGGATGAAGATAAAACGCAGGAAAAAGAAAAGTTGGAGATGGAAGACCATATGAAAAAGAAACACCAGAAAGCCTGGTGTTTCTTCTTTTTAACTGCCTCATATTGTAGTTGTGCTATAATGTCTGTTCACGCCTACAAATGTCTAGTAAGCAGGCAGTAAGCCTCTAAGAGAGTGGGGGCGCATTTCCTTCATAAGGAAACACCATATAAAGTACCTTACTTATTAGTATGCCGGCTTCCCCTCTATCTTCATCTATCTTTCCAAAACTGTAGCGTGAAAGTTCCTTTCTGAAATTTCTGTACCTAGTACTGGTAAAGTACCAGCCAAAGTGGAAAATCAGTAAATATTTTGAAATGAATGAAAGAATGGTCAGTAGGAAATTGATATAAAATTACTAAACCGCTGAAATAAATAATTATTCCTTATGGCTGGGTTTCTTAACCACAGCACTAATGACATTTTGGACCAGATACCTCTTTGTTGTTGGGGGGCTATCTTGTGTATTGTAGGATGTGCAGCAACTCCTCTGGCCTCTACCCATTAGATACCAATAATACCCCATGCCACAGTTGTGACAATTAAAAAAATGTCCCCAGACATTGCCAATTGTCCCTAGGAAGGAGAGAAGGGCAAAACTACCCTGGTTGAAAGCCAATGCTTTAAAGAAAAGGAAGCAATAGAAAGTACTCTTTTGTTGTTGGCCAGGAGAATGCAAAAATTCTAGTTTTTCTGGGAAGTTATTCTATAGGTTTTCCTAAATAAGGTTACTCAGGTCATTTAGACATAGAAAAGATTTAATCCCTAGGAGGTTCTCCAACCCCTTGAGAAAGGCTTAATTACCATATTCCAGAACTTGTCAAATGCGACGAGAAAGCCTGTACAGACGCCCCGAAGCCCCTTGAAAGTGCGGATGTGAACATTCACCTTCACTCCCTCCCGGATACAACGATGGAGCTCACCCAGAGGGCTGCCTTCATGCACTGAAACAAGACAAAAACAGTAAGCATAGCATGAACATCTGCTCTCATTCCCAGAATTAACAACCAAGACCACCCAACCATCTCCAGCAACATTAGGCAACATGGTGCAGTGGCAACCTCACTATGGAAACAGGAAGGCCCAGTGGGCAACATAACTAGTACAGACAACATACACTGAAATAAGGCAAGATTCCACCAGAATGGAGATAAAGGGTACGTTTGGCTATCACCCAAATGTTTCACTACTCATATATCCTGCGTTCTATGATGTCATTGATTCTAAGATGCACCATTATTTAAAAATGTTTTTCTGGGAAAAACCCCACATTAAATGTACACATCAGCAGCAAAATTCTTCTCAGTTTTGTATCTGGGTAAAATAACTTTTTTTTTTTAAGATTATTTATTTATTTGTCAGAGAGAGATAGAGACCGTGCAAACAAAAGCCAGGGAAGTGGCAGGCAGAGGGAGAAGCAGACTCCTTGCTGAGCAAGGAGCCCGATGTGGGGCTCAATCCCAGGACTCTGGGATCATGACCTGGGCTAAAGGCAGAAGCTTAACCGACTGAGCCACCCAGGTGTCCCAAGACAAGTTTTTTAAGGATAATTCTCATGAACCACATATCCAGCTTCACTCTTTACCAAAAAAACCCAAAACCAAACAACTTGTTCATATGTTTAAAGGAAATAAACAATGTAACACACCTGCCCTTAAATATGTGCAGTCCTCTAAGAGAGAATGAACTTTTGGCCGCCCATCTGAAGACCCTCCATGCCTAAGCTCTCTGGAGCCACTGGATTCCAATGTACATCATCTTTAAAGTAGAAGTTAGAGACCTGGTTGCATTCCAAGCCTGGCTGATACAAAGGCACCTGCTAGGCATTAGGCTCCTATGAGATTGCTGATAAGCATCACATAAAAAGAGTAGGACAATTCATGGGAAGAATGCTGGGACTATAAACTGCAGTCTTTACTATGATGGATCTTTTTTTCAGAGCTTGGGAAGAGAGATGAATTTTATTTTTATTACTCCACGTAAACTTAGCCTTCACGATATGATGGCTATACTATATAAAACCTTCCAAAAGAAAACCACATGTGCACACACACACACTCTTACACTCACACTCACACATACACAGTCTCAGTCTTTCCCTCCCAGGTTTGCAAGGCGAAAGTCTCGAGATTGATTATTGCTATCAATAGTAAACACAAAAAAGATTTGTTTTCTTTCTGGTGGCATGAAAGACAACTCCAGTCTGAATGACTGAGCAGGTTACTCTGTACCTCCTTATCCCTCACTCATAGGTCAGCTTATAAATGATGGCACTGATAAATTAATAAAAGAAAATCCTCTTTGAAGAAAGTAACTTAGCAGATGAGAAGCAGGAGTTTATTTCAGATTGAAAATTTAGCAAGAAGGCACAGTTGAAGGCAGGGTGGCAGAAACAGAGGCCTTGGAAAGGAACATAAGCACCTTGGTCTGATCTTCATCATCTACCCTTGCTCTAGCAATAGCGTATTTTGAAATTCTTTGAATGTCTGAGTAACTTTTTCTCCACAAGTCTGAGTTTCCTTATTCATAAAATGAGGTTAGACTAGTTATCTTCTAGATTCATTTCAGGAATAAGTCTCTATAATTCAATTTCTTAGAAACTGATCATACTGCCTGAATCAGTTTCTTTGGCTATACACATTCCCTGCTTCCCCTCACCCCTGCATGTGTTTCCACCAACAGTGGAAAGACCATTCTTTTCTTAAACACCATTCTTTTTCTAACTTGTAAATGAATAGAGGTACTACTTCCCCCCCCCCCCGAGCCCCCAAACCAGAGAGAAACCACACACACACATGGTAACAACAGTTTCCTTATTCTGGTTAAACAAATGATAAACTCGGGTCTTTCAACTCTCATATCTGTACTTTTCTCTTTTTTTTTTCCTTCCAAAGATTTAATAAGGTGCAATTCCAGGAATCACCTCACTCCTTGTGCGATCAAAAATATAACACTAGCACCACCTATCACAGCAAACTGCCAAGGCAAAAATGAGCTCCACATTCTGAATCAGAATGCACATTCTGATCTCTTTCTAGCAGTCTGTATAACAAACTCCAAATGGATATATGAGCCAGTCTTCTAAAATTTAATACAACAAAAAAACATATGCCTTATCTTTGAAGATTGTTATTCTTCCAGATCTCCTTCTCCATTGCCACTATTCTTAGCCCCCAACCTTCCAAAGCCAGGTCATTCTTAACTCCATTCCTCTCCCTACTTGTGGCCACACTAAGCTCAAACAATAGATTCTCAATAACTAAGACATACCCTTTCCTTTCTCCTTCTCCAATCAATAATATAGTCCAGAGCCTTATCAGATGATTGGCTTATTATCTGTCTAGTCTAGTCTCCCAGTTCCCCTCACATCATCCCTGACACCATCATTATCATCAATTACTGAGCACTCGGTATGAGCCAGGCCTTGGGGTAAGTTTAACTTTATGCATGTTATTTTATTTAATCCTCACAACTTTAACACATAGGTACTATTATTGTGCCCCACTTTATATATGAGGAAAATAAGGCTCAGAAATGTTTACTTAAACAATTTCTCAAGGTTATTTACCTAGTAAACAGCTGAGCCAACACCCAATACAGGCAGGGTATATATACATCCTGACCTGAAGTTTTTAATTATGACAGTCTAAAACAATAACCACAACAATAATCTACAATAATCGCAGTGACATTTAAGATTCATTGAGAATTTCCCTACATGTAAGAGCTATGAATGGGTTAACTAGCTTAACTAACAACTAACAACTGTAGGTAGATACTATTACTGTCCTCACTTTACAGATGAGGAAACGGAGGCCCCAAAGAGTTTAAGTGACTTGCCTACTGTAAAACAGATAGAAAGTGCAGGAGCCAGTGTTCAAAACTAAAAAAGCCAGCAGTCAAACCCTTGAGTCTGTGGTCTACACTTCCCCAAATACACTTTACCACTAGAAAGTAAGTTATTAGAAAGGTTGCCCTAAAAGTTTTCTCGCTTAAGAATATACACGATGGTTCCCACTATCTATCAACAAAGTCAAAGAGAAACTCTTTGGTCTTCAAAGTGTTTTTAACAAATCCTTCTCTGGACCCAAATTCAGTTCTCATTGCTCTAGACACACACCTTTCTGCCTCACTTATGTGGCACCCTCCACACACCATTCTTCAGAAGCAAGCAAAGAAAAATGAGAATTTAGAATGTACTCCCCTCTTCCCTTACCTGAGATTAGCATAATTGCCCTGGCACACAGGCCCTGGAGTTGGACAACCCAGCATTAAGTCTCAGATGCAAACTAACTAGCCATGTGATCCTGGGCAAGTAGTTAAGCTCAGCGGACCTCATTTGTAAAGTAGTATCTAAAGGTAAAATAAGATAAAATGCATCTAAAGGGCTTGGCAAGTGCACAGCACTTACCAGCTAAATAACAGTAGCCACAATTAGCAACAATAAAATTGTCTCTTGACTTAAAAAGGGGCATGAGAGAACTTTCTGGGGTGATGATTTGTTCTGTATCTTAATTGTGGTGGTAATTTCACAACTATACATTTGTCAAAAACTCATTTTAAAGGGGTGAATTTTGTTATGTGTAAATTATACCTCAATAGCCTATTAAATAATTACTGTTATCCTCAACCATGCACTTCCTTAAATTAACTTTGAGACCTGAAGCCAATCTCTTCTAGGAACTCTTTCTGAATAAATTTAATCTTCACCCTTGCTTCTGTACTTTTCTTGCTTTCTTCCTTTTTGTTTTTTAAAGATTCATTTATTTATTTTAGAGAGACAGAGAGTGTGCGTGAGCAGGGGGAAGGGCAGAGGGAGAGAGAGGGAGAGAAGCAGATTCCCTGCTGAGTGGGGAGCCCAAGGCAGGGCAGGACTCAGGCTGAATCTCACAACCCTGAGATCATGACCTGAGCCTAAATCAAGAGTTGGACGCTCAACTGAGACATCCAGATACCCCTGTACTCTTCTTGCTTTCTGAAGCTCATCAGTTCTCTGTGATGTCTACCCATCTCTATCATGTACACTCAACTGTTTCTAGTGATGTGATTAAAATTTTCAATGCCTATGGCACATTCTGAGATCTTGATTCCAGGCATATATTTAATCATTGGAAATCAACAAAGCTGGTTTTCATGCTCTGTCATACCAATATAGCAGAGTGCTCCATAGGTAAAGCTAAAACCACTCCCACAAAGAAATATGTCTTTCCCTTGACAATCTCTGTAGCAAAGCAACAACTGGCAAAACGGAAATAAATGTTACAATCTGACACTTGGAGTGCATTTCCAAGATCTGATAGTGGCAATAAGGTCTCCCAAACTGCTCTTATTTTAGGAACATGCATACTTTATCTTTGTGTTACTGTTGCGCAAGCAAGCTGGCGGGCACCCTAGCTTTGGAAAGAAGGCTTTGGTATTGTGTGTCACAGTAAATGATCTGACAAAGATACATCTAACAGCACACAGCTTTTCAGGATGTTTCTCTCTTAATAAACACGTCTAGGAATGAAACAAAATATTCCCTTGCTTCGGACAACCCTCTATTCTAAAAACAGTGATTTAATAATGTTACAATTTAGCTATCAGGATACAGATGCTTTGAATGGCTAACTAGGTCATTGTGTTCACTGGCAGATGTCAGAAATGCTTGCCAGATGACAAAAGACATAACCCTGGGCTGTTTTTACTCCATTTGTTTAAGACCTAACTCACACATTAGCAACCTTCCCTGTTTACAGCTTTACTCTAAGGATCTATTAGGAAGCTCCAAGAGATTTCCTTGTGTCATTTACACCTTCAGAACTTAAAATAACCTGTGCATATGGTAATGTTAGCCTGACAGACACACTCCTGCACCCATACTGGGAGAGTGGCTGTGAAACAGTGTCTGGGTTTTAGTGGCATTTGTCCCTGCTGCATTCCAGCACTTGTGACTTGGTAATGCAAACATATGTGTATCAAGACCCAGTAGCCCCTCTCCTATAAGCACCCTGGAAGGAGATGTCACTTAATGTGCAGGGGTTATGCGATTATGTTCCCTGTTCTAACTGAACAGATAGATCTCCCCACACTCCGTCCCATCATCCCCAATCCCACTAACTAAACACTCTCCTTTCCTTAATATTGGCTGTACCCCTCCCCTCTGGCTGTGGTCCCTAAGACCTCTCATCACCTCCGCAGATCCTCCCTGTGATGTCCCGTTTCCGGGCCCCACCACCTCTCCAGATCCCCACCACCTCTCCAGATACCCATCACACCCGCAGACCCTCGTTGCAGACCCTCGTTGCAGGCTCTTCTTCACCTCTGTAGCCACTTCCACGGACCCAGCTACCTCCGCGGACCTACACCCGTTATCCACACAGACCCCTCCCGTGGCTCCTTATTACCTCTACAGCCTTAGCACTCTCCACCCCCACCTCCCCGCTCAAGCAGACCTTTGATTACTCCAGAAGACCCTCCCCACGTCCCCATTATCCGCAGGACTCAAGCAGAACCTCCTCACGGTGGCGGATTAGCTCCGCAACCTTCACCAAGACCCTCCCCCTAACGCGTGCGAACCTGCGCCAAGCCCCTAGCACCCTGCAAACACCCCGTGGGCCACCACCTTCCGGGCAGCCGGCTGGGCCCTCGTCCCCCCCCCCCGCCACCGCCCCGCCCCGTCCTCCCCCGCCGGACTCACAGGGCATTCGCGTGAGCACGTTGCGCGGCGCCTTCCTGCTCCGACCCGGACCCCGCCGGCGCGTCCCGGCGGCCCCGTCCCCTTCCTCCTTGGCCACCATGAGGCGGCGGAGGCGCTGGATTCGCTCAGGGTCTGGAGCGGGGGCGTCCTGGCGACGACGGGTTCTGGCTGAGAGCCCGGCGACGGGGACCCTTGAGCCCGCGGCCGCACCCCGCGCCCGCCCGCGCCCGCCGCCCCGAACCCCGGTCCTGAGGAAGCTCTCGTACTCGGCCAGGTTGTTGAAGCAGGGTGCGTTGGGGTAGGGGATGGGCGGCAGGCGGGGCGCGTACAGGGCCAGCAAAGGGTCGAAGCTGTCAGAGCTGACATCCAGCCGCGGGCTGGGCGGGCGCGCGGGGCTCCCGGCGAGAGCCGACCTCGCCCCCCGCTCCCGCTCCTCCATGTTTGAAAGGCCCGCAAGCCGAGGCCGATGGGAAGAAGGAGCGGAGCCGCCAGAGGGCGGCACTGCGCAGCCGCAGCCTGGGGTTGCACTGCGCCAGCGCGACCGCCGGAGGGCAGCATCTGTTCGCGTTCAGCCCCGCCGGCCCGCCACAGCGCTCGGGTAACAGATTATAATCTGTTTGAACGCAGTGTTTCCCCATGTATATCATTATCACTTAGGGTGTTTGGTAATACTCCAGATTCCCCGGGGGTGGATCTTGGAATTGGCATTTTAACAAGCCTCCCTAGGCGTTTCTCTGCTCTCAAACTGCAGTACACTCCTAGCTAGAGCTGATGGGAAGAGGCTGGAAGAGGGCAGTCCCAATCTGCTTTCATGCGAGTCTCACTGGGGGTTAGTCTACCTGGGCTCAAATTATTTCGCTTCTTTGGGTCTTTACATTATCACCTGAAATGTGATAGAAATACTACCTAACCTACAGAATTCTCCTAAGAATGAAGAGATACTGCATAGAGAGCATATAAATGCTCTATTAGCTAGTTAGTATTGGTTAAGTAGACAATGAAACTATGTTAGCTAGTATTGGTTAAGTAGACAATGAAGGATGGTTGGATCCCAGTCCTCCATTTCCGACACCCTATGCAAAAAGTAATTTGCATTAATACCACAACGACCTTAGTATTAAAGAAAATTCACTGTATCACTGATTTTCCGAGCACTGCTTAGGCAAGTGGAGGAAACTAGGAAAACAGCTCTTGGAAGCCAGGATGATGAAGATTTACAAGACCTGGTTGTACCACTTATTTTTTAGCATGAACACAGCATCTTCAGCAAAACATTTTTGCTTTTTGATATTAAAATGAAAGTCTATACAGAAGGCCAGATATTACCCCCAATCCAGCACAGCCAAGATGTTTCCAGTTACCTACAAGTCATACAAATCACCTTCCTTGCCACCACTCTCCCAAACTATCAACTAGTGTTAATTCTATACTAGCTCTTTCTTGTTTTGACACTTCTTTAAGCTTTGGAAAGCCCAAGAAAATGCTATTCTCTACCTTAGAAAGCAAGACGAAAATTAATACACAACTGTGAAACACTGGAAACACATGCTGCAACAAAGAAAAGCCATCAAAAGGGGTTCCTAAGAGCACTACGGGTTTAGTTATGGTAGGACTATTAAACATCTATTGCTTTGCTCAAAACTTCTGCCCAAACAATAAACAAAGCTGCAAACTGCTGCTAGTTCAATGACTAAGTGTTCGTCCCCCTATCTTATGACAAAATTGAGCCTTGGTAGTATTACAGCACCCACAGGAAGCACATTTCTTTGGGTGGTTTTGTCCTGAAAGTCTGTACTTTAATGCCTATGTTTAAATTTATCTATATAATTGATACCTATATAGATATAATTTATATAAATTTTGACATATAATGCTATCCATTTACTTACCATTATGTTACACTGGCCAGTCAGGAGCTACATTACCTTATTGCCTCATGTGGCCTATCGTAGTATACTGAGGGCCATGATGCCCAAAGTGCCATGTATCACCCACCATAGGCAGCAGAAGCCTTTTTGGTTAAAAATCCGATTAGCAAACCTCAGATCTTCACAGGGGGAGAGGTGGAGGCTGGAATAGCACTTAAAACAAGCATTCCAAGTACATTTTTGTATGCAGAAGTCTGTGAATCACTGCTGTGATGAAGGTACATTTATCCTGGCTTATGTAAAGACACATATATATAAAAGTTGGATTCATATACTGTATTTGTATGAGAAAAATAAATGAAAAACTACGCAAAGGGTGTTGAAACCTTTTTTCTTTCCCAGAGATTTTATCAATTACCAAACAAGTACCAAATTCTCTCTTCCTGTGTAGTAAGAACAGGAAGGGAAAAAAATGATTCTGACAGATGAGGTATCAATTAGTGAAGGAGGAGACCAGCCGTTGCCTTCAAAAATACATTTTCTTTGTGGCTGTAAATTCTGTAATGCAAGGCCAGGCACTAAAGTGTAGGCTGCCGCTCAATTAGTTCTTTTTTTTAAAGATTTTATTTGTCAGAGAGAGAGCACAAGCAGGGAGAGCAGGAGGCAGAGAGGAAGAAGCAGGTTCCCCGCTGAGCAGGGAGCCTGACTCGGGACTCGATCCCAGGACCTTGAGATCATGACCTGAGCTGAAGGCAGATGCTTAACTGACTGAGCTATCCATGCGCCCCTTAAATAATTCTTAATAGAGCCAAATAATCTTCCTCTGAAATATGAAACGAGGACAACAGGCAACGTGAGTTCTCTCACCACCTATCCTCACTTCAGAGGGGGGACCCCTGGCTTCAGAGGCCAGCAACTTGGCAATGTGCCATTACTGCTGCCATTCTCTGCTGCTCCTCCCCCATCTACACTGGCCCATCAGCAGGTGGAACTATTAGGTGTCCAGGACACCTGCCAGTTGTGACCCCAAGGGGAGTGTTGACCACTCTGCTAATTCAAATGTCAGTGTTCTGATTACATAGAGGCTACCTGAGAATCCTTTTCAGGAAGTCCAGCAGGAAGGTACCTTTTAAAACAAGTATTTAGAGGACACGGAATCAATGTTTTTTCCTCATTATTCATTCATCCTCACACTTTCTTTTTCTCATATACACATAATTCTCTTTCTTTTTAGAAAGAGGTAAGTGGCCTTGAAAATACCCTTGGTGAGACAATGATCATGCTGACAACTCCACAAAATCAATCTATGGAATGTTTACACAAGGACTTCCAAACTACAAATTTGTTCAGCCAAAGATGCCAACTTGGAAACTAGCACAAAACCCGGATTCTCCCTGGAATTCCTGAATTCAGAGGCTTTGTGCAGCCACCAACCTATTATTTATCTCCAGGTCAAAGTACACGGGTAGGAAAGGTGAGATTTTCAAGGTTAGTGGATTTTGTAGTTAAGAACAGGTGGTTGAGAGTAAAGTTTGGATTCATGTTCTATCATAGGTGGAAAAAGCTTGACAAGTTTTTATAAGACTTATGCCACAATCTAAAAATGATTCATTCTGCAAGGCATAAAATAGTTCTTGCTTTATAAAAATAGCACCACGATTAAAAAAAAAATGCACTTCTACAGAAGGAACCATGTTCCAACATTGTAAAAAAAAAAGTTCTTCTTAAAGCAGAACAAGATAACCACCCCTATCCATCCCTTCTTTCCCTGTTCCCTTTCGAACCAGTCATGTGTCACTATTGGCACACTGTTCTTGGTAGTAGGGATCCCAGGGCACCTAAGGCCAGGAGACTTAGGGGGTTTTGCATGGTTAAGCATGCCAGGGATAAAAAGCAAAGCATCAGCTGTCTTCATCTAGGATCTCTGGATGTTCCTTCCAAAAAGCATCCCCGATTATATCGCAATATAAAGGCACCGGCTTTGTCCTGGTTCGGGTCACTGCCATCTTTTTTCCTTCCATTTCTGCTGGCAGTGTAACTTCTTTTGTTGTGACTTCACCCACCTATAGGTAAAAGTTAAAATATTGACACTGTTAACTGGGTTTGGGAGAGAAGAGGGGGATATGAGGGAAGTTTACTTTTACTTTATTTACTCCTGAGTGATATATATTTGTCAGGTAGATATACAGGTATACATATCTCAACATCTATGAATTTGTTTACAATTAAAAACTTCTAAAAAGTTATGTTGCTATATTCTGAAAGGAGATCTTAGGAACAAAGGAGTGATTCCATGTTCCTTATTAGCAATAACTTTAGAATTAAAGGTATTTCTGCTCTCTCATCTGTATGAAGAAGTATCCAAGCCTGTGCTAAAAAGCAAATGTGCTTTAAAAATACTAATAAGCTGAAGCTGCCAGTGGGATGACTAATTCTTAAGGCACCATTTAACACCTGAAAACATTCATTAAAAAGAAAAACTACTTTACATGGAAGGAGATAAATTTAGAGAAATCATTATGCTCAGAAGCTGGTACAGAGGGAAAATATTGGTGGAAATAAGAATTTAGGTAAATGTACAGACTTATTACAGAATATTTGTTAAGTATGAATATCCGGGGACTCTCCAGAATATTCTGCAAGTGACAGAATCCTCATATACAACATCTTTTACTGCCTCATATTATAGTTGTCATGGGATGGATGGGCTATTTAATGATACTATCCAGTGTGGAAGAAATGTTCTTTGAATGCAAAAATCCTTCTATCTGCAGTGTACCCCTTTATAGGGTTTTATTTTGGAGAGCTTAGGACCCAGAAAAATAAGTGTACTAATTCTAAAATCTGTGATGCCACTTAGACCACAAAGATCACTAGCAAACTGACAAAATTAGCGCTGACAAAAGCAGCATCCAAAATAATATATAGCATTTCATTTTTAAAAAGATCTAATTCCTGTTAGTGACTGGAATCCCATCTGCACACATGTGGTAGGCCAGACAAAGCTTGGGATGGGCACAGGCTTTGGTCTTTCTGACCTCCACTTTTCTTTGCACAAAACAGCATTACCTTTTGCCATATCAACACAGTCCCTTTCCTATACATCAGAGGCTCATTATTGTAGTTGATGTTGAATTCGGAAAACAAAATCTCATTCTTGTCTGCTGCAAGAGTTCCCTGAGAAAATAGACAAAAACAGATTTTCATGTCTGCTCTCTGCCCTAACGCTACCTATCCATTCCACCCTTTATCTAAATTTCCACAAACAAATCAAAAAGTGGAAGGGTTTTATCAAACCTCTTATAGATACTAATGAATCTGCATTGTAAGAGCTGTTTAAATCTTATTTAGATGTATAAATTCAAAAAATTGTCTTCTGTAGCAAACAACTGGCTTCAAAAATCACAACTGTGACAGGGTGACAGGAACTAGCAGTAAGAGCACCTGTTCTGTACCACATACACTATGTTATCTTAGTTGACCCTCACTACCATCTCCATTTGAAAGAACAGAACTCTGAAGCTTAGAAAAATTATATAAATTGCCTAAGGCTAAAGATTGCTTTTATTCTTCTAAGAAAAACCAAAATCTAAACTCGGCTCTTCCAAACTCTGGATAAATCTACCAGTATTCCTATTAATGGTATCTGTAAATCCTCATCATCATCGTTAATGACAACCATTTATCATGTAATTACAACGTACCAGGCACTGAGTTAGGAGCCGTTACAACACAACACCTCATTTCAGAGTTAGTCATCCTACAAGCAGCGCTGTCATCTAATGATGAAAGCCAGTGTTTATTAAAGTACTTACAATGTGCTTTGTACTATGCTATGTGTTTTACATACATCATGCATCACGCCACTTAATTATCACCATAAACTTATGAGGTGGGAACTATTATTTCTTGTTTCACCTGGGTGGCTCAGTTAAGGGACTCTTGATTTTGGCTCAGGTCATGATCTCAGGGTCCTGGGACTGAGCCCCACATCAGGCTCCCTGCTCGTCAGGGAGTCTGCTCAAGATTCTGTCTGCCCCTCACCCTGCTTGCTCACACTTTCTCTCTTTCTCTCTCTCACAAATAAATAAATCTTAAAAAAAAAAAAAAAAGAACTAAGGCAGAGAAGATAAAATTAAACAGAAGTCCCTGAGTACAATTATTGCATTCCCAGAGCCTCTACTCTTACCGATGCACACACCCAGCAGAGAATGGCAATGATGAAGAGGCCAAGTGGGACTGATGAAAAAGAAGAGCACATGCCCCATCTAAAGAAGGCAACCGATAGGCAGCCCCGGCCAAGCATTACCATGTGGGAAGGTAGAGCCAGTATCACTAATTCCATTTTCCAACTGAGGACACTAAGTCCCAGGGAGAGACAGTAACTTACCCACAGTCACAGAGCAAGCAAGCAGCAGAGCTGCTACTAGTATTTTTATCCTCTCAAAACAAAGCAGCAAAGAGAGCTTTAAAAGAATGCAAAATGCCATGGGAGAGTATAGAAAACCACCCCCAGCTAAGTATTAATGCAGTAAGATCTTATACCTGTAATCTCTCTTGGGCTTGTACTGGTGTTAGTCCAGACTGTTGTACAAGTGCCCAGAAAACTGTATTATACAGATTATTGATGTGACCTGTGAGAACAGAAAAGCACTGTTTATACATACATAATCTTTATTCAATATTTGCACTTCAAAGAATATTAGAACTCTACCCCTCTTAAGTAGAGAGATCACAGAGACATTTAGTGGTGTACCCAGAACCATACACTGGGAACATGGGGGGGGGGGGGGAGTGGTTAAGTATAAACAAACTTATTTCCTAAAAGTTTTATTCTGTCATTTCAGTTATGCTTTACGTAAACTGGTTAACTTGAAAATTACACTTGGGAGTACTTCCAAAGTTATTTGATTTAGATTATTCCTAGCACTTTCCCAGTTCTTCTTCTGGGAAAAGCAAGATATACCAAATGAGTAAGTCTCACAAACATGTCGCCATAGTCATGTAAGGCAGGGGTCAAAACTCAAATCACCCACTGAGGCCACCATGAATATAAAAGCATAAAGCAGAGTAGATGACCCCTGGAGAACGAGAGAGAATGGTAGAGACTATGACACATTGGCTTCTGTGTGTGTGTGTGAAGACAGGAGTCACTGCCCAGCACAGGTTATGTCCAATACTAAGTCTGAATGATGACCTAGTATTGCCAGGTCTTCTGATTTTCCCAAAAAAACTGGAAAAAGGAAGTATTTACATAAATTTCCCAACTGTTCGATTGTTTTCAACTAATTAAAAAAACCTGAAATATTGCATTCTGAACAAAATACACATGCACCAAAACTGAACCAAATCACCACCTCTAATGTATGGAATTGGTGGTTTTAACTACATCTGTTTATTTGGTTTTACTTACAATCTGCTTGCCGCCAACTGAGGTAGTCCTTTAAGGTCTGGTTGCTAGGATACACTATGACTCTTCCGTCAAAGCCTGGGGGATACAGAAGGGGCTGGTCCTCAAAGTAATCTCGCCAATAAAACACATAGCTGGAGGCGAACTGGGAAGCCACGTGAGTCATGAACTTACTTGCAAAAGTAAGGCACATTGGGTGGAGCAAGAAAAGAGAAAATGCATGATATTAATTCAAAACCATGACAGGACCTGCGGGTGCAACAGAGTGATTACACAAACTATTCAGCAAGCCAAGAGATAAAATGTGTTGGGCCAAGAAAAACTAAGCAGCCTGCCCCTCTCCAGTCCTATCAGTAACTTACTAATGCCAAATTTTTCTCTGTAGGATGTGATGTGAATTTCTGGTTCAAGAGGTTTTTGGGTTCTTTTAGTCTTGGAAGGAAGGGAACCATTGTTTTAAAAACATACCAATTCATTATATGCTTTGTTTTCTGTGAGAGTTTCAATATACTGCCAAATGAAAAATCTAATTTGTCTATTTTGAGATCCTCAATTAAAAATGTAAACAATACTGTAATGCACATATAGGCTGTCACTGGCTAGAGCCAACCTATGAATCATTAATATTATAATATTCTAATGGTCTCTGTTTCTAGTCTTAATATTAAGTGCCAGATCTATCTAGAAGCTAAGGTGATGAGGAATGGAGGGGAAAGAAACATAAAGAGGCGTATGTAATGTTCAAATATCAGACGAAGTACAACAGTCTAAACAGAAAATAGACATTCTGCAGTTGCAAATACTGCAGACTCTATCTGCAGTCTGTAAGTCAGAAATTAAAAAGAGCAAAAGCAAAGGCTGGTAGGAAATATTCTGAAGGAGCTAGGCCATGGAATTACCTCGCTCTTCTTTTAAACCAATTGCTTTTCCGCTTGAACACAAAGCTGTACTCATCACTCTGTCCATATGCAATCACAATATCCTCCAGTTCTTTCATTACAGTCTGGGCACATTTGGTCATTAGGTGGAGAGCACGGCTGTCATTAGGTTTTGCAAAGTTGTGTTTCTCAGCAAACCTTCACAGAGGGAAGAGAAGAGGGAAACGGGCATGAATGGAAGAGAGTTTGTCCTTAACACCAGATATCAAAAAGACTGCATACAGATGAAGATATGTAAAGTGCTGTGAGTCTACTAGCCACAACCTGACTCATTTCCTTAAGAACTCTAGTTTTTTCCTGCCCTGAGGAAAAGGGGTATAAATGCTAAGTCTCCATTCCCTTTTCTGTCAAGTGGAGATAAAAGTATACTTACTTCATAGGGCTGTTCTGAAGATTAGAGAGGTAAAAAATGTAACTACGCCTAGCTCCTTGGAAGTGCTCAATAAATGTTAGTTATAATAACCATTATTAAAATAACACTTTTAAGAATTAAATTCCCATATTTGTGTTACACTTCTCCCTTTTTTCTGACTCGTTTCCTCGAGTCCAGTCGATGCAGTTACTAATAATGAAACAAAAACATACTGTAAAGTATTGCCCACAGCAAGACCTAAAGAGGCCTCTGAACAGTCGGCCCTCAAAGACAGCTAACGAAATAGCCAAGCATTTGGCTAGAGATGAAATACTGCACCAGGGAGTGACGTTTTCCATCACGGCTTGCTAACAGGTCTCTGCTCACCGGCACGCAGGCCGGCGGCTCACCACGCGCGCACTCGGCCTCAGTTTAACTACTCAAACCAGCTGGCGTTCAGGCACGTAGTAGCCAGCACGTCGGGTGATGCTCAGTGCCGCGCGCTCATTGGCTGCCGCGTTATCCGGTAACCGTGAGCGAGGCGGTGAGCGGTGTCTGAGTCCCAGAAAGCGCGGGCGCAACATGTGGCCGCGAGCCGCAATCACTCACCGATGGAAATTCCTGCCGTCCAGCCGCACCACCACCCAGCAGTGGGCCAGGCAGGTGTCGTCAGCCTCGAAGTTCCGCACGTACTCGAATTTGCTCTTTGCCATAGTAGCCCCCACCTTCAAACACCGTCTCAGAGTGACGGAAGTACCGGCCCAGAAATCGCGAACTTTAACGTTGCAAGAGGGCCACATTCGCCCCGCGGAAGGTGAACGACCAACAGAGCCCCGCCCCGGAAGTTCCGCTGTCTCTTAGTGGCCGCTCTAGCCATAGTGGAGGCCGGCATCTCTCTCGACTCTCCTTGTAGTCCTTAATCCACTTCCGAGGGTGGAAGGAGGGTTACAATTTTCCTTTCGCTCTACACACGATTTTTCGCTTTTCTCCTCCCGTCGTGCAGCAAGTCAGCCTACGAAGTTATAAAAAAATTCCTTTCTAACCAAGTTTGAAAGTTTAGTTGTGATTTTTTTTCTTCCTAAAGAAGAAAATGTGGAATATACCGAAAAATATAAGAAAATACTTCCTATCACCCCTCTCCTTTAGAAGCATTGTGGATGGTTCCTTCCAGTCTCTTTTCTCTTTGTGTATCTATGTTTACACAGGGAACACATAAAATTGTAATCATACACCTATGTAATTTGTATATTTTTCCACTTACCTTGAGCACTTTCCAATGTTATTAAATATTCCGAAGGCCGATTTTAAAAAGAAAAATGGACTCTTATTCGAACACATGGACGTACCAAATTAATTTACTCAACTTTTTCACAAACACCCAATTTTTTATTTCTTTTTGCTGGTAGATAATAGTAACATTAAACCCTAGTATTTTAATGGTGCTTTATGATTTATAAAGCTCTTTTGAATTCAGTACCTACTTATTTTTTTTACCCTCACGAAAATTATTCAAATAATATAAAAGAATATATGATGAAAAGTCTCTCGCTGACTCCTAACTCTGTACTTCAGACAATCGCTGTTACTAGTTGCTTGTATATCCAATCAGGGATAGAGAGATACATATATCTACATCTATATCTATCTCTCTCAAACTACTTCAAAACAACAGGAATAAAGGCAGGATGGGAATGTCATGGATTTATGCCCTGGCTCTGCCACTTACTAGGTGACCTAACATAAGTTACTTTTCTCTCAGATCCCTTTGTTACGTGGAGACACCAATTCCTCCCTTGCTTCCCTCTAAAGTTAATGTGAGCATCAAAGGACATGATGGCTGCCATTTGTGGTATGGATATACTACACACACTGATAAAATAATATTCCAAGGTGATGTCAATTTGCAACCAAGATCAGGAAGTACTTAGAGGGAAAAGTTAAAAAACACCAACAGGAAATAATCACACAAATTCACAGTGTGAGGTCTTTTATAAGATTACTAACCTGACTTAAAAAGATAAATTTCATTAAGAATAAAAAAAAGTGAAATGAAGGAAGGATGGGAAAAGGTAGGACACTGTTCCATAATAAAAGGGATTTAAGAGACATAAAAACCAAATACAATGTGAAAATCTGGAATGCATACTGGCCCTAAAAATATTAAAATTAGCTCTAAATGCACCAGGAAAACCTGCAATTACAAACAGCTCTAAATTTTAGTGCTTACAAAATAAATATTTATTTCTTGCTCAAGTCATTCATAGGCTCCTAGCTGGCTACTGCTATGCTCCTGGCAGATGTTCTGAACTATGTGTCTTCTCATTCCAAAACCCAGGCAATGATTCAAATGGCTTCTGCACTACAGGGTACATCTTGCTGCTCACATTATGTTTGCTAAAACAGTTTTACAATATAGTCAACTGCAAAGATTATAGGGCAGGGATGTATTGTCTTCCCACAGGGAAGTAAAAAGTGAGTAATTTTGAACAATAGTGCAATCTACTGCAATTGTATATTAGTTGATAATAGGGAATTATTGTTAATTTTACTGGCACAACAATAGCAGTGTGGTTAGGCAGAAGAATAACTTTAATCTTAGGGGATACATGAAGAAAAAGTGGCAAAATATTAACAATTACTGAGTCCAGTGGTGGTCATATGGGTATTTATTATTTTTCCAATTTTTCTACATGTTCTGGGTTGTGTCACCCCAAAAGGTAAGTTGGAGTCCTAACCCAAGGTACAGTGAATGCAGATGTAATCAATTAAGATGAGGTCATTAGGGTGGATCCTTAATCCAATATGATGAGTGCCCATGTGAACAGAGAAAACAGAAACACACAGAAGAGCACCATGTGGAGAAGGAGGCAGAGATCTGAGTGAAGGAGCCAGAGATTTGAGTGACGCATCTACAAGCCAAGAAAGGCCAAGGATTGTCAGCCATCACCAGAAGCTAGGAGAGAAGCATAGAAATAGGTGCTATCATTATTACCATTTTACAGATGTGGAAATTGAGTAGAGAGAGGTTAAGTAACTTGCCTAAGGTCACAGAACCAACAGGTGGTGATGTGAGAATTCCAAACCAGGCATTTTAATTACAGAGCTTATGCTCTTAGCCACTCCTTACTACTACCTCCTCTTCTCTCTCTCTCTTTCTCTGTTTTTATTCACCAGCTACACAGTAGTTTCTACCTGTACCAATTATTGAGTACTTCACTGAATCCTCAAATCATACAGGTACATGGGTCATCCAATCCCTTAATTCTCAAACATAATTTATTCATATACAGCCTCTGTGAATTTTGTCATTTGCATATGCTACCTTATTTTTAAAATATTTTTCGTTATGTCAACTCTCTTCTTTTTAAATCCTTTTATTGGAAAAAATATTTTTATTGAAAATGAACATACCTATGGAAAAGTACACAAAACACGATGTAACCGGCACCCACTCAAAAAAGAGAACATTGTCGGTTTCCAGGAGTCCATTTCAATTATTTCTTCTCCTTTCCAGAGGTAATGGCCTTCTTAACATCTATAACTTAGTTATGTTCTTTTTTTTTAAGTAATCTCTACACCCAATGTGGGGCTTGACCTCACGACCCCAAGATGAAGAGTTGCACACTCTACCAACTGAGCCAGCCAGGCACCCTAGTTATGTTCATTTTTAAACTTTATATAAATGAAATCTTCAGTACATATTCTTTGGCATTTGATCTCTGGATCAACATTATGTTTGGAAGATTCAACCAAGTGTTGAGTGTAACTGTAGTTCATTTGTCTTCATTCTTCTGTAGTATCCCATAGTATAACCATACCAGTTTATCCACTGTATTGTTGAATAGATATTTGGGTTGCTTACATTTTGGGGGTGATTACGAAAAATGCTACTCTGAGATCCCCCCCAGGTTTAGAATTTAATACCAGGTACCATTCATTAAATACTAGCAACTTTATATTGTACTGTACTAGCAACATTACATGACTATCTCATTTATTCTGCATAGCTGCCTATCGAGGTTGGATTTTCCAACAATGGAGTGTGGCTCCTATCCTTGAGAGCTGGAGCTATCAAGCCACTGCATTACCTGTTCCAAGAAGGAAAAAGGAGAAAGGGGAAGAGAGCAAAGCTCACACCTCCAAGCCAAATCATCTCTCTTTATCAGGTTTTTACTAAAGCTACACAACTTCTGCATATGTATTTTGAGCCTTCCTTCTTCCTTAACTGCAAGGGAGCCTGGGAAATGTAGTTCTTTTATCTGGGCACTTGGCCACTCCAATAATACAGGATATTTCCTCCCTCCCTCCCTTCCCTCCTTCCTTCCTCCCTTCCTTCCTTCCTTCCAAAAGAAGGGAGGAGTACCTGGGTGGCTCAGTCAGATAAGCGTCCAACTCTTGATTTCAGCTCAAGTCATGATCTCAGGGTCCTGGGATCGAACCCCGTATCAGGCTCCCCACTCAACAGGGAGTGGGCTTGAGGATTCTCTCTCTCCTTCTGCCCCTCCCCCCACTTGAGAGCATGCATGTGAATGCTCTATAAATAACTATTAATAATAAATAAATCTTAAAAAAAAAAAAAGAAAGAGGGGAGAATGCTATTGCATGGGCAACTGGAAGTTTCTGCCACAAAACCCAACAAGAGTAATAAAGCACAGCCTAACAGGCCCTGTACCCTGAACTCTAACTCCCAGACTGCTCTTCCTACCACCTTCAGCCAGTCTATAAGAAAAGAAGTTAGAGAAGGAAAAGGAGAGACAGAGCATTGGTTGGAAATTCCAGGGGCGATGTTACTTTCTTCCCTTCCCATACTGCCCTCCACCACCTGCCTTGAGTCCCTCCACCTCCCACCCCCAGAACAGGTAGTAGCAGGAGCGGGGAGGCTTCAAAGGCAGGCAAGAAGGGAGGACTACTTCCTTACTTACCAGCTGGGGACCTGCAGAGTTTTCCTGGTGTTGTCACTGTAGCAGGGTACCAGGAGAGTCACTGGGAGATCCTGATAGGTATTACCTCTTCTGCTCCCCTTGAGTTTGGGGATGTATGTGAATGTAGACACCAGTGACTGCATGATACTTGGAGGTTTCTGAGGCAGCCTAGACCAGTAGATGAGAAGGATCAGCAATGTGGTATGCCTGAGTAAAGGATGAGGATAACTCACTGCAGTCCCCCTCAGCCTTTAGGGCCTGAAAAAGGTCATCATCATCATTAGTTCCATAAGAAGGAGCTCAGAGGTTGGGGGTGGGGGAAGGCAGGAGCTGGGAGTTGCCTCTGAGACCACTGGGCAAATAAAAGTCATCCCTCCTGCAGAAGATTTGGAGACAGAGTGAGCTGGAAGGGCCAAAGGCAGCTATGGCTGTTCCTCTGTAAGGGATCCTTGGAGATTAGTCTGGTGCTAAAAATGGCCCCAGGATAACCATGTACCATGCCAATGCAGGAAGAGAGAAGACTTCCCAGCACCAGGTGGAAGGCCAATTACACAAAAAGGCCTCTGCTTTGCCTACACTTCAACCCAGGTGATGCAGAGGATCTCAGAAACAGACTGTGGCTCCTACCTCCATTTCAGATTGTTGGGGTGGGAGCAGAGTGAAAGAGCAGACCCAGGGTCTCCTACTCTAAGCCCCTTCAGTAATAGGCCTGGCCAGTGCTGGGGCTGCAGGGAGGGCACTTGTCACAAAAAGACAAATAATGTATGATTCTGGAAACTCAATAGTTGTGTAGTCATACTCATGCTAGGGAATAAGGGGAGTGGGTGAAGGGGAGTTATTGTTTAATGGATATAGAATTTCAATTTTGTAAGACAAAAAGAATTTGGAGATTGTTTGCACAACAGTGTAAATGATGCACAACACTATTGAGCTGTACACTTAAAAATGGTTAAGGTGGTAAATTTTATGTTACGTGTATTTTACCACAATTAAAAATAACTAAAATCCTGCATACAACAGATATTTATGACCTAACTGGACAGTGACCTCTATTTCCAAAAATTTCTATTACTTAGAAGATCACTTATCACTGAGACTGACACAGAAAAAAATAATTACCTTTGGTGTGGAAGTCATATTTCAGTTTGTCTTCCCTGATGCTGACTCATTTCATTTGTACTAAGAGCTACATTATGTAAATGAAATTCAGGGTGGAGAGGGGTAAGAAGAAGGAATAATTTGTCTCTAAAGTCTCCTTCCTGCTCTGAACGACTCTAATCAAATTTCTGGCTGGGAGCAATGTATACACTTCCAGGAATGGACTGATAGTTCTGTCATGATTTTGAGGCCGTTAAAACATTAGCATATACCAGGATATACATGGGTATAAAATTTAGAACTATTATTCTAGGATAAATTAATGATTACAGGGCCTTGAAATTGCTATAATACATTAGTTCTGTACTTTGAAATGTAGCTCACATAAGTCAGAGTAAATGGATTTTATTTCTAAATAATCATCAATTGTGTCCTAAAATGGACTTTTTTGTCAACTACCCATTCTTTCTCTACTTAATAGAAGTTCCAGAAGTCATGAGGATATGGCCACTTGGAGGGCTTGGAAAAAGACATTAGGGAACAGAAAGGGGGATTGAGATGTATGTTTCCTAGTCCACTTGACCTTGTTACCACTTAATCCTGCAAATTTACTCATTCATTGAGCAGGTATTTCTTAATTTCCTACTTTGTACTATGCTCAATGGGATGCAACAGCGAACAATACAGCCACGGTGCCTCCACAATGGAGTTCATAGCCAGCTGAGGAAGATGGACATTAAACAAAGAGTTTCACAAGTTAACTGTTGGACTAGAATTGTGTTAAGTGTTGTGAAATGGGTTGGAGGCCCTGCCCTGATTGGGCAGCTGGGGATGGTCCATGAAGTTTTCCCTGAGGAAACAGTGTTTAAATTCTGACCTGAATAATGAAGTCAAAAGACAGCTTGCTTCATATCTTCCTGGAATTGTTGAATTTAATGTTGAATAAATATTTTGCCAAAATATTTTGCTTGTATAAAATTTTGGAAAAAACCTAAAATAATGTGAGTTTGCATACCATGGATCAGCCAATTAATAAACACCTATTGGGCACCTTCAATGCATAAGGGCACTGGACAAGGTACTGACTGGGAGGATTAAATAAATAAATAAATAAATAAATAAATAAATATTTTTTTAAAAATGCCTTCCAAGTGTAAGAAGCTTACCAAGTTTCCAAACCATATTCTCATCTATTATCCTATTTTTCCCTTTCAATGAGTCTGTGGGGGAGGCAGAACAATAATTCTCTCCATTTTATAAGAAAGGAAACAAACTTTTTGGGAACTGGTTAAGTGATTTGCCCAGTATCTAAGGGCTTCCAGAACTAGGAATAGAACCCAGTCCTTCTGATGCCACGTCTAGTATCTCCACTCTACCAACTTGCCTTGCTATGTTTTTAAGAAACAAAGTGAATAGCTATTGTTTTTACCTGCCTAGCATCCTAGCATCCCTCTTTCTGTGTTATGGCAATGGCACTCCAACTGTCCTTCCCCTGCCAGACCATTTGGTTTATGTGGGGAATACCTCATATGACCTTTGCTCCAAGGTAAGCACATGACCAAGACTACTGTAATGTTTCAGTGTGAATTAGAAAAAGGCCCCTGTTTCCAGCAGATATAGTTGTGTACCAGACAAAGCTTTGGTAAGTATGACCACACCAGATTTCAGCCCCTGCTTGTCCTCTTTGCAATGACCAACCTGCACAAATATGATGGCCCCACTAATAACTGAGACCTGGCCAGTAATGTTCAGAGATGTGCATCTGACCCAAGCCAGGTCAATAAGACAGTCTGACATGCTTCTAGAATGACTAGGAAAAACAGATTCTCTTCCTATTAGAAATGCTGCTTCCTATTAGAAATGACCACACTGCCTTCAAGAGGGAAGAGCCTGCCCATGAATTAGGCCTATACAAAAGGAAAAAAATCTAAGAGATAGAGAAAATGATTTCTGATGACACTGAGTTGAGCATTGGGTCTGGAGCCAGTGCTGCTCCCAGACTCGTATTACAAGTTCTAGGAGGGCAGGGGCCTTGCCTAATATTTTTCAAAGCTCTACCCTCTGTGCCTAGAATAGTGCCTGGCACTGGGGAAGCAATCAATAAATAAGTTTTGAAATATTAAGCCAATAATTTCCTTTTTTGTATATGGAATTCGGTTTTTAGAAGTCTCAATTCATTGGGGTGTAAATAAATAACTTCATTTTCCCCAATAACTGCTCTCTCATGTTCTCTTTTACTGATGGTTAGGAACTCCCTTAAAGAATCTTGGCCAGGGGCGCCTGGGTGACTCAGTCATTAAGTGTCTGCCTTCAGCTCAGGTCATGATCCCGGGCTCCTGGGATCGAGCCCCGCATCGGGCTCCCTGCTCGGCGGGAAGCCTGCTTCTCCCTCTCCCACTCCCCCTGCTTGTGTTCCCTCTCTCGCTGTGTCTCTCTCTGTCAAATAAATAAATAAAATCTTAAAAAAAAAAAAAAAAGAATCTTGGCCAGGGGCGCCTGGGTGGCTTAGTTGGTTAAGTGTCTGCCTTCGGCTCAGGTCATGATCCCGGGGTCCTGGGATTGAGCTCCACCTCAGGCTCCCTGCTCAGCGAGGAGACTGCTTCTCCCTCTCCCTCTGCCTGCTGCTCCCCCTGCTTGTGTTCTCTCTCTGTGTCTCAAAGAAACTTCCCAGTAGGTGAAACATGTTAGTGTTGGTATTCAAATGTTGGTCAAGAGCACTGAGCTCCTCCAAATGCGGGCAATTCTCCCCCTCCCAGTCCTATTCTTCTGCCAACTCAGGGCGGAGAGGTAGTTTACATAGCAGGTCTGGTTTTGGCTTTTTTCAGCAAGCCCTTCAGGGAGGTACCTGGCTTAGTAGGGGCTCCTGGAACTTTGAAGTGGGTTACTTCACACTTTATGTTCTAGGCTTTAGGCCTTTGGTATAATTTAAGAACAACAGGAAAATCCCACTCAGTATCTTGTTTATCGGTTCGAGTTAGATCAAAAGCAATTCACATAGAAGAGATGAACTTGGAAGAATAGGATCACACTTTGGGTAAATTCAAGAGCATGAGTAATATATGCAAAGTAGATTGAGGTACATGAGGAGACCCAGAAAGAAATGGAAAGAAGGGGAGCACCTGGGTGGCTCAGTCAGTTGAGCATCTGACTCTTGATTTCGGCTCAGATCATGATGTCAAGGTCCTGGGATCAAGCCCCATGTTGGGCTCTGTGCTCAGTGCAGAGTCTGTTTGTCCCTCTCCCTCTGCTCCTCCCCCAGCTCACACTCTCTCTCAAATAAATAAAATCCTTAAAAAAAAAGAGAGAGATGGAAAGTAGGGAGTGGGGGAAAAAAATCTTACAAGAGACAAATCAGACTTGAGGATATTAAGTACAAGGTAAGGACTTTGGCCTTGATCTATCTAATGGTGTTTTAGGAAAATTAATCTGGCTATGGCATGAAGGATAAATGAGAGTGAAAAAGCCTGGAGGCAGCTAAGCCAACTGAGAATCTATTTTAATATTTCAGATATACAGTGCTGACTAAAAGAAAGAGATGGATAAAAAAAAATAATTTGGCATCCATTAAATGTTTTGAGGTCCTAAATCATAAAGATCTTTAATCCTTTTTAGAAAAGCCAAGACATTAAGATATCTTGAAATAATTACAGATATTATTATTGATACAGAGACAGAGTTGTGCTCACTGAAGTATAAATTCTACCATATAACTAGGAGTTATTTATAAGGCTGCATATTGAGTGCCCCATAATGAGTTGGGCCTGAATGGGCCGTAAGTTGGTAGTGAGTTGATACAGACAGATATATTTCAATTTAATTTTTTCCAGTGGCTGGGCTGCTTTATTGAAAAAAAGAATTTGAAATCTTCATGCCTATCTAAAAGTGGAATCTGGAATGTGAACTTTCTTTTTAGCTTACCCTGTTACTCATTCCTAAGTGATGGAAATTAAAGATAAAAGAAAATCCAGTAAGTAATTTTTGAGTAATTTGCTTGGGAAGAATTATTTCCTAATCTGAGTTCAACGAGATCTTCTTTTTCATTTTAACAATGAAAAAAAAAAAAAAAGCAAAGCTCTGCATAACAAACTACCCATGCTTGATTTTTACTACTGGTTCTGGCTAACTGGGGAACAGAAGTGGTTTCTTGAGCACAAATGCCCAGAATTTTACCCCTAAATATTTCTGATGTAGCTTCTGTTTATCTTAATCTTTCAACACTTATTGATTGATTCCCATGTGCCTTCTTATGTGAAGAAACATAAAATTAGAAGAGAATTCAAAGGATTTCAGAGACTGAACCGTACTGCATCACCGACACTGCATGCATTCATGCCATTTAAGGAAATTTTTTCTCTCTGTGACATTTTGTTTATGAAGATTATTACTCAGAGAGGGAGACAAACCATGAGAGACTCTGGAGTCTGGGAAACAAACTAAGGATTATAGAAGGGAGGGGGTGGAGGGATGGGTAACCAGGTGATGGGTATTAAGGAGGGCACATGTTGTGATGAGCACTGGGTGTTATACACAAATAATGAACTGCTGAACACTGCATTAAAAACTAATAATGTACTAAAAAAATAAAATAAAAAAATACAAATATCTCAGTAAAATGTGGGTAAAGTAAAAAAAAAAACAAAAACATGTTCTTAGGCAAAACCTCACAAATAACTACCCCCTTCTGACTCATCGTAGATGTAGTCTGGGAGTTATCGCCTCTTTAAATTACATTTAAAAGTACAATTCTGTAATTACAGAATTTAATGATGAGTCACTGAGTATAAATCAGAATCGACCAACTATATAAATACAACCAAAGTATCTTCACTCTTGAACTATATTTAGGCTTTGCTTTATACATGTTTGAAGATGAACATCATCTTTTCCATTTCCACACTGAATTTTGGCCAGATTTATCTTCATTTTCCCAGTCAACAGGCTTGAAAGTTTGGAATCATTATTGGCTCTTCTCTATTTTCCTCTAATAATGGCTAACATGCTTATTAGGTGCCAAATACTTTATCAAGCCGTTTACATAGAACACTTAATATACTCCCGGGCGCCTGGGTGGCTCAGTCGGTTAAGCGACTGCCTTCGGCTCAGGTCATGATCCTGGAGTCCCGGGATCGAGTCCCACATTGGGCTTCCTGCTTGGCGGGGAGTCTGCTTCTCCCTCTGACCCTCCTCCCTCTCGTGCTCTCTATCTCTCATTCTCTCTCTCTCAAATAAATAAATAAAAAAAAAAACACTTAATATACTCCCAACAGTTCTTTTAGGTATATACTGTTGTTACACACATTTCATAGCACATAGAGATTAAATTATTTGTCCAAGGTCACATAGCTAGTAAATGGTATAGCCAGGATGGGAAGCCAGAAATGTAATGCCAGAGCTTATGCTCTTAACCAATTTTCCTATACTGCCTCCTAATAACACCATAACATTGGTTTATGGATTTATCCATTCAATTAGTTGTTAATTTATTTATTCATGGCACAAACACTTCTTCTATTTACTTATTTATTTATGAGAGCAAGCAGGGGCGGGATTGGAGGGGCAGAGTGGAGAAGGAGAGAGACAATCTTAAGCAGGCTTCACACTCAGTGTAAAGCCTGACCCAGAGCTCAATCTCATGACCCTGAGATCATGACCTAAGCCGAAATCAAAAGTCAGAGGATTGACTGAACCACCCAGGCGCCGCTGCACAAATACCTCTTAAGCAGCCATTCTAAATCAGAAGCTATAGAAGGTGCTAGGAATAAAGACAAGGTCCCTATACCAACAACTTTGGGGGGAAAAACATCTTAAAAAAAATTAAAGTATATTACAAATGTTCAGCAAATGTTACTTTCATTCCTTTTTTATTAATTTGGATGCTCTTGCTGTAAATAACTAGGAGCCTAAGAGAAGCTTCAAGAATATGAAAATTTACTTATATCACATAGGGAAGTTGAGTTTGGAAGTTCCAGGGCCCATGCAGTAGCTCAATGATGCCATTAAGCATTCGAACACTTAATACTTCTGCCTCACAGTTCATACCGTATCAAAGAGATCGTTCCTTATGTTCACAAAATGGCTACTATAGTATGAGGACATGAGACATCATGTCCTCATACTATAACATCTAAAGCAGAAAGGAGATGAACAGGAAAGAGCTTTCTTAGTTTATCTGCTCTCTCTTCTATTAGGGAAAATGGTTCCTTCAGAAGCATCAAATAGACTGCTCCTTATGTCTCAGGGGATAGAACCTGGGTCACATGCTCACCTCTAGACTTATCTCAGACTAAGAGAACAGTACTTGGCACAGTGTCTTCTAAACAAAAGCAGGATTTTGTTAGTAAGGAAAAAAGGAGAATGGTTAAAAGGTAGGCAACCAATATTGATTACCACACCCCTCTTCCAAAATAGAGGTATACGGAAAGTGCTGGGAAAAAATAGACCAAAAAAAAAAAAAAGTTTCACTCTGCCTATGAGAACTAGAGATGGCTTTTTAAAGAATGGTACATTTAAGCTGACTATTGAAGGGTAGATAGAAGTATGTATCCCAGACAAAGGACCTATATCTCAGAATATCAGGGATAAAAGACCTTAAAGAATATTAGAAAAAAATTT
Source organism: Callorhinus ursinus (assembly GCF_003265705.2). NCBI lineage: Eukaryota > Metazoa > Chordata > Mammalia > Carnivora > Otariidae > Callorhinus > Callorhinus ursinus. Next base: position 44,772,725 of record NW_027397065.1, read on the forward strand.
TCATTCAACATGTATGTACGTCTCTTTCACAGTATTTTCCAAATTTGCCTCATTCTTTTTTATGACCTCCATTTCTTACCAAGTCAAAGCCAGTAGTGTTTGGGCCTTTTTGCTTCAGTCAATAGTGATTTTATGTGGTAGGAGGTCCAAGATAATATAAATGCAAGAACCACATTTTTACCAGCTGACCAAATGCCCTTTTGACCAAATAAGATAATAAAAGACATGGTATGCACACTGTAAGGGACCTCAGATATTTGTTCCTTTCCCAGCTCCCTTTCTCTCTCTTTCCATCTTCCCCCTTTGTTAATTATCTTACTTTAGGGAAAGCTCAAATTGAAAAGCTAGAACTTTGATTCTTCTGACAGTAATGGAACAGAAACTGTAGGATACCATGTAATAGAGACCAAAGAGCTCCATTTGCTCTTTATTCAGGATTAAAACTGTATTAGTCATCCTTTGCTGTGTAACAAATTATCCCAAAGCTTAGTAGCTTTAAACAACAAGTATGTATTGTCTCACATAGTTTCTATAAGTCTGGAATTCAGGAGTAGCCTAGTGGGCTGGTTTGGGCTCAGGGTCTTTTATGAGGTTGTAATTAAGAGGTCAGATGGGTCTGTAGTCATCAGAAGAGGCTTGAATGGGGCTAGAGGATTTACTTCCAACATAATTCACTTACATGGCTTTTGGCAGGAAGCTGCAGTCCTCTCCCTGTGTCCTCTTCATAGGGATACTTGGTATATGGAGGCAGAAGATTCAGTAGCAGAGAAAACAGATTGTTAGGATAACTAGATAGGAAGTGAACTTGGATCCTTATTTTACATCATATATAAAGGAAAATCTCTCATAAAGACCTAAACATAAAAGGTAAAACTATAAAACTAATGAAAGAAAATATAAAAGAATTCTTTTGAGATACTTGGGGTGGGAAAATATTTCTTAAACAAGACTCTAAAAGTACAAATTATAAGGTACAAAAACGATGGATGCAACTGCATTAAGGATTCTGTTCAACAGAGGATATCAATGAACAGATGGCTCACAGAAAAGATGTTTGCAATGTTTGAATATCTATAATAAACAAGGGACTCCCATGGCTCAACATGGAAAAAAGCAAGAAACAATGATAAAATTATGAATGATCTGAATATGCATAATTACCAATTGGGAAGGCTGAAAGACTAGTAAGCTTATGATGAAATGGTCAATCTCTCTAATGATCAGAGAAGTGAAAATTAAAACAACCATCAGATACTTCTAGACTCCAATAAGATTGGCAAAATGTGTTGAATAAAACCAAGTGTTGGTAAAAAAGTGGAAAACAGGAAATCCTTGTGCACTGCCATTATGAGTTTGAAGTGGAATAGCCACCTGAGAGAGCAATCTGTTAGTGAAGTGTGCATGTGCACACCTAGAACCTAGCAATCCCACTCTTGGGTATATCTACAGAGAAACTGCTATACAGGTTTATGGGGGACACGTCCATGATAACACTGCTTGTGGTAGGAAATTGCTGGAGGCATCCTAGGAGTCCATAATCAGAGCAATGGAGAAGTAAAAAGTGCCTGACAGAATACAGAATTCAGGAGCTCAGAACCAGACGTACCAGTATGACATGGACAGATCTTTCTACAGATTTTTCTGCTTCATAAGGGCAGAAAGTAGATCAGTAGTTTACAGGGGCTGGGGAAAGGGAAAATGGGGAGTAACTACTAATGGGTTTGAGGTTTCCTTTTGGGATAATGAAAATATTCTGGAATCAAATGGTGATTGTTGTGCAATGTTGTGACCATACTAAAAACCACTAAAGTATACACTTAAAAAATAAGCTAAAAAAAATCAGTAAACACATCCACTGGAGAAAATACAGATAACCAAAAAGAAATTTTAAAAAAATTATGCTAAATGAAAAAAAAAAAGAAACAAATTGAGTCTGTATCTAAGATGAAATGTGTAAACTAAGAAACAAATACATGTGGGGCACCTGAAGGCTCAGTTGGTTGAGTGTCCAACTCTTGGTTCCGGACGAACCAAGATCATGATCTCAGATTATGATCTCAGGATCATGTGATCCAGCCCTGTGTTGGGCTCCATGCTCAGCGCAGAGTCTGCTTGTCCCTCTCCCTCTGCTCCTCCCCTGGCTTTCATTCTCTCTCTCTCTCTCTCAAATAAATAAATAAATAAATAAATAAATAAATAAATAAAATCTTTACCAAAAAACACAAAAAAACAAATACATGTATTCACCAAACACTGTATATATCACTCAATGATACTTATATAACCAAAGACACACTAAATAGATTAAGTGGGTGCCTGGGAATGGGGGTAAGGGAAAGTAGAATTGGAATGGGAATAGAAAATGGTGAATAAGGAAGTGTCATAAAATAATAAAACGGGAATATGGACTGAAGTAGACAGACTAATGCCCCTCCAAAGATATCCATGTACTAATCCTAGCAACATGTGAATATGTTACCTTACATGGCAAAAGGGACTTTGTGGATATGATTAAGTTAAAGATTTAAAAATAGGAATATTATCGTAGATTATCTGGGTAAGCCCAATGCAATCATAAGGACATTTAAAAGATGGAAAAGAGAGATAAATGAGCCAGAGAAGATGATGTAACAATGGAAGCAGGGGGGCCTAGAAGGTCAGAGTGATGCATTTGTTGGCTTTGAAAATGGAAGAGGTCCATGAGCCAAGAAATGTGGGCAGCCTCTCAACAGTGGGAAAATCAAGAAACAGGTTCTTCCCTAGAGCCTCCAGAAGGAAAGCAGCCTTACTGACATCTTAGGTTTAGTTCCATGTGACCTATTTCAGACTTCTGACTTCCAGAATTATAAAGTAATAAATTTGTGTTTTTTTAAGTCATTAAATTTATGACTACAACAGCATTGGAAAATTTATACAGGGACTTGCCCAGAGCAAAGCTAATATTCTGCTGAAACTGTAGAGAATAATGAACTCAATTATCCATACTAAAAGTCCAAAAAGAAAAAAAATGTCCATCTTCCCCCATAAACAATTAGTACTTGGTTCATTCTGTGTTTGTTGTAAGAATTAGCATGTGGAGGCAATTATACCTATCTTTCTAAAATGTAAGTTTGTCCATTTCACAATTTTATAAGGATAAAAAGTACCCCTTTCTCACCAATTACCATAGATATTTGGTTCTTGTTTGTATTAACTCCTTGGGCTGCCTTACAAAATACCACGGGCTGGGTGGCTTAAAAAACACATTTATTTTCTTACAGTTCTGGAGGCTAGAAGTCCTGGATCAAGATCTGACAGGGTTTATTCTTGGTGAGAGCTCCCTTCCTGGCTTGTAGATGACTACCTTCTTGCTATGTTCTCATATGGCCTTTCCCAGGTGTGTTCTCAAAGAGGGTAGGGAAGAGGAGAGAGCTCTCTGGTGTCTCTTCTCAAAAAGACACTAATCCTACTGGATCAAGGCCCCATCCTTATGGCCTCATTTAAGTTTATTTACTTCTGTAGAGACTCTATCTCCAAACATAGCTATACTGGCAGTTAGGGCTTCAGTATATGAATTTGGGGGGGAGGAGGTCACAAATATACAGTCTATAATACTGTTTCAGTGAATTCATTTTAAGTAAACTTCTTAAGGGACATTTGTGACCTTAGACAGCTTTGTTATTAATTTAAAATTTCTGTTTAAAAGGTAAGCTGTATAAGGGAAGAGAAATTGTTTTATCCCGTTATATTCCTAGTACCTAGCACAGAGCTTAACACATTTTAGGGGTTCATTAAATATTTGCTGAATGAATAAATTAATTAATCAGTGACTGGAAACTCTCCTCTAGGCTTTCAGTCAATGGACAGTAGCAGTCACAGAAAATGACCAATCCCAGAATTTTCTGTTGCACATTCTATATTAAGAAAAGAGAGAGAAGAAAAGGGAATACATTAGTTTTCAAGGCTGCTGTAACAAAGTACCACAACCTGGGTGGCTTAAAACAAAGAAATTTGTTCTCTCTTGATTCTGGAAACTAGTACTTTGAAATCAAGATGGAGGCAGATTGATTCCTTCTGGAGGCTCTGAGGAAATATCAGTCCAATGCCTCTTCCTAGCTTCTGGTGGTTCCCAGGAATCCTTGGCATCCCTTGGCTTATAAGAGGCATCTCTCATCCATCTCTGCCTCCAACTTTACATAATCTCTATCTGTCTCTGTGTCCTCTCCTCTTCTTATAAGGACACCAGTCACTGGATTTAAGGTTCACCCAAAAACAGTATGATTTAATCTCAATCCTTAAGAAATTACATCTTCAAAGAACTTATTTCCAAATAAGGTCATATTCTGAGGTTCTGGACATGAATTTTTGGATACACTACTTAACCCACAACAAGGATCTGATTGAAACAGTCACTGCAGATAGATTTTCATCATTAAGTAAATAAATAACACCTCCCGCTATACCTTACATAAATTGTCAAAACAACAACTATGGAAGTCCATATATTATTTGACAATTACTGATACCCTTTCACGAAAGATGAGAAATGAGAGCAAAAATCTATCAGGCCCACTAGCAAATCAAAAGATAGCTTTTTTGTGAATAGAAATTTACTGTGAAGGGGGTCCAAATGTTGGATTTCACAGACAAAAACTTCAAAGAAAGTATTATAAATATGTTCAAAGAATTAAATATATGATAATAACAAACACATTGGAAATATTAATAAGTAAAAATTATTAAAAATTAAAATATGAGAGTTGAAAAGTACAATTGAAATGAAAATTTCACTAGATAAGATCAACATTAGAATTGAGATGGTAGAATAATCAGTAAGCTTCATGACAGATCAAAAGAAATGATTGAATCCAAAGACTAGATATAGATAAAAAGGATGAAGGAAAATGAACAGAGCATCAGAGACTTGCAGGATAATAGTAAGGATCCAAACATGTGTTAATGGGAGTCCCTGAAGGAAAAGAGAAAGAAAAGGAGTAGGAAAAATATTTGAAGAAATAATGCCTGAAACCTTCCTAAATTTGATTTAAGAGAAACAAACAAAAAACTTACAGAGAATCTCAACAAACCCCAAATAAGATAAACATAAAGAGAACCACACCTAAACTCATGATAGCCAAACTCCTGAAAGCCAAAAACAAGGAAAAAATTATGAAAGCTTCAGAAGAAAAATGACTCATTATGTATGGGGGAAATAAAAATATAACTACTGGCTGACTTCTCAGAAACAAAAGAGGGTAGTGGAATGACAGATTCAAGGTGCTGAAAGAAAAAAACAAAAGAGATCAACTATGAATTCTATATCCAATGAAACTAGTCTTCAAAGATGAAGGTAAAATAAAGACATTTACAGAGAAACAAAAACTGAGACAAGTTGTTGTTAGCAGACCTGTCTTCCAAGATATACTAAAGGAAATGATGCTTGACAATAACTTGATTTGCAGGAAGGAAAAAAGGGCATGGGAAATAGTACATATGTGGGTAAGCATAAAAGACCATGTAATTTTTCTCTCTTTTCTTAGAAAAACATGTTTGTTCAATGCAATAAATATATTATTGTATTATTCCATTTATAACATATATAGGTATAATATATATGATAATAATAGCATAAAGCAAAGAGGAGGAAATGGAATTCTCCTGGTGAAATATATTTTATCAGAATTAGGCAGTATTAACCTATCTTTAGGAAACCTATTAACCATGTTACACCTAAAGGAACTAGAACAAGAAAAACGAACAAAACCTAAAACCAACAAAGGAAGGAAATAATAAAGATTAGAGCAGAAATAAATGACACAGAAACTAAACAAATAGAACAGATCAATGAAACCAGAAGCTGGTTCTTTGACAAGATCAACAAAATGATAAACCTCTAGCCAGACTCAAAGAGAGAGAGAGAGAACTCAAAATCACAAATGAAAGAGAAGTAACAACCAACACCACATAAAGGCAAACAGTTGTAAGAAAATATTATTAAAAACTAGATGCCAACAAATTGGGCAATCTAGAAAAATTGTATAAATTCTTAGAAACATATAACCTACCAAACTGAAGCAGGAAGAAACAGAAGATTTGAACAGACTAATTACCAGCAGGGAGATTGAATTGGTAATCAAAGAACTCCCAACAAACAAAAGTCCAGAACTAGATGGCTTCACAGGTGAATTCTACCAAACACTTAAAGAAGAGTTAATACTTATTCTTCTCAAACTGTTCCAAAAAATACAAGCGGAGGGAAAACTTCCAAATTCATTCTATGAAGCCAGCATTACCCTGATACCAAAGCCAGATAAAGACACCACAAAAAAAGAGAACAAAAGGCCAGTATCTGTGATGAACACAGATGCAAAAATCCTCAACAAAATAAAACCAAATCCAATAATACATTAAAAAAATAATTCACCACAATCAAGCGGGATTTACTCCCAGGATGCAAGGCTGGTTTACAAATCAATCAACATGATACATCACATCAATAAAAGGATAAAAATCATATGATCATTTCAATAGATGCAGAAAAGGCACTTGACAAAGTATAACATCTATTCATGATAAAAGCCCTCCACAAAGTAGGTTTAGAGATAACATACCTCAACAAAATAAAGGCCATATGAAAAACCCACAGTGAACATCATACTCAACGGGGAAAAACTGAGAACTTAACCCCTAAGGACAGGAACAAGGCAAGGATATCCACTCTCACCACTTTTATTCAACATAGTACTGGAAGTCCTAGCCACAACAATCAAACAACAAAAAGAAATAAAAGGCATCCAGATCAGGAAGGAAGAAGTAAAACTTTCACTATTTGCAGATGACATGATACTATATATAGAAAACACAAAGGACTCCACCAAAAAACTACTAGAACTGATAAATGAATTCAGCAAAGTTGCAAGATACAAAAATCAATGTGCAGAAATCTGTTGCATTTTTATACTCTATGAAGTAGCAGAAAGAGAAATTCAAAAACAAGCCCATTTGCAACTGCACCAAAAATAGTAAGATACTTAAACCTAACCAAAGAGGTGAAAGACTTGTACTCTGAAAACTATAAAACATTGATGAAAGAAATTGAAGAGGATGCAAAGAAATGGAAAAACAGGCCATGCTCACGGACTGGACGATAAATATTGTTAAAATGTCTATACTACCCAAAGTAATCTACACATTCAATGCAATCTCCACTACAATACCAACAGCATTTTTCACAGAACTAGAACAAAGAATCCTAAAAGCTGTATGTAAACACAAAAGACCCTGAATAGCCAGAGCAATCTTGAAAAAGAAAAGCAAAACTGGAGGCATCACAATTCTGGACTTTAGGTTATATTACAAAGCTACAGTAATCAAAACAGTATGGTACTGGCATAAAAGTAGACACATAGATCTATAGAACAGAAATAACCCACAATTATATGGTCAATTAATCTTTGACAAAGTAGGAAAGACTATCCATGGGAAAACACAATCTTTTCAACAAATTGTCTTGGTCTCAAAAAGCTGAACAAATGAAAACTGTTCAGCTACATGCAAAAGAATGAAATTGGACTACTTTTTTTTCCCAGAAAAATCACTTATTAATGACATATTTTTTCAAATTGTTATGTGTGACTATTCCACTTTGATGTACCTTGATTGGAAGGATAATTGATTAGCAGCTTTTAAAATTGAAATATAATTAACATACAGTGTTATATTAGTTTCAGGTGTACAACATAATAATTTGACAATTCCATACATTACTCAGCACTCACCACAATAAGCATAGTGACCATCTGTCACCAAACAATGTTATTACAATCTTATTGACTATATTCCCTCTGCTGTAGTTTTCATCTCTGTGACTTATTTATTTTGTAACAGGAATTTTGTACCTCTTAATCCCCTTTATCTATTTCGCCCCCTCCCCCTCCCCCTACCTCCCCTCTGGCAACCACCAGTTTGTTCTCTGTATTTAAAAGTCTGGTTTTTGTTGTTGTTGTTGTTTGTCTCTTTCTTTCTTTGCTTGTTTATTCATTTTGTTTTTTAGATTCCATATATGAGTGAAATCATATGGTATTTGTCTTTTTTTGTCTGACTTATTTCACTTAGCATCATACCCTCTAGGCCCATCCATGTTGTTGCAAATGGCAAGATTTCATTCTTTTTATGGCTGAGTAATATTCCATTGTATATATAACACATGTTCTTTATCCATTCATCTGTTGACGGACACAGGTTGTTTCCATCACTTGGCTACTGGAAATAACGCTGCAGTAAAGATAGGTGTGCATATATCTTTTTAAATATGTGTTTTTGTTTTCTTTGGGTAAATACCCAGTAGTGGAATTACTGGATTATAAGGTATTCCTATTTTTTGATTTTTTGAGAAACCTCCATAATGTTTTCCACAGTGGCTGCACCAATTTGCATTTCCACCAACAGTGCACCATATTTTCACCAATACTTTGTTATTTCTTGTCTTTTTGATTCTAGCCACTCTGACAGGTGTAAAATGATATCTCACTGCATTTTCATTTGCATTTCCCTGATGATGAGTGATGTTGAGCATCTTTTCATGTGTTTGGCATCTGTATGTCATCTTTGTCTATTTAGGTCATCTGCCCATTTTTTAATTAAACAAAACAGTATGGTACTGGCACAAAATTGACACACAGATCAGTGGAATAAAATAAATTGCCCAGAAATAAACCCATACTTATATGGTCAATTAACCTATGACAAAGGAGGTGAGAATATATATAGGAAAAAGGCAGTCTCTTTAACAAATGGTGCTGGGAAAATGGGACAGTTACATGCAAAAGAGTGAAACTTGACCACTTTCTTCTACCATACACAAAAACAAACTCAGAATTGATTAAAGATCTAAACGTGAAACCATAAAACTCCCAGAAAAAAACATAAGCAGCAATTTCTTTGACATCAGCCATAGAAACATTTTTCTAGATACATCTTCTCAGGCAAGCAAAACAAAAGCAAAAATAAACTATTGATACCACACTAAAATATAAAGCTTTTACATCAATGAAAGGATATGGGCCCATCATAGCTCTTCTTTTGCTATAAAATGGGATCCTTGGCCCAGGGTAACATTATGCAGGACCTCATGTCAGTTTATCAACTAATCTCATAAGCTCATAGATGGTGGTACTAATGGAGTCCCGACAGCGGGCCACTTGGTGACCCAGGTAAGAATCTCCGTCCTTGGACCATTCCTGGCACCAGTGGTTCGCTATGCTTCTCTGGAGCACAAACTGAGATGGAGATCTACACGCAAGGCTTTCACTGGGGCGTGCTCTCAAGATCTCTACCTATAAGGAAGTAAGAGAAAAGGGGGTCCAAGGAGGGAGAAGCTGACCTACAATGCAGTCGTGATAAAGGCCTCAGGCCATCCTGTGGAGCATTCCGGAGCTGGGAAAGCCATCAGAGTCATCCTCACCAAGCCAGATGGGTGAGCTGCTGAAGGCAGGGAGGGTGTGGCTGTGGGCAGGGCAGCATCCTTCCCCTAAGGGCCATTCTCAGAGACTGACTCCTGGCCAGACCCCAAAGGTCAGCGCTCCTGGCAGCGGGGTAGCGAGGGCCTCCGTCCTGAGGTAAGGATCCGGGCTGCTTAACTCTGCACCCACTCTCGGCACCCACTGAGTGCCTGCATCCCTGGTACCGAGATCAGAGAGGCACCCCGAGTTTGGCTTTTACCATCACACACTCATTACTAGGGATCTTGGAGAAGCCCTGGGTCCAGTTACCTGTTGCGATTGTCATTGTTTTTCTGAAAGGAATTCTAGATAATGAAAGCAGAAAAGTAGCAATGGTTTACTGTCTATAGAAACCTTAAAATCCACTTTTCACAGGTAAAACAACAGGAAGGAAGGAAGGGAAGGAGGGAGGGTAAGAGGGAGGGAGGGAGGAAGGGAGGAAGGAAGGAAGGAAGCGAAATTGGACTACTTTCTTATACCATACACAAAAAATAAACTCAAAATGGATTAAAAATCTAGATGTGAAACCTGAAACTATAAAAATCTTAGAAGAGAGCACAGGCAATAATGTCTCTGACATAGGCTGTAGCAACATTTTTCTAGATATGTCTCCTGAGGCAAGAGAAATAAAAGCAAAAATAAACTATTGAGAGTATATCAAAATAAAAATTTCCTGTACAGTGAAGGAAAGTCAACAAAACAAAAAGGCAACCTATGGAATGGGAGAAGATATTTACAAATGGCATATCCAATAAAGGGTTAGTATCCAAAATACATGAAGGACTCATATAACTCAACACCCCCAAAACCTCCAATAATCCAATTAAAAAGGGGGCAGACGACATGAATAGACATTTCTCCAAAGAAGACATAGCGATGGACAATAGACACATGAAAAGATGCTCAACATCACTGATCATCAGGGAAACACAAATCAAAACTACAATGAAATATCACCTCACACCTGTCAGAATGGCTAAAATCAAAAACACAAGAAACAAGTGTTGGCAAGGATGTGGAGAAAAAGGAACCCTCCTGCAGTGTCAGTGGGAATGTAAACTGATGCAGCCACTGTGGAACCAGTATGGAGGTTCCTCAAAAAGTAAAAAATAGAACTACCATTTCATCCAGTAATTGCACTACTAGGTATTTACCTAACAAATACAAAAACACTAATTCAAAGAGATACATGTGCCCTTATGTTCATTGCAGTATTATTTATCTTAGCCACATTATGGAAGCAGCCTGTGTCTATCAACAGATGAATGGATAAAGAAAAGGTGGTATACATACACAAGGGAATATTATTCAGCCATAGAAAAGAATGAAATCTTGCCATTTGTAACAAGGATGGGGCTAGAGAGTATAGTGCTAAGAGAAGTCAGAGAAAGATAAATACCATATGATTTCACTCATATGTGGAGTTTAAGAAACAAAACAAATGAGCAAAGAGAAAGAAAGAAACCAAGAAACAGACTCTTAACTGTAGAGAACAAACTGATGGTTACCAGAGTGGAGGTGGGAGGGGAATGGGTGAAATAGGTGATGGGGGTTAAGGTGATGCACTTGTCGCGATGAGCACTGGGTGATGTATGGAATTGTTGAGTCACCATATTGTACACCTGAAACTAATATAATGCTGTACGTTAACTACACTGGAATTAAAATAACAATTTAAAAATGATAAAATAAAAATTTTAGAAATTGACTAATCTCGGGTGCCTGGGTGGCTCAGTTGGTTAAGCAACTGCCTTCAGCTCAGGTCATGATCCTGGAGTCCCGGGATCGAGGCCCGCATCGGGCTCCCTGCTCAGCAGGGAGTCTGCTTCTCCCTCTGACCCTCTTCCCTCTCATGCTCTCTGTCTCTCATTCTCTCTCTCTCAAATAAATAAAATCTTTTAAAAAAATTAAAAAAAAAGAAATTGACTAATCTCTATATTAAGTATGCATGATTTCAGACAAATTTGTAAGTTTGTAAGTGTGCAGATAGATACATATTCAAAAGGAGCTGAGATGACATTTTATAAAAATGTAATAAAATGAATTAAATGCAAGTTCACTGAAACTATAAGGAGGACAAACTGGAGCAACTGCTGAATTTCAAATACATATTTCCTTTGTCCCAACATGTACCATTCCTTTAAGGTTAAGAAAAAATTATTAAATAGGATAGAACCATTAAAAAATACAATAGATTGAAAGTAATAGGATGGGAAAAGGTATACCAAGAAAACACTAGTCACAAGAAAGCTGGAGAGGCTATGTTAAAATAGACTTTAAGAAAATCACTAGAGGGGCGCTTGGGTGGCTCAGTCAGTTAAACGGCTGCCTTTGGCTCAGGACATGATCCCAGGGTCCTGGGATCGAGCCCCATGTCGGGATCCCTGCTCAGCGAGAGTCTACTTCTCCCTCTGCCTGTCGCTCCACCTGCTTGCATTCTCTGTATCTGTTCAAATAAATAAAATCTTAAAAAAAAAACTTAAAAAAAAGAAAATCACTAGAGACAGAGGAACATTTCATAATGATAACAGGGTCAATTCATCAAAAAGATAGAGCAATTCCAAATATACTTGCATGTAACAAGAGAACCCCAAAATATGTGAAGCAAAAATTGATACCTTTGAAAGGAGAAACAGACTATTCAGTAATTGCAGTTGGATATTTCAATATTTCTCTCTCACTAACTGATAATAGTAATTGGTAATAAACTAGACAGCAAATCAGAAAGGATATAGAATACCTGAGCAATACTATTAAACAACTAGAACACTCCACCCAACAACAGTAGAATATACATTCTTTCTAGTACACATGAAAGATTCTCTAGAATATACCATATACTAGGTGATAGAACAAGTCACAATACATTTATACAGATTGAAATCATACAAAGTATGTTCTCTCACCATAGTGGAATTAAATTAGAAACCAATAATAGAAGAAAATCTGGAAAATCTTTATCTAGTTGGAAATTAAACAATATGCTTCTAAGTAATTCATGGATCAAAGAAGAAATCACAAGGGAAATTCAAAAATATCTCTACTGCAATTTTGGGGTGGAGTCTTTTGGGTTTTCCACATAGAATATCATGTCATCTGCAAAGAGTGAGAGTTTGACTTCTTCTTTGACGATTTGGATACCTTTTATTTCTTTTTGTTGTCTGACTGCTGAGGCTAGGACTTCTAGTACTATGTTGAACAACAGTGGTGATAGTGGACATCCCTGTTGTGTTCCTGACCTTAGGGGAAAAGCTCTCAGTTTTTCCCCATTGAGAATGACATTTGCTATGGGCTTTTCATATATGGCTTTTATGATATTGAGGTATGTTCCCTCTATCCCTACACTATGAAGAGTTTTAATCAAGAAAGGATGATGTACTTTGTCAAATGCTTTCTCTGCATCTATTGAGAGAATCATATGGTTCTTGTCATTTATTTATGTAGTGTATCACATTAATTGATTTGCGATGTTGAACCACCCTTGCAGCCCAGGAATAAATTCCATTTGGTCGTGGTGAATAATCCTTTTAATGTATTGTTGGATCCTATTGGCTAGTATCTTGGTGAGAATTTTTGCCTCCATGTTCGTCAGGGATACTGGTCTGTAATTCTCCTTTTTTAGTGGGGTCTTTGTCTGGCTTTGGGAGCAAAGTAATGCTAGCCTCATAGAAAGAGTTTGGAAGTTTTCCTTCCATTTCTATTTTTTGAAACAGCTGCGGAAGAATAGGTATTAATTCTTCTTTAAATGTTTGGTAGAATTCCCCTGGGAAGCCATCTGGCCCTGGGCTCTTGTTTGTTGGGAGATTTTTGATTACCACTTTGGTATCCTTGCTTGTTATGGGTCTGTTCAGGTTTTCTATCTCTTCCTGTTTCAGGTTTGGTAGTTTACACGTATCTAGGAATGCTTCCATTTCTTCCAGATTGCCTAATTTGTTGGCATATAGTTGTTTATAATATGTTCTTATAATTGTTTGTATTTCGCCAGTGTTAGTTGTGATCTCTCCTCTTTCATTCATGATTTTATTTATTTGGGGCCTTCATTTCTCTTTTCTTTTTGATAAGTCTGGCCAGGGGTTTATCAATCTTACTACTTCTTTCAAAGAAGCAGCTCCTAGCTTCAGTGATCTGTTCTACTGTTCTTTTGGTTTCTATTTCACTAATTCCTGCTCTAATCTTTATTAAATATCTCCTCCTGCTGGGTTTAGGCTTTTTTGCTGTTCTTTCTCCAGCTCCTTTAGATGTTAGGTTAGGTAGTGTATTTGAGACCTTTCTTGTTTCTTGAAAAAGGCTTGTATTGCTATATACTTCCCCCTTAGGACTGCCTTTACTGTGTCTCAAAGGTTTTGAACAGTTGTGTTTTCATTTTCCTTTGTTTCCATGAATTTTTAAATTCTTCTTTAATTTCTTGGTTGACCCATTCATTCTTTAGTAGGATGCTCTTTAGCCTCCATGTGTTTGAGTTCTTTCCAAAGTTCCTCTTATGATTGAGTTCAAGTTTCAAATCACTGTGGTCTGAAAATATGCAGGGAATGATCCCAATCTTTTGGTACCAGTTGAAACCTGATTTGTGACCCAGTATGTGATCTATTCTGGAGAATGTTCCATATGCACTCAAGAAGAATGTGTATTCTGTTTCTTTAGGAAGGAATGTTCTGAATATATCTGTGAAGTCCATTTGGTCCAGTATGTCATTCAAAGTCCTTGTTTCCTTGTTGATCTTCTGCTTAGATGAGTCCATTGCAGTGAGGGGGGTGTTAAATCCCCTACTATTATTATATTATTATCAATGTGTTTTTTAATTTTGTTATTAATTGGTTTATATAATTGGCTCCTCCCCTATTAGGGGCATAAATGTTTACAATTGTTAGGTATTCTTGTTGGATAGTCCCTTTAATTATTATATAGTGTCCTTTCTCATCTCTTATTACAGTCTTTGGGCTAGAACTCAAACAGGAATTCGGCAAAGTGGCAGGATATAAAATCAATGCACAGAAATCAGTTGCATTTCTATACACTAACAATGATACAGAAGAAAGAAAAATTAAGGAGTCAATCCCATTTATAATTGCATCCAAAACCATAAGATACCTAGGAATAAACCCAACCAAAGAAGCAAAGGATCTGTACTCAGAAAACTATAGAACATTCATGAAAGGAATTGAGGAAGACACAAAGAAATGGAAAAACATTCCACGCTCATGGATTGGAAGAACAAATATTGTTAAAATGTCTATGCTACCTAGAGCAATCTATACATTCAATGCAATCCCTACCAAAATACCATCAACTTTTTTCATAGAGCTGGAACAAATAGTCCTAAAATTTGTATGGAACAAGAAATGACCCTGAATAGCCAAATGAATGTTGAAAAAGAAAGCCAAAGCTGGGGGCATCGCAATTCTGGACTTCAAGCTATATTACAAAAGCTATAATCATCAAGACAGTATGGTACCGGCACAAAAACAGACACACAGATCAATGGAACAGAATAAAGAGCCCAGAAATGGACCCCCAACTCTGTGGTCAACTGATCTTTGACAAAGCAGGAAAGAATATCCAATGGAAAAAGGACAGTCTCTTCAACAAATGGTGTTGCGATAACTGGACAGCCACATGCAGAAGAATGAAACTGGACCATTTCCTTACACCATACACAAAAATAGACTCAAAATAGATGAAAGACCTAAATGTCAGACAGGAATCCATCAAAATCCTAGAGGAGAACACAGGCAGCAACCTCTGTGACCTTGGCCACAGCAACTTCTTGCTAGACACATCTCCAAAGGCAAGGGAAACAAAGGCAAAAATGAACTATTGGGACTTCATCAAGATAAAAAGCTTCTGCACAGCAAGGGAAACAGTCGACAAAACCAAAAGACAACTGACAGAATAGGAAAAGATATTTGCAAATGTCTTATCAAATAAAAGGCTAGTATCCAAAATCTTTAAAGAACCTACCAACTCAATATCCAAAGAACAAATAATCCAATCAAGAAATGGGCAGAAGACGTGAGCAGACATTTCTCCAAAGAAGACTTCCAAATGGCCAACAGACACATGAAAAAATGCTCAACATCACTCAGCACCAGGGAAATATAAATCAAAACCACAATGAGATACCACCTCACACCAGTCAGAATGGCTAAAATTAAGAAGTCAGAAAACGACAGATGTTGACGAGGATGTGGAAAAAGGGGAACCCTCCTACACTGTTGGTAGGAATGCAACTTGTGCAGCCACTCTGGAAAACAGTATAGAGGTTCCTCAAAAAGTTGAAAATAGAGCTACCCTACGACCCGGCAATTGCACTACTGGGTATTTACCCCAAAGACAGAAATGTAGTGATCCAAAGGGGCACCTGCACCTCAACGTTTATAGCAGCAATGTCTACAATAGCCAAACTATGGAAAGAGCCTAGATGTCCATCAACAGATGAATGGACAAAGAAGATGTGGTATATATATACAATGGAATATTACTCAGCCATCAAAAAATGAAATCTTGCCATTTGCAATGATGTGAATGGAACTAGATGGTATAAATACGTCAATCAGAGAAAGACAATTATATGATCTCACTGATATGTGGAATTTAAGAAACAGAACAGAGGATCATAGGGGAAGGGAGGGAAAAATAAAACAAGATGAAACCAGAGAGGGAGACAAACCATAAGAGACTCTTAATCATAGGAAACAAATTGAGGGTTGCTGGAGGGGAGGAGGGTGGAGGGATGGGGTAACTGGGTGATGGACATTAAGGAGGGCACGTGATGTAATGAGCACTGGGTATTATATAAGACTGATGAATCACTGACCTCTCCCTGTGAAACCAATAATACATTATATGTTAATTAATTGAATTAAATAAAAAGAAACAAAAGAAACAAAAAAGGAATCACTGAATTCTACCCCTGAAACTAATAATACACTATGTTAATTAACTGAATTTAAATAAAAATACAATTAAATAAACAAGAAAAAATATCTACTGTATGAACATAAAATCATGATATATCAAAACTAATGGTATATGGGTAAAGCAGTACATAGCAGGAAATCTATAGCCTTAAATGCTTGTATTAGGAAGGAAACAAGATTTAAAATCAATAATCTAAAAAAATCCAATTAACTAAGTTCTCAACTTAAGAAATTAGAAAAGAAGAGCAAATCAAACCCAAAGTAAGTAGAATGAAGGAAATAATAAAGATCATAGCAGAAATCAATTTTTTAAAAAACAGCAAAACAATAGACAAAATCAATGAAAGTGTTAGTTCTTTGAAAAAAACCTATGGAATTGATCAAATTTTAGTAAAATAGCAAGAAAAAAAGAGAAAAGGTACGAATTACCAAAATTAGAAATGAAAGAGGAAACATTCTGAACCCTACAGAAATTAAAAATGATAAATGAATACCATAAACAACCTTATGCCAATAATTTAACAACTTAGTTGAAATGGGCAAATTTGCAGACAGAAATGACCAAATTGACTCAAGATGAAATACAAAATCTGAACGGGCCAATATCAAGTAAAGACATTAAATTATTTAATTGAGTTACTGAAAAATAAAGGCAAGTTGAGGCCCAGATGGCTTTCTTTACAGGTTAATTCTTTTTTTTTTTTTTTAAAGATCCACTTATTTCTTTCTTTACAGGTTAATTCTTTTTTTTTTTTTTTTTAAAGATCCACTTATTTGTTTGAGAGAGAGAGACAGTGAGAAAGAGAGAGAGGGAGTATGCAGGGGGAGGAGCAGAGGGAGAGGGAGAGAAATCCTCAGGCAGACTCCCCACTGAGTGCTGAGTCTGATGTGGGGCCCAATCCCAGGAGCCTGAGACCATGACCTGAGTTGAAATCAAGAGTTGGACACCCAACTGACAGAGCCACCCAGATGCCCCTTTACTGGTGAATTCTATCAACATTTAAGGAATTAATAATAGCAATTAAATACAAACCCTTTAAAAAAGAGAAGGGAACACTTTCCAGCTCATTTTACCCTGACATCAAAGCTGCAAAGATATAAGAAAAGTACAGACCAATACCCTTCATGTATATAAATGTTAAAATTCTTAAAAGAATAGTATTTGGATCCAGTAATATATAAAAAGGATTACATATTTTGATCAAGTAAGGTTTACCCAGATTAGCTTAACATCTAAATATCACTTAATGCAATGCATATATTAATAGAATAAAGCAGGAGTCAGCAAACTACCATCCACAGACCAAATTTGGTATGTCTTTTGTTTCTGAAAATAAAGTTTTATTGGAATACAATTATGCCCATTCATTCATATGTTGTCTATAATTGCTTTCATGCTACAAGAGCAAAGTTGATTGATTGCAACAGAGATCATATAGCTCACAAAACCAAAAATATTTACTATATGGTCCTTTCTGAAAAATGTTGCTGACCCCTGAAATAAAGGATAAAGTCATATGATCATTTCAATAGATGTAGAAAATTCATTTGATAAAATCCAACAAATATAATAAAGCTCTTGACAAACTAGGAATAGAATAAAACTTCAATTTGATAAAAGGCAGCTATATAAAACCTACAATTAACATCATGCTTAAAGACAAAAGACAATGTTTTCCCTCAATATTAGGTACAAAACAAGGATATCCACTCTTGCCACTTCTCTTCAACATTGGACTGGAGCTTCTAGCCAGTGCAATAGGCAAGAAAATATAATATCAATATTCAACCAACTAGAAATGAAATTAAGAAAAATTACATTTACAACAGTATAAAAATATTCAGGAATAAATTTAACAAAAGAAGTGCAGACTGTATACTGAAAATTACAGGACAGTATCAAGAAAAATTAAGGACCAAAATAAATGCAGATATGCCCCAAATCTGCAAATCAGAAGACTCAATATTGTTAAGATATCTCTTTTCCCCAAATTGATCCACAGATTTAATGTAGTTCTTATGTAAATACCGATAGATTTTTTTTTTTTGGTGAAAACTGATAATCTAACGCTAAAATTTATGTGGAAATCCAAAAGACCAAAAACAGCTAATATGGTTTTGAAAAAGAACTAAGTTTGAGGACTTACTTGACCTAATTGCAAAATTTACCATAAAGCTGTAGTAATCAAGATAGTGCGACATAACACTTCCAGAGAAAAACCTGAGAGAAAAACCTTTTTAACCTTAGGTTAGGCAAAGATTTCCTAGATATGATGACAGGCATATTGATAAACTAGACTCCATTAAAGTTAAAAACTTTTGCTCTTCAAAAGACACCATTAAGAATGAAAAATAAAAAGAATGAAAAAAAGCAAAAGACTGGAAGAAAATATTTGCAAACATATATCTAATAAAGAACCTGTATCCAGAACATATTAAGAAACCCTAAAAAAAATAATCCCTAAAAATCAAAATTAAGAAAACCAACAACCCTATCTAAAAAAATGGGCAAAAAGACTTTAATAGACACTAGGCAATGAAAATATATGAATAGCAACTAAGCAGATGAAAAGACAGTGTCATTATTCATTGTGAAACCTTATTTTTTAAATTATTTATTTATTTGAGAGAGAGAGCAGAGAGCAAGCATGAGCTGGGGAAGGGGCAGAAGGAGAAGCAGACTCCCTGCTAAGCTGGGAGTCTGACATGGGGCTCAATCCCAGGACCCAGGGGTCACGACTTGAGCCAAAGGCAGGTGTTTAACTGACTGAGCCACCGAGGCACCCTGTGAAAATATAATTTTAAATCACAATTATTTACTACTACATACACTACATACCCACTAGAATGGCTAAAATTCAAATGACTTATGATACTAAATGTTGGAGAAGAAGCAGAGAAACTGGGACCCTCATATATTGTGAGTGGAAATGTAAAATGGTAAATACATTTTGCAAAACAGTTTGACAGTTTTGTAAAATGTTATACATATATTTACCATATAACCTAGCAATTCTGTTCCTAGGTACCACCAATATTTGTATATTAATGGACATTATGTTCACAGCAGCCAAAACCTGGAAATAATCCAAATACCCATCAGCTAGTGAGTGGATAAACAAGATGAGTGACAGACATCTTACAACAAAATATTTATGTACAATTTGGTATTTCCATACAATGGAATACTACTCTATAATAAAAAAAAGAATGAATTACTAATACATTCAACTTGGGTGAACTTCAAAAACATTATGCTAAGTTAAAGAAGCCAACAGTTAAGCTTACATGATTCTCTTTGAATGAAATTTCTAGAAAAGAGAAAATTACAGAGACAGAAAGCACCTGGGGTTGGAGGTGGGGGCAAGAGTTTTACTGCAAATGGAAACAAGAGAGTTTTTTGGGTTTCATTTTTGACCTTTTTTGAGTTGATGGAAATGTTCTCAAATAAGATTGTAGTGATGGTTATACAACTTTATAATTTATTAAAACTTACCAAATTGTACATTTAATTGTAAACCTACAGAAATCAAACCTCAAAGAAGCTATTTTTTGTTAAAAAAAATTGCTTTCTGCTTAAAATATACTCCCCGTATACTATTTGCATTGCTGTTACACAGGACTGTCATATCACCTTTTAAAATTACTAATTCAGATTGGAATATGAACTATTCCTGCACAAAATCAACACTAACTTAATTTATTTCTCTGCCTCTTTTATCATTCTTTGTGCACATACTTGGCTCTTCTATTTAAAACCTAGCTGGTTCAGGGGTTAAAAAGGTGGTTCAGGGGCCAATTCTTTCTGAAAGTCTGCTAGGTTAATACTATTTTCATAATAATTCTAAGACAATATTTGCCTTTTTCACTTCATTCTCTCATGAATGCACCATGAAGCTTTCCATATGACATGTGAATCACAACAGACTGCATGAAGCAGACATGAGAATCCAACTGTTTTCTTTTTCTTTCTTTCTTTCAATTTTTTTTTAATTAACCCAGACTAGATTTACATTGCCACTCCTCTAATTTTGGGGAAAACACAGTTTTGGCATAAAAATGTATTATGTTAATATGTAATGGGTTTCTTACTGATATTTTAAGTGAATTGATAACTATTTTTTAAAGTCCTTAGTTTTTATTTATAATATGGCAAATATTTATAGATAAAACCATATTGATAGATAAAACTACAAATATTGATAAATAAAAGCTCTTTGGAATCTTCAGTCATTTTGGTGGGTGTAAATGGTTCCAAGATAAAAAAGTTTGAGAACCACCAATGCCCTTGTCTCCCTGCCAGGTATAAGAACTCCTGTTTACCACATTTGACAACAGGGGATTAGAGAATTGGGCAGATCTTCTTTGAAAGATAACTTGTCTTAGTTGCAAAAATCATTTGCTTCAAGATAAATCTAAAGCTTTTAGTCAGGACATCATTTAGAAATGGAGCAAATGTTAATACAGGATTTCTTTTTCTTGATGAAAATAGCACAGTCCTAGAAAAGGAGAAGCATAGTCATGGAAATGACTTGGAGTAGTGCCTAGTATAAAAGTAAGCCCTTAAAATAGGTAGTAATTACTATGTTATTATTAGACTATGGCAGTCCTTATTTATCTAACAAATATTTATTGAATGCCTACTAAAGCCAGGCTCTAAGGGTCAGCATTGAGGATTCAATAATGAGCAAAACACTGCCTGTCCTCAAGGAGATTACAGTCAAGTAGTGGATTCAGTAGAATAATGACTTAAATACATAATTACAAATTGTGGTAAAAGTTTTTAAAGAAGTGATGGACATATGAGTGCATAAAGGAGATTTGACCTGATTTTCAGAATCAGATAATAAGCCTTCTCTGAGAAAGTGACAGTTGAACTGCAATTTAAAAAATGAGCAGGAGGAGGTAAGGAGACACAAGAAAGAAACAGCATTCAAAACCCCTTAAGGTAGAATGATGAGAGGCCAGTGCGGCTGGAGTCCACAGAGCCCAAGCCAAATTGGGGCTTTATATGCTTTGCAAGTATATTAGACCTTTATCATGTGGTCAGTGGGGAGCCATGGGAATATTTAGGATAGTGGGGTGTGACAGAACTAGATTTGCACTTTTAAAAAGATCTCTGGTAGTTGGAACATAGTGGAACAAGGGAGAAAAATGGAGACTATTCACACAAGGGCGGCAGTATCCAGGTGAAAGATGATGGAAGCTTGGAACAGAGTAATGGTGGTGGAAGCCCAAAGAAGTGGACGAATTTGGGATGTATTTTTGCAAGTAGGGCCCAAAGAACCTGGTGATTAATTGAAAGTTTAACTAGTACAGTTATTGTACAAAAGGGGTAGTTGCAGTCTCCCCCCTTTTCCCTTGACACAGATCCAAAGGCCCAAAGTGATGCCCGGGGCCTTTCTTGTATTAGCCAGGGCAAATCGCACATACAAAGCCTGGGGACTCACTTGACTTTATCCTCTGGAGGTCAGTGGCGTGGAACCACACTGTTTCCTGGGCAACACCATTGTCGGGCTCTCCGGGCGGGGGAGGGGTAACTAAGACAACGGCCGGATGAGAACTCCGGAAGAGAAGCAAAGTCAGAAGGGGAAAATGGGCAGCACGTGTCACAGCCCAGGCCATCGCGGGTGATTCGAGGGCTCAACACGAGGAGACAGCGGAGGGCGGAAGGGCCGGAGAATGCGCCTGTGATTGGAGGGCCGGGGGTATCGGGACGCTTGTGATTGGGCGAGGCCAAGACGGAGGGCCGCTTTTTGAACCGCGTAGGGTTCTGGGTAGCAAGGGCCTTGGAAGGGTCTTAACCGAAAGGGGGAGGGGGAAGGTCGCCAACAAACGGCTGAGCTCACAATCCCGGCTGGGACCAGGCCCGGGCGTCCCCCTCCCCCCATGGAGAGAGCCAGGCCAGAGCCGCAGCCTCAGCCGCGCCAACTGCCACGGGCAACCCCGCCGCGCCCGCTCCGCCCTGCTCCGCCCCAGCTGCCGGTCGAAGGCGCCTCCTTTGGGGCTGCGGCCGCGGAGCTCCCGCCGTCGCCGCCCACCCCGTGCGCGGCCGCCATTGCGACCGTGGCCTCGTCGTGCGGGGAGGCCCAGGCGTCGGGTGTACAACTCGCGGCATCGCGGCTGCTGCAGGTGAAGCCGGAGCAAGTGTTGCTGCTGCCGCCTGGGCCACCACTGGCTCAGGCCCGGGACGAAGGCGTCGTCGCCTCGCCCGCGCAAGCACAGCTGCTGCAGCTGAGGCCCGAGCTGTTGCTAATGCCACCGCCGCTGCCCGCGTCCGACGGCGCCCCCTGCAGACCCGAGTTGCACCCAGTGCAGCCCCGGGCGCTGCACATCAAGGCCGAGAAGCAGGAACAGGGGCCCGGCTTGGATCCGTCGGCGGGGACGCGAAGGCCTGTGGAGGCGGGCCCTAGAGCCTCCAGGGCGGCCAAGGTGGAAGGCCCGGGACCAGCTCTCGACTGCCGCCGAGGGGACGAGAAGAAGGGCAGGTTGGAGGCGGAGGAGGTCATGAGGGACGTGGAGAAAGGCGGGGAAGGCAAAAACCTGGCGACCATCAGAGAAGGAGTCATCAAAACGGAGGAGCCCGAGAGACTCCGCGAGGACTGCAGGCTGGGCACGGAGCCCGCGTCCAATGGCCTGGTCCATGGCAGCAAGGAAATCCTAGCCCAGCCATCCAGTGCCTTTGGGCCACACCAGCAAGACCTCAGGATTCCTTTGACTCTCCACACGGTCCCCCCTGGGGCCCGGATCCAATTTCAGGGACCTCCAGCTTCAGAGCTGATACAGTTGACCAAGGTCCCCTTGACACCAGTGCCTATTAAAATGCAATCTTTACTGGAGCCTTCTGTAAAAATTGAAACCAAAGATGTCCCGCTGACCGTGCTTCCCTCAGATGCAGGTATTAGACGGCAGGGGAATCTGGTTTTCAAACTTCGTCTATGTTGCCCCATAGCTGACTTGTTAGCAGTTCAGAAGCCTAAACTAGAAAAATAAAATCATGGAACTGATTCATTACAGGGCAAAGTCTGCACAGGTATCACTTCCAATTGACTTGTACATATACCAGTAAAATACACTAACATGTTCCAAGATTCCCGTTTTTTAAAAAAATCTATTTTAAGGTCCAGTGAATGATGAGATTTAGAAGCTACTAATGTTTATACACAAAATAGAAATATTGTCACTATAAACACAGTTATTTCAGCCATCAGTTTCTATGCTACACTTTATTATAGTAGTTCAATATTTTTACGTGTATCAAGAAGAAAAAAATTTTTTAAAGATTTTATTTGAGAGAGAGAGTGAGCAAGAGAGAAAGCACAAATGGGGGGAGGGGCAAAGGGAGAGGGGGAAGCAGACTCCCCTCTGAGCTGGGAGCCAGACCTGAGATCCCGACCTGAGCCAAAGGCAGACGCTTAAACGTCTAAGCCACCCAGGAGCCCCAAGAAGAAAATTTTAAGTGTTGTTTAATGAAAAAATGTTTATAATCAAACAGGAAAGTTTATACTGAATTTGGAGGTAATTTGTCTTCTTTAAAAATGAATAGTAAACATTTTTATAAGAGAAAACAGTACATGATTAAATGTAACACTTTAGTATTCTAAAAGCTAAGGATTTATAGAAATATAGAAAATGAAAATAGAATAAGCTAGAAATTGTTTTAAAAAATGTAGTAACAACTACATTTTTTAGTAACAACTACAAGTATTTTATTGCTATCCATTATTTATGAGTATATAGTTAGAAAATTCTTATTTTAAGATTTAATTCAGATAATTTTATGCCAATGAATGTCATGGAAAATCATATCATCAGTTCATTTTTTCATTAACTTTTATATTTACTGTTTTCTTATTTTCCTTACTGACCCTTTCTCTCCATCTCACCCTCTTGCTTTTATAAACTTCATTTTCTAAAGGAAAGGGAAAGCTTTCTATATAATACTTATTTAATCCTTTGTGCATTTTAAAAACTTTCATATATCAAGTAACTAAAATAAAGAGAAACAATAGAAGAGGTTTATAGACAGTTGTTTTTGATGAATTAGGTAAGAGATGTGAATTTAGCTACCTTTATTGTAATTTCAACTTGTTCTGGGACTCTCAAAAAGTCACTTTTATTATTTTTCTTTTATTTTTTCTCCCAGGACATAGGGTTAGTGTCAATGACCCACCTTGGCAAGAGCTTCACCTTCATAATGAAATAGAATATAGTATTATATTATAAATATTTTTACTTGAACGGACACTACAGGGGCATGTAAATGAGTTTCTTTAAACGTCATGAATAAGTTGTAGTTCCTGTCCCCCAGTAATAGAATATTTTATTGGGAAAGAAACTAAATTAATTATTGGTAGAGGTATTACCAAAGCCCAAAGAAGTAATAAGCCAACAGTTTACTGTGTCTTCAACATTATTACTCCTACAATATCTTCAACAATATTATTCTTTTTGAGGAAAAGAAGAGGCATTCTAAGCTATAGTTTAGAATGCTGAGTTCAGGGGTTATGAGGCATTCGGGAATACTGGCAGTTCTTTGACTATATTTTTCCAGTTAAAAAATAAATACAGGGGCGCCTGGGTGGCTCAGTCGTTGAGCGTCTGCCTTCGGCTCAGGTCGATTCCAGGGTCCTGGGATTGGGCCCTGCATCGGGCTCCCTGCTCCTCCAGGGGCTTGCTTCTCCCTCTCCCGCTCCCCCTGCTTGTGTTCTCTCTCGTGCTGTGTCTCTCTCTGTCAAATAAATAAACAAAATCTTTAAAAAATATATATATAGAGGAAGGTGCACTTCACTTTGACATTATGTGCGTGTGTGGGTGGGTGCATGTGTGTGGGACATTAATTCAGTCTCTTAATTTTTGTCATGTAGGAATACCAGATACTCCCTTCAGTAAGGACAGAAATGGTCATGTGAAGCGACCCATGAATGCATTTATGGTTTGGGCAAGGATTCACCGGCCAGCACTAGCCAAAGCTAACCCAGCAGCCAACAATGCAGAAATCAGTGTCCAGCTCGGGTTAGAGTGGAACAAACTTAGTGAAGAACAAAAGAAACCCTATTATGATGAAGCACAAAAGATTAAAGAAAAGCACAGAGAGGAATTTCCTGGTAATCAAATGAAATAAACAAAACTTCTTTCTAATTTCTTTTAAATTTATTTAGGTAAAGATTAGGTTAGGTTGAGAATGAAAGACAAAAATGCGTATTTTTTTCTACTCTGATATGTACAATAAAGAGAATAATGGCTAATATTATAGTAATGATTGAGTTGATACATGGCATACGTTTTCTTAAATAGAACCAAGTAGAGGAATATCTGGTCTCATATTTGCCAACTAATAACAAACCAGGGGACATAATTTTAGTGTGGTTTTGATTAAATATACAGATAAGAACTTAATAAAGGTGAAACTCCAAAGTTCCAGGCTACAATTTTGCAAATATACTAGAAAATGAAGAGTTAAAATCATAGCAACAGAAACAAATATGCATCATACACTTAAAGACAATGAGAATGCAGGGATTGACACCATGCTCCATTTTAATGTTATATGGTTATGAGAACATAGTTATGTCTTCTAACTGCCAAATTTATCCTCATCATGATGTAGTTTGAAACAATTTCTGATTTACTCCCCAGCCATGAGGACATTTAGATTAAGCTTGGGTAAAAGCAAAGTGTATGGCCAATATGATCATGCATGATGGGAAAAGAGTTATTTTTTTCTAAAATATGAGCAGAAATGTTTTGGGTGTCAGAGGCAACAGTTACAGAGAACCAGTGATTCCCCTGGTTAGGGGAATAACAGTGGCTGCAAACTGTTAAACTCCACTCTTCTGACTTTGGAAGGAAATTGGGTTGTTTGTGGACTTGCAATTGCCGAGTTTAAGACAGTGATTCTTCCTAAGCTAGGTATAAAAATAGGGACTGGTCATTAGTGACCATTCCATTGTAAGATAGAGACAGTTATATCTCATAGAAAGTGAGGGAACAGGAGATGAATAATATAGGGGCATTATTTTATAAGTAAAGGAAAAGCTTTGGGATTCAAACTCAATGTCTTTAATGTTGATTTTACAGCAGATTCAATATGTGTCTCTGGTTATAAGACATTTGCCCTAACTCTTCCTTTGAATCATGGGTTACAATATTGACCACTAGTTAGGAGCTGTATGGGTATTAAAAAGCACAGAAATCACATAAGTTAGAAAAGACACTTTAGACAATAACTTATTTTTTTAAATTTAGAAGTATTTTGGATTCTTTATTGTGAAAAAGAACTATTTAAAGGCTAAATAGGGTCTTTATGTTGAAATTAAAAATCGCTTATCTTCTTCTATAGGTTGGGTTTATCAACCTCGTCCAGGGAAGCGAAAACGCTTCCCTCTAAGTGTTTCCAATGTATTTTCTGGTACCACACAGAATATCATCTCTACAAATCCTACAACAATATATCCTTATCGCTCACCTACCTACTCTGTGGTAATTCCCAGCCTACAGAACACCATCACTCAACCAGTTGGTGAGTTTGTTTTATTGTAGATTATGAATTTTTAATAGGTGTATGAAAATTTTACCTTAAGTTGAAATGTTGTTTCTGTTAGCTTAAGAATTTTTAGAACAACAATATTAAGGAAAAAAAATCAAGAAGAAAGTAAAAACATGAAATTGGAGAAGGAAAAATTTCAGAGATTGCCATGAACTGTATTATCCTAGCACATTTTTATCTCATTAAGTCAATCTAGCAATGTAGTTTGGTATTCTCCCTTGTTTTGGTGAATATTTCCATCTCATATGTTTTCGCAGTGTATAGTATATTCCACTGCCATATTTGCATCCCTACCTACCTACCCCCATTACCTAATGTTTATTAAGTACCAAATATAGGTCAAACTCTGTGTTTGAGACAGAATACAAAGGTATCTTTACAGTCTCCTATCAAAGAGCTTATATGGTAGTTTAGAAAGGATAGATACCAATACAAATAATTTTACTATTTCTTTGATAAAATCTATAGTACTTTGTCTGTTATTATTTCTACAACCAATGCATTATGTTCACTCTGTCTTTCACATTTATTTTTTTAAAGATTTTTATTATTTATTTATTTGAGAGAGAGAGAATGAGAGAGAGAGAGCGCACATGAGAGGGGGGAGGGTCAGAGGGAGAAGCAGACTCCCCGCTGAGCAGCAGGGAGCCCGATGCGGGACTCGATCCTGGGACTCCAGGATCATGACCTGAGCCGAAGGCAGTCGCTTAACCAACTGAGCCACCCAGGCGCCCTGTCTTTCACATTTAATGCCACATCCCAAGCTCTTCTCCTATTTCTTGTTTCCAAAAGTGATTACAGCATGATAGTCCAGAATTCTTTTTAGATATCTTTCTTTTATCAAATGTCTTTGATGCTGGTTATGCCAGCATTTTCATTTTATATTAAATATCAAATTTGTTTATTTTAAAGTCTTCTAGAACTCTGGTGGAAGCTATATTTATTTTAGTCTGGCTTTTAAATGTCACTTTATACATATATGAATTTTCTGGTGAATAATTTTGTTCTCTACATTTTATCTCTAAAGCCTGAAATTGGTTTGCCTTATTATACTGTTACTCATTTGACATCTTTCATTCTTCTGAATTCATACATTTTCTCTAAATTTTTAATTAAAAAAGTTTACTACTATTTCAGTTGTTTGGTAGTAGACACATGATGCCTCTTCAGTTTACCCACCTCTTCTTGTTTAACTGAAACAGACAGAAAACGTCCATTTTTCTGATACTATTATAATCCAAAAAAAGCTGCTCTTTGCCTTAAGATCCATTCCAGCAAAGTATCATGTCCATGAGAAACACAAATCCGGCTCAAAAATTCCTTGAAAAGTGATATAGCTCTTTATTGTAGGTTTTCTTGAGGGGCCAGGGAAGGAAGAATCACATGGTTCAACATATAGTAAGTCATCTTGGGGCTCCTCATTACCGTCTTCTCTCTCCAAAGTCCCACTTTTTTTTTTTTTAATCAGTTGCCTGTTTGTCCCAATTCTCCATTTCCCATCTCTGTCTCTATGTCTCTGCCTGTTACTCTATTTCTCTCTCCTCTCCTTCTGTCTCTGCCTCTTTTTCTCTTTGTTCAGCCACATGCTGGTCCTTCTCTCCTTACTACCTCCATATAGCTTTTTCTTGTAGAGAAATTTGGTCTGTCCTCAGTTTCTGCCATTCTTCACTCCTTCACTATTTATCCCAGTCACACAACAAAAGCCTCGGTGCACCCTCTGTCCAGTCAGCACAGGCAGTGAATTCTTTCCCTTTGGGAGAGGTGGTGGGAGAGTATTGAAAATTAATAACTTTTTTTGTTCCTGTAATACTATACTATAGATCTAGAATTCTCTTTATCTCGTGTAATGATTAGATTATGCTAGCTGCTTTATAAGCACCTAAACATAATGGTTTAAACAGAATTATGGTTTATTTAAAGTCTAAAATAGGTATTTCTAGTCAGTGTATGGCTCTCTTTGAAGGGGTGACTCATGGGCACAGACTTCTTCCACCCTGTGGCACTGCCATCTTTAATATATGGCATCCAAGGCCACTGGACTAATGTGCATGAACTTGCAGAAGGGGAAAGAGCTTAGAAGATAATGAATGAAAGGTTTTCAGGGGCCAGTCGCCAAAGTGGTGCACATCTCTTGTAACTTCCATTGGGTAGCTCTTGGACCCATGGCAACTCCTCTGACTGCAAGGGAGGCTGGGAAAGGTAATTTAGCTATGTGCTAGAAGAAGAGAAAACAGGTGACTGGCTAGTCTTTTCCATACCTTATCTAAAGTTTGATACATTAGAGCTCTGCCCTTCCCACAAGTCTTCTCTCTTCACTTACAGTTTATGGAGATGACTGGATGTTGCAGACTTTAACTTCCTGCTTAGCAACCAGAATTTTGACATTTAGGACATCTTCCTTATACTTCTATATAACTCTCTATGCATGCATTTTATTTTTAACCTCAGACCAAAACAGTGCCTGACATATGTTAGTTACTTGGTGAATATTGAATTAAAGGAATGCATGATTTATCATATCATGCCTCATACTGCTTTTTTTTTTATAGAAGTATCTTTGGTTAAAAAGAACATTTCATGTCAGCTAAAAGATGAGTCCCTTCCTTCTTCAGTAACTGAAATAATATCAGTTGGTCTGTATAGCTCCTTTACTTTGCCTGGGAAGATCATACTTCTTTACTGAGGACTAAGAGCTTCTTGAACTAGCTATAGGGAAGCAAAACCTGTGTCAGAGGAAGATGTTAGGAGCAGATGTCTTGAGTGCAGTGATAATTCAATTACAAATCAGCCTGGCTTCATAGTTGTTTAGAGAAGGGAGTTTTCTTTATATCAGAGTGGTAAAAGTGCTATCAGATATAGATTTATTTGTTAGGGTTTTTTTTTTTTCCATCTAGTCAAAGCTTTCTTAACTATTATTAGCCAAGTTCTGCACCAAAAACTGGGATGCAGACAGGAATGAAAGTGTTCCTGCTCTCAAGCTTCCAGTTTTGTGATTGTGGTAGGGGTGGCAGACAAGCAAATAACAGATATTTATAATATTTCATGATAAGATATAGATTTACATGTTCTGAGGGAACATGGAAGAGGGAAATTACTTTATGCCTGATCAATCAGGAAAGGCCTAGGGCCTGTGCCTCACAGATGGGAGAGCACATAACCCTATCAACTACGAGTCAGGACAGCTTCACTTACACCCTGTCCCTGTGTTATCTGTGCTTCACTGGGTCAGGGGCCATCTTTGAAACAGATAGATTAACAGATAATTACCAGATAATTAGTAACAGATAAGTACCTACCTGCAGGTTTAAGAGGAGTATTATATGCCTTATCTGGAGAGAAAGAAGGAAGGAAAGGCCTTCACTGGGCAAGGCTAAGAGAAGATCCACATTCCTTTCAGCCTCTCACAGAGACATATTTCTAATCATAGAGTCTGTTCTTGGACTGCATCTTCTATATTAACAGAGATCTAACTGCACTGGAATAAACCAGATCATGACTCTCTTGCCATGGCTTCTCTCTGTATTTTTTGGAAAATTTTAATTAAGTGTAGGCTAAATGTGTCATTTGAATAACTTGGTAACTCAATTAGTAGTCCTCTCTTGTTCAAGAACATGATTGTTACACCTCCCTATAAAATTCTGCCATATTTGTTATGCCTCGCTGCAATAATACTACTTTCATATCTGTCGCAAATTGTTGACCTGTGGCAAGTCCTCTTCTCACCTGGGAATTTCCTTCTGTAATCACATTGACACTGAATGCAATAAAGCAAAATAATTTTACTGATTGTTTATTTTTTCAATCAAAAAACTAAATGTAATTTTAATGTCAGATTAATATAGAGAAGTATATAGGATAGTAGTAAAATGACCCACACACTTCCCTGAAACCTCAATATTCAAAGTAAGGTTAATATGTTTACACAATAGAAAATTTAAACAGTACCAATAGATGTATAATAAAAGTCTAGCTTTTCTTTTTGCCACATTGCCCTGTCCCTTCTCCTAGATGATTGTTCCTTAAAAGTAACCACTATCTGTAGTTTCATATTATTTTTTTAAAGAAACATTTATATATACGCATTAGCATCTGTATGTATTCATCTTTCACTCAGTCACTCAATTTTATTCATTTATTTATCCATTCAGAAATATTTGTTGGGTGCCTGGGTGGCTCAGTCGTTAAGCATCTGCCTTTGGCTCAGGTCATGATCCTGGGGTCCTGGGATCGAGTTCCACATTGGGCTCCCTGCTCTGTGGGAAGCCTGCTTCTCCCTGTCTCACTCCCTCTGCTTGTGTTCCTGCTCTCACTGTCTCTGTCTCTGTCAAATACATAAATAAAATCTTTAAAAAAAAAAAAGAAATATTTGTTGAGGGCCTATTCTGTGCCATACAGAATTTTGAGCCCTGGAGATACAGCAGGGAGCAAAACAGAATAGGTCTCTCCTCTCATGTCACTTAGAATCTAGATGGGAAAGAGAGACAAAAAATGTAAAATAGGTAAACAAAATGATTTTGATTTGTTCAAATACTATAAAGGAAATAGAGTGGTGTGATGTAGTAATGTTAGTAGGTGAGGTGGTTAGTGAAGGCTTCTGGTTGTACAGCTTATTAAATTCTGAAAAAAGAAAAACATGGAGCAACTCAATTAATGTCAGACCTATGCTATTTTTATTTCTAAAGGTGATGCCCCACCTGCCATCCAGCTGCCCACACCTGCAGTCCAGCGCCCAAGCCCCATCTCACTTTTCCAGCCCAGCGTCTCCAGTACTGCCCAGGTGGCCGTCCAGGCTCCAAGTCTGCCCCTCCGCCCGGCACTCCCACCCCAGCGCTTTGCTGGGCCCTCCCAAACAGACACTCATCAGCTTCATTCCGGAGCCAGTCACTCTGTGAAGAGACCCACTCCGGTCTCTCTGGAGAACACCAACAGGATTCCAACTAGTGCAAGTACTGCCCAGGCCAGATTTGCGACCTCAACCATCCAACCTCCCAAGGAGTATCCCAGTGTTTCCACTTGTCCCAGAAGTGCTCCAGTCCCCCAGGCTCCTCCTATTCCACACTCACATGTCTACCAGGCTCCTCCCCTTGGCTATCCAGCCATGTTGTTTGGGACACCACCACGATTTTCTTTTCATCACCCTTACTTCCTACCTGGACCTCACTACTTCCCATCAAGGTAAATGAACATTTTTTTCTTTCAACTAAAGACACATATAGCTAATGCATTTTTACCTATGAAGGTACCCATCTTTTTATTTTAAAAGGGACTTCCTCAATTCTGATTGGAATCTGATTTAGATTAGAGGCTGAATTAGGGGCCAAGCAGTTAACATAAAAACATTAAGGAGGCTAGATGAGGACTGGGAGGGCCAAAGAGAGTTCATGCCCCATCTAATGGGGTAGCTGCTACTGAGCTATAGCTGATTGTTGCCACAAGATAATACAAGGTCTAATGTTATCAGATCTGATTTTTCAGAAAAATCAGTGAGTGAAGGCTTCTGGTTGTACAGCTATAAGGGTCTTTAAAATTATTTAGTTACCCCCCCCACCAATACCTTATTGTATAGAGTTGTGTTTCTCAGACTTACTTTTATATGTATATCATTCATATGTGATCTTGTTACAATGCAGGTTCTGAGTCAGTAGGTCTGGGGTAGAGCAGTATCCTATACCAGGGTATAGTAGGCCTGATATTCTGCATTTCTAACAAGTTCCCAAGTGATGCCAGTTCTGTTGGTTTGTAGACCAAACTTTGAATAGCAACAGTATAGAGGACAGTATTTGGTCTCGGAGGTTTAATGACTTGTTCAAAGTTACACAGTGGTCTTTTTAACAACAACAACAAAAAATCCCGTATAAATTATCAGTAAAAGAATTGATTTTTATAGGAAGGCATCTAGAGAAAACAAATTTGTAACTTTTCACTTTGGAGTGATAGAATTTAGCTTCCTTGTAAGCATTCTAATAGAGTATAACTTCTACTTTTCAATTGCTGGTAAGTGTATAAACAGAGATAGTTTCTACTGAGATTGGAATATTACATGTCTAATACCAATCTTCTATTGTTACTTATTTAGGAAAGTAAAATTACTTCTCACTTAGGCATACCAACAGCTCAAAGAACTTTTCAGGTATATATTATGTTACTTCAGTTCATAATAGGATTGCTTGTTTTAAAGTCCTTAGCCCAGTTTGCCACAACCATTCCCCATTTTATAGCTTAGTGATGGTCAAGGGGATGGTGGCTAATGTTTTGGTGTGACTTTTTGCTGTTGGAGGAGGCATTATAGACCTTTTTTTCCTCAAAGCATTATGGTTGTGCATTTTGACTTAATTTGGTGGCTTCCTGAAGAATTGGTTCAAGGGCTTACCTTTGTTTTACTCACCTCAAAACACTCGCAGGGTTTGAGTTATCTTTCAAGTGGTGTTTGTGAAAAATATTCAAAGGCATATACTACCCTCAGCTTTCTGATGTAAGGGACAACAGATGGGGCAAGCAGCAGGCGACTGAAAAGCCTAGAAGAGACTGGGAAAGGAGGTACATGGGGGAATAAAGGCTTTGAAAAACTCCCATGTATACTGGGAAATATAGAATGGCACACACATGTCCAGGGCTAGACACATATTCAGCAAACACCTGAGAAGACTGTAAGCTTTCACCTCTGACTGATCTTTAGGCTCTGTGTAAATAGGAAACCAAGTCTAAGAAAGAACTGTAAACAGCCTGGCTAAGCACTGAAGGAGTGCCCCAACTCAGAACCAATCTGCAAAGACTGGGAGGGTGTTTTTTGCTCTCGTTTGTTTTGTTTGGCTCTACATGTTTAAGGAAAGCTCTGCCAAATCACTAAATTAATGGAACAGAGACTTAAATAATCACAAAAGGCAAAGAATGAAGTCTTTACAAAAATAATTTAGAAAAGTCACCAATGAAACACACAAGTACAACTCAAAAGAAGCAACCATGTCATACCCTGGGGAGGGGCAGAAATCTGATTTTTAGAAATACTACATTATAATACTCAAAATATCCAGTTTTCAACAAAAAATTACTAAGCATGTAAGGAAACAAGAAGGTATGGTATTTACAAGAAAAAAATTAACAGAAACTATCCCTGAGGAAGCCCAGACATTGGATTTACTAGACAAAGGCTTTAAATCAACTGTCTTGAGCTAAAGGGAGCTGAAGGAAACCATGGACAGAGAACTAAATGAAACCAGGAGAACAGAGTACCATCAAATAGAGAAGAACATCAATAAAAATACAGAAATTATTAAAAGGAACCAAATAGAAATCCTGGAACTTAAAATTACAGTA
This sequence comes from Callorhinus ursinus, assembly GCF_003265705.2. NCBI lineage: Eukaryota > Metazoa > Chordata > Mammalia > Carnivora > Otariidae > Callorhinus > Callorhinus ursinus. Next base: position 44,806,984 of record NW_027397065.1, read on the forward strand.
ACTAAAATGAAAAATCACTATGGAGATCCAGCGCATATTTGAGCAGGCAGAAGAATTAGTGAATATGAAGATAAGTCAGTTGAAATCATCCAATCTGAGAAGCAGAAGAAAAATAGTTAAGAAAAGTGAACAGAATCTAAGGGAACTGTGGGACATCATCAGATGTACCAACATAATCATCAGAGATCCTGGAGAAGAGGTGAGAAAGGAAAGGGCAGAAAGAATATTTAAAGAAATAGTGGCCAAAAATGATCCAGATTTGAAGGAAGATGTGAATCCAAGAAGTTCAATGAATACTAACTAGGATAAATTCAAAGAGATCCACACTAAGATACATTATAATCAAACTGTTAAATACCAAAGATGAAGAAATAATCTTGAGTGCAGCAAGAGGAAAGTGACTTATCTTGTTCAGGAGATTCTCAGTAAGACTAACAGCCAATTTTGCATCAGAAGCCATGGAGGACAGAAGGCAGTGGGATACATAGTGCTGAAAAAAAAAAAACAATCCATCAATCAGGAATTCTATAATTGACAAAGTATCCTTCAAAAATGAGAAATAAAAACCTTCTCAGATAACAAAAGTTGAGGAAGTTCATAACTAGTAGATATGTCCTACAAGAAATGCTAAAGGGACTACTTCAGACTGAAATGAAAAGACACTAGACAGTAACTCAAAGCCAAACAAAGAAATAAAGAACTCCGGTGAAGTTTACTATATAGGTAGATATAAAACCCAGCATTATTGTATTTTTGGTTAGTAACTTCTCTTTTTTTTCCTGTATTATTTAAAAGGAAAATACATAAAACAATTATTATAAATCTATGTCAATGGATACAAAATGCATAAGTATGTAACTTATGACAACATAAAGTGGGGATGGTATTTTATAGAGAGTTTTCATATGCCAATGAAGGTAAATACCAATTTAAATTAGATTGTTATAAATTTAGGATTTTAACTGTAATCCCCAAGGTAACCATTTAAGAAAATAACTTTAAAAATATGCAGAAAGGAAATAGGGAAACAAAATAGAACACTAGAAAAATCCATTAAACATAAAAGAAGACCTTAATGGAAAAACTAAGGAAAAACAAAAGAATGACATATAGAAAGCAAATAGCAAAATGGCAAAATAAGTCCTTCCTTATCAGTAATCAATTTAAATGTAAGTGGATTAAACTATCTAATTAAAAGCAGAAATTGGCAGAATGTATTAAAAATAGGATCAAAATATATCCTGCCTGCAAAAGACTCACTTTAGATCCAAAGACACAAATAGGTTGAAAAAGGGGAAAAAGTAAAAGAAGATATTCCATGCAAAGAGAGATGGGGTGCCTATAATAATATAAGCAAAATAGACTTTATGTCAAAAATTGTTACAGTAGACAAAGAAGGATATTACATATTGATAAGAGTTAATACATTAAGAAGATAAAGTGATTATAATCATATATGTATGCAACAAAGGGCCCCAAAATTGCAGAATTAAATGGAGAAATAGATAAATTTACAATAATAGTTGAAGACTTAAGGATTTTTTTGAGATATAACAACTGATACATAACATTATATTAGTTTCATGTGTACAACATACATTTTTTTTTTTGCTTGTGTTGAGAACTTTTAAGATTTACTCTCTCAGCAACTTTCAAATATACAACGTGGTATTAACTATAGTCACAACGTTGTACATTATATCTCCAGGACTTATTTATCTTATAACTGGAAGTTTGTAATTTTTGACCACCTTCGCCCATTTTTGCCTATTTCCCACCCCATCCCCCTTCTGGCAACCACCAATCTGTTCTCTATGAATTCATTTTTTTTAAGTTCCACATGTAAGTGAGATCATACCAAATTTGTCTTTCTGTGACTTATTTTACTTAGCATAATGTCCTCAAGGTTCATCCGTATTGTTACAGGATTTCTTCCTTTTTCTATAGCTGAATAATATTCCATTGTGTGTATGGAACTTCTTCTGCAGTGAACATGGGAATACAGTTACTTTTTCAAGTTAGTGTTTTCATTTCCTTCAAATAAATACCCAGAAGTGGAATTGCTGGATCATATGGCAGGTCTATTTTCAATATTTTGAGGAATGTTCATACTATTTCTCATAGTGGCTATACCAATTTACTTTCCCACCAACAGTACACGAGGGTTCCCTTTTCTCCACATCCTCACCAACACTTGTTATTTCTTGTCCTTCTGATAAAACCAATTTAGCAGGTGTGAGGTGATGTCTCATTGTAATTTTTATGTGCATTTCCCTGATAATTAGTGATGTTGAGTACTTATCATGTACCTGTTGGCCATCTGTATGTCTTCTTTGGAAAAATGTCTATTCAGATCCTGTGCCCATTTTTTAACTGGATTGTTGTTGTTGCTATTGACTTGTATGAGTTGTTTATATATTTTGGATATTAATGCCTTATCAGATATATGAGATGCAAATATTTTCTCCCATTTGGTAGCTTGCTCTTTCATTTTGTTGCTGGTTTCCTTTGCTATGCAGAAGCTTTTTATTTTGATGTGGTCCCACTTGTTTATTTTCGCTTTTATTGCCTTTTGGTGTCAAGCCCAAAATATCATCAGCAGGACCAATGTCAAGGAGCTTACTGCTTATGTTTTCTTCTAGGAATTTTATGATTTGGGGTCTTATGTTTAAGTCTTTACTTTTTAATTTTGGGTTGATTTTTATGTATGGTGTAAGACAGGGGTTTCATTATTTCCATGTGGCTGTTCAGTTTTCTTAACACCATTTATTGAAGAGACTATCCTTTCCTGATTGTATATTCTTGACTCCTTTGTAAATTAATTGACCATGTATGTGTGGGTTTATTTCTGGTCTCTCTATTCTTTTCAATTGATCTATATGTCTGCTTTTATGCCAATACCATATTGTTTTATTATAGCTTTATAATATAGTTTGAAATCAGGGAGTGTAATGCCCCTAGCTTTGTTCTTTCTCAAGATTGCTTTGACTATATGGGTTTTTTTTTTTTTTTAATGTTATGTTAGTCACCATATAGTACATCACGTAATGTTCCATGATTCATTGTTTGCTTATAACACCCAGTGCTCCATGCAATATGTGCCCTCCTTAATACCCATCACTGGGCTAACCCATTCCCCCACCCCCCTCCCCTCTAAAACTCTCACTTTGTTTCTCGGAGTCCATAGACTCATGGTTTGTCTCCCCGTCCGATTTCCCCCCCTTCATTTTTTCCTTCCTTCTCCTTATATCCTCCATGCTATTCCTTATGTTCCACAAATAAGTGAAACCATATGATAATTGACTTTCTGTGCTTGACTTACTTCACTTAGCATCATCTCCTCCAGTCCCATCCATGTTGCTGCAAAAGTTGGGTAGTCATCCTTTCTGATGGCTGAGTACTATTCCATTGTATATATGGACCACATCTTTATCCATTCGTCTGTTGAAGGTCATCTCAGCTCTTTCCACAGTTTGGCTAGTGTGGACATTGCTGCTATGAACATTGGGGTGCATATAGCCCTTCTTTTCACTACATCTGTGTCTTTGGGGTAAATACCCAGTAGTGCAATTGCTGGGTCATAGGGTAGCTCTATTTTTAATTTTTTGAGGAACATCTACAGTTTTCTAAAGTGGCTGTACCAAGTTGCATTCCCACCAACAGTATAAGAGGGTTCCCCTTTCTCCACAACCTCTCCAACATTTGTTGTTTCTTGCCTTGTCAATTATTTGGGGTCTTTTGTGGTTCTGTACAAATTTTAGGATTGTTTGTTCTATTTCTGTGAAAAATGCCATTGGAATTTTCATAGGGGTTGCATTGAATGGATCCATGAGCACAGAATATCTTTCCATTTATTTGTGTTTTCTTCATTTTCTTTTATCAACGTCTTATATTTTTAGCATACAAATCTTTTACCTTTCTGGTTAAATTTATTTTTAGGTATTTTATTCTTTTTGAAGCAGTTGTAAATGGAACTGTTTTCTTAATTCCTTTTTATAATAATTTATTGTTAGTGTATAGAAATACAAATGATTTTTGTATTTTGATTTTCTATCCTTGAACTTTACTGAATTTGTTGATTAGTTCTAACATTTTTTTCAATGGGATCTTTAGGGTTTTCTATGTATAATATCATGTCATTCCAATAGAAATAGTTTTACTTCTTCTTTTCCAGTTTGGATGCCTTTTATTTCTTTTTCTTGCCTGATAGCTCTGGCTTGGAGTTCCAATACTATGTTGAATGGAAGTGGCAAGTGTGAGCATCCTTGTCTTACTTTCTTTTTTTTTTTTAAGATATTATTTATTCAGAGAGAGAGCGTGAGGGGGGAGGGCCAGAAGGAGAGGTAGAGAAAGAATCTTAAGAAGGCTCCTTGCTCAGCATGGAGCCTGATGTAGGGCTCAACCCCACGACCCTGAGATCATGACCTGAACAGAAATCAAGAGTTGGTTGCTTAACTGACTGAGCCCACCAGGTGCCCCTCTTAATCTTGATCTTAGAGAAAAAGCTTTTAGCTTTTCGCCATTGAGTATGATGTTAGCTGTGAATACTTTAAATAATGGATAGATCATTCCTCCAAAATGAAGGAAGATTATAAGGAAATAGAAGACTGTACAACACTGTAAACCAACTACATAACAGGCATATATAATGCTTCACCCAATGATGGAATATAGATTCTTCACAATTGCACATAGGAAAGACCATATGTTAGATCACAAAGCAAGTCTCAAAAATGCTTTAAAAAATTTGATCATACAAAATTTCTTCTCCAACCATGATAGAATAACAGAAAAATTATAGCTGCAATGACCTACATTCAAAAAGGAAGATCTCAAATCGACAACAACTTTACACCTTAAGGAACTAGAAAAAGAAGAGCAAACAAAGCCTAAAACCTGCAGAAGGAAATGATTAGAGGTAAGTAAAGAATAGAAAAACAAGAGAGTTTAATGAAATAAAAGAAAATCAACAAAAGTTAGCTTTTTAAAAAGATCAATTGATGAAACTTTAGCTAGACTGACTAAGAAAAAAAGAGAAGACATAAATTATTAAAATGAGATGTGAAAGTTGGTTACATTGCTACCAACTTTACAGAAATAAAAATGATTATTGGAGAATATAGTGAATAATTGTACACCAACCAGTTAGATACCTGGATAAAGTGGACAAATAAGTGAATTACCAAAACTGACTCAAGTAGAAATAACAAATCTGAACAGACCTATATTAAGAGATTGAATCAGTAATCAGAAACCTCCCAGCAAAGAAAAGCCCTGGGCTAGATAGCTTCATTGGTGAATTTTACCAAATATTTAAAGAGGAATTAATACTGATTCTCAAATTCTTCCAAAAAATATGAAGGAACACTTCTAGAACCAGCATTACTCTGCTACCAAAGCCAGACAAAGATATCACAAGAAAGAATATTACAGACCAATATATCATATGAATATAGTTGTAAAGTATGCTCAATAAAATACTAGCAAACTAAATCCAGCAGCATATTAAGAGGATTATATACCAAGACCAAGTGAGATTTACCCCAGGAATGTGCACGTGGTTCAACATCTGAAAATCAATGAGTGTAATACACCTTATAAATAGAATGAAGGAACAAAACCACCTGATCATCTCAATTGATGCAGAAAAAAAAGCTTTTGATAAAATCCAACACCTTTTTTATTATTAAAAACAATTCCTGATTTCAAAATTGAATTGTCAAACTAGGAATAGAAGAGAACTTCCTCAACATGATAAAGGGCATCTCTGAACAAAACTCACAGTTAATTTCATCTTCATTGATGAAGGACGAAAGGCTTTCCCCCTGAGATTGGGAACCAGAAAAGGATGTCTGCTTTCACAATTGCTATTCAACATTGTACTAGAAGTTCTAGCCAGAGAAATTAAGCAAGAAAAAAAAGACATCCCAAACAAAAGAAATTTATCTCTTCTTGTACATGATCCTATGTATAGAAAATCCTATATATAGAAAATCCTAAAGAATCCGCAGAAGTTTATTAGAGCTAATGATAAGTTGCAGGGTATAAGATAAATATACATAAAACACTTGAATTTTCTATACACTAGCAATGAGCAATCCAAAAAGGAAATTAAGAAAACAGTTCTATTGGATCATAGCAGAAGAGAGGAATAAATGAAACAAGACAAAACCAGAGAGAGAGACAAACCATAAGAGACTCAATCTCAGGAACCAAACTGAGGGTTGTTGGAGTAGAGGGGGATGAGAGGGATGGGGTGGCTGGGTGATGGACATTGGGGAGGGTATGTGCTATGGTGAGCGCTGTGAATTGTTTAAGACTGATGAATCACAGACCTGTACCCCTGAAACAAATTAATACATTACATGTTAATAAAAATTTTTAAAAGAAGAGTAAAATACCTAGGAATAAATCTAACCAAGCAGAGGTACAAGACTCATAAACTGAAAACTACAAATCATTACTGAAAGAAATTAAAGACCTAAATAAATGCAAATGTATTTATGTTCATGCATTAGAAGACTTAATAAAGTGATTTGCAGAATCAATACAATCCCTCTCAAAAATCCCAATGACTTTTTTTCACGGAAATGGAAAAGCTGACCTTAAAGTTTATATGGAATTATAAGTGACCCAGAATAGTTTTAAAACACTCTTGAGAAAGGGGAACAAATTTGAGGACTCACAATTCCTGACTTCAAACTTACTACAAAGCTACTATATCAAACAATGTGGTATCAAGAGAATGAAAGACAAATCACAGACTGGGAGAAAATATTTGCAAAAGATGTATCTGATTGAGGACTGTTATACAAAATGTGCAAGATATTGAATTCTTAAAACTCAACAATAGAAAACAACCTATTAAAAATGGACAAAATACCTGAACAGACACCTCACCAAAGAACATATACAGATGGCATTTAAGCACGTGAAAAGATGCTTCACATTATATATCTTTAGGGAAATACAAATTTAAATGGAATACCACTACAAACCTATCAGAATTGCCAAAATCCAAATTATGGACAACACCAAATACTAGTCAGGATGTGGAGTAAAGGAAATTCTAATTCATTGCTAGTGGGAATGCATAATGGTACAGTCACTTTGGAAGACAGTTTGGCAATTCCTTATAAAACTAAAAATACTCTTACCATATGATCCAGCAATCATACTCCTTGGTATTTACCACACATACAAAAAAAGAAAACTTGTGTTTACACAAAAACCTGCACACAAATGCTTATAGCAATTTTATTCATAGTTGCCAAAACAGAAGCAGTCAAGATATCCTTCAGTAGGTGAATAGATAAACTGTGGTACGTATAAACAGTGGAATAGCATTATATTAATATAATATAATTAAAATTAATATATATTAAAAAGTAATGAACTATCAAGCCATGAAAAGACATGGAGGAGACTTACATGCATACTACTAAGTGAGAGAAGCAATGAATAGCATTATAGTTTTGCCTTAGTTACCATCTTGTTACAAAAATTTTTATATGCAAAGCAGAATAGCATATTGAATCTCCATGTACCCATCACTCAACAATTATCAGCAATTTAGCTATTCTTAGTTCATTTATTTCTTTTACTTTTTTGGGAGAAGTATTTTAAGTATTTTAATGTGAATCACAGATGTATATATAATTGCATATAATTTCATACATACATCAGTATGTGTATTTACTAGTTAGGGACTTGAAAAAATGACCAATGATTTTCATACCTGAAAAATTAATAATACTTTATTATCATCTAACCACTAACTGGCTTGTTGAATTTTCCTCCCTTGTCTCAGTCTTTTCACAATCAGTTTGCATAAAACAGGATCTAAGCAAGATATACACATTGGATGTGATTATGTTTAAGCCTCTTTCATGCTTAAACATTTCACATTTCAATATAGTACTCTATCGTCTTTAATTGTTTTTTAATGCCATGTATTCATTGAAGAAACACATTATCCTCATCCTGGATTTTGCTTATTTTATCCTTGGATTTTATTTACGTGTTATCTTATTACCCTTTTTCCCCCTGTAAAATGATAGATCTTGCAACTTTATTAGATTCAGTTTCAAATTTTTTTTCTTTTACTCTCCCCCCCTTTTCTTTCTTTTTCTTTACTCTCTCTCTTTTTTTGGCAATGATACCTCATGGGTGGTGCTGTGTAATTTGTATTGTATCACATCAAGAAGTACACAAAGTCTGTTTTTCTCTAATAGTGATGTTAAGAATGATCTATAGGTTCACGTATTATCACCGTAAGTGATACTTCTCAATTATTGGCTGCAAAGTAGCATCATTTGAAGAGTTCAGACCAGATAAATTAGAATTGTTGTGGATGTAGGACCTGGGCAGCAGTATTCTTTAAAAGTTTCTCCAGGTGATTGTAATGATCAACTAAGGTTGAGAAATACCAGGTAATTTTAGTAGCTATGGGGATTGTTCCCTAGAACCATGGGATTGCAAAATGGTGATTTTCTGATTCAGTATTCCTTCACTCATTAACTAGAATGCTTTTTTGAAGAAAAACTTACCCTCATCAGTTGGTTACTCTGAAATATAGAAGGGTAGGATAAATTCTTGATTTTTCCCCTCATATCACTGAGTCTTGTTTGGTTTTAGGAATACCATCATGAACAAGTAGATTTTTGTATATTTGCTATGCTTTGATAGATTGCAGTCATTATTATATCTTTTGATGCTCAAATTATCCTTTTATTTGTCTTTTATTTGTCTAGTTGGCTACAAGTTGGGTCCTGTGTTCTTAATCTTTGATAGCTTTTTGTCCTCTGGCACAATATGTCCTAGGCTTATCTTGTACATTTTGTACATACCAGACCTGGAATAAGCCATTTTACCCAGAAATCCAGGTTCCTTTTACTGAAACCACAATTTGGGCAATAGGGATGCTTATTGCTACTGAACTAATAAAGTATCTAGGGATTTTCAGTGGAAAATATGAGTGTATTTTTTTGAATGAGAAAAAATAATTCATGAATATATATTGATATTTCCAAAATAAATTTAATATTGTAGTTTCAAATGAAGTTCTTTGATTTTATGTGCTAGTATCTTTTCCCCCTAAAAATCTTGTTTCCTAATGATAATATTTGCTTTATCCTACTAAACATGTTTTTTTCCTGATACATATGTGTGTGTGTGCATATATAGAGAATAGCCTCAAAACAATTATATCAATAGTTTCAAAGCAGCAATATCACAAACAATAAAATTACCAAATGCAGTTTAAGATTTGTTTGTAATTCTTTCTTTAGCATGTATCTTACCAGGAAGGCACAATAAAAATATCAGATTTAGATTACCTTGAAATAATGTTTCTCTGGGTAGTTAAGGCAACTACAACTTGATATAACTGGGGTTCACTTGTTTTCATTTGCTTTTAATTTTTAGGGATCACTTTTTAAAATACTACATTTGTTTTAAAATCATGTAAAGTAATTACATGGTTTCAAAGTCAAACCCATAATACGAAGTCCATTCTGAGAAGTCTAGCTTCTTTGCTTGTCTCCTCCCCTCTTCCATCTTGCCTCCTACATGCCACCATTTCAGTTAGATTTTGTTCTATCTTTGCATTCTTTCTTTTTGAAAATCAATGTAAGACATACATTTATGTGTGTGTTTATGAATATATTATTACATGTAACTTCTTGTAAGACTAAATCATATTACATTAAAAGTGTTTCAAGTTTCTAAAGTACTCACAGATATCCTCTCTCAAGCTCCTCCTGACAGATCTTTTAAGTTGGCAGAATAGGTGATATTATCTCTGTTTTTTTATAGAAGGAGCCCAAAGCTCAGAAGAATTTAGGTTTATTTCAGGTTACCAGGTTTTTAAGTGGCAGAGCTAGAACTAGTATGCAGATAATGTGGCATGGTAATTAGGAGAACGAGTTCTAGAGTTAGCTTGCCTCATTCTATTTCACTACTTGCTAATTATATGACTTTGGGCAAGTCACTCAATCTCTTTAAGGTTCTCTTCCCTCATCTGTAAAATGGAGATTTAGTATCTGTCTCATATGGTTGTTCTAAAGAATAATTGAGATAACACATAAACTCCTTAGCTAATGCCTAGAGAATATAGTAAATCCTTATTACATGTTGGCTAATATTATCATTCTAATAATTCTAATTGATGCTTTTCCCACTACACCACAGTGCTCCTAAACGTATTCATTTTCATCCATGCAGTCCTCTAGGATTACTCTTATCTTAACTGATCTGTTTTCTGAATATAACGTGTTTTTAACATATCTATATAGCCATGAAATGTTTGCATTTTACATTATAGACTTTAGCACATGTCTAGTATATACCTAGATTCTAGATCTTTTTTTAAAATTAAATTCTCCACCAAGTCTTGTGTAGTGTCTTGCCTACATTGAGTCCTGAAAACAGATAGTGGGTACAAGGTTTCTAGCTGAAGTGAGGGCTTTGTGGAGGAGAGCTATCTGTATAATTCAGTGGGTGGAGGACCTGAGGTAAAAGAACTGCAGGAGAAAAGTCATACTAGCTAGAAGTATAATGTGTTCCCGATGTATGTGTTATATTAAAAATGCCTCAAGGAAGATGTGGCAATAGGAAAGGAAACCTGAGACATTTTGGAACTTTAGCCTCATTATTGGGACATTTAACATGGGCAAGGCCCCCAGCACTTGGGAGATTTGGGGATGGGATGCCAAACCACTTAAGATACCCCATATTTTAAAAGAGTTTGAGATGACAGTCTAGTATGTCAATCGTACTTATGTTTTTAAAGGGAAGATAACAAAGTTGACCTTTTTAAAAAAAAATGTGGGAGCATGAAGTGAAACCCTCAACTTGTAGGTTTTGCTGAATGTGGTTATTATATTTATGTTATCTGTCACTAGATGGAGTCCATGAGCCCAGGGATCTCTTGCTTGGACTTTTGTGTACCCCTTCCTATGATTCCCATCCTGTGCCTTTGAAAGGGAGAATACTCTAAAAAAAACCTAACAAATGGGCTTGGATGGCAGAATTTTTAGATTTTCTTTAAAAAAAGCAGTTTGTTAAACAGCAAAATAATCTTTTCAATTGTTCACATTGCAAAAACTTTATTTGGAAAAGATCTTTAAAACCATAGTTTAATATCCATTCTAAATCTTTCTGAAAGGAAGAAAGTTTTTAATTTAACTTATTATGGAGAGTCAATTAAAAAGTTAAGTTGTTATCCTCTGTTCCAGTGCCACAGCCCCCCTGCCCAGGAACTCTTTTTTTTTTTTAGTATAGTTTACACACAATGTTATATTAGTTTCAGATGTACAACATAGGGATTTGATAAGTTTATACATTATGCTATGTTCATTATAAGTATAGCTACCATCTGTCCCCGTACATTGTTATTACAGTATCATTCACTATATTCCTTATGCTATAACTTTTGTTCCTGTGATTTATTTACTTTATAACTAGAAGACTATATCTCCCACTCCCCTTCACTCATTTTGCCCAACCTCCCACCCCTGTCTCTTCTGGCAAACATCAGTTTGTTCTCTGTATTTATAGTTCTGATTCTGCTTTTTCTTGATTTTTTTAGATTCCACTTACAAGTGAAATCATATAGTATTTGTCTTTCTCAGTCTGACTTATTTCACTTAGCATGATGCCCTCTAGGTCTATTTATGTTGTCACAAATGGCAGGATCTCATCCTTTTTTATGGCTGCATAAATTTCCTCTGTGTGTGTGTGTGTGTGTGTGTGTGTGTGTGTATAAAACACATCTTTTTTTAATTAACATATAATGTATTATTGGTTTCAGAGGTACAGGTCTGTGATTCATCAGTCTTATATAGTAACCATTGCTCATTACAACACATGCCCTCCTTAATGTCCATCACCCAATTACCCCATCCCTCCACCCTCCTCCCCTCCAGCAACCCTTAGTTTGTTTCCTATGATTAAGAGTGTCTTATAGTGTGTCTTCCTCTCTGGTTTCATCTTATTTTATTTTTCCCTCCCTTCCCCTATGATCCTCTGTTTTGTTTCTTAAATTCCACATATCAGTGAGATCATATAATTGTCTTTCTCTGATTGACTTATTTTGCTTAGCATAATACCCTCTAGCTCCATTCACATCATTGCAAATGGCAAGATTTCATTTTTTGATGGCTGAATAATATTCCATTGTATATATACACCACATCTTCTTTATCCATTCATCTGTTGATGGACATCTAGGCTCTTTCCATAGTTTGGCTATTGTGGACATTGCTGCTATAAACATTGGGGTGCAGGTGCCCCTTTGGATCACTACATTTGTGTCTTTGGGGTAAATTCCCAGTAGCACAGTTGCCGGGACATAGGGTAGCTCTATTTTCAACTTTTTGAGGAACCTCCATACTGTTTTCCAGAGTGGCTGCACAAGCTTGCATTCCCGCCAACAGTGTAGGAGGGTTCCCCTTTTTCTGCATCCTCACCAACATCTGTCGTTTCCTGACTTGTTAATTTTAGCCATTCTGACTGGTGTGAGGTGGTATCTCATTGTGATTTTGATTTGTATTTCCCTGGTGCTGAGTGATGTTGAGTACTTTTTCATGTGTCTGTTGGCCATTTGGATGTCTTCTTTGCAGAAATGTCTGTTCATGTCTTCTGCCCATTTCTTGATTGGATTATTTGTTCTTTGGGTGTTGAGTTTGGTAAGTTCTTTATAGATTTTGGATACTAGCCCTTTATTTGATAAGACATTTGCAAATATCTTTTCCCATTCTGTCAGTTGTCTTTTGGTTTTGTTGACTGTTTCCTTTGTTGTGCAAAAGTTTTTATCTTGATGAAATCCCAATAGTTCATTTTTGCCTATGTTTCCTTTGCCTTTGGAGACGTGTCTAGCAAGAAGTTGCTGTGGACATCCCTGTTGTGTTTCTGACCTTAGGGGAAAAGCTTTCAGTTTTTCCCCATTGAGAATGACATTTGCTGTGGGCTTTTCATATATGGCTTTTATGATATTGAGGTATGTTCCCTCTATCCCTACACTGTGAAGAGTTTTAATCAAGAAACGATGTTGGACTTTGTCAAATGCTTTTTCTGCATCTATTGAGAAAATCATATGGTTCTGGTCCTTTCTTTTATTTATGTAGTGTATCACATTATTTGATTTACAGATGGTGAACCACCCAGGAGTAAATCCCATTTGGTCATGATGAATAATCCTTTTAATGTACTGCTGGATCCTATTGGCTAGTATCTTGGTGAGAAGTTTTGCATCCATGTTCGTTAGGGATTATTGGTCTTTAATTCTTCTTTTTGGTGGGGTCTTTGTCTGGCTTTGGGAGCAAGGAAATGCTAGCCTCATAGAAAGATTTTGGAAGTTTTCCTTCCATTTCTATTTTTCAAAACAGCTTCAGAAGAATAGGTATTAATTCTTCTTTAAATGATTGGTGGAATTCCCCTGGAAAACCATCTGGCCCTGGGCTCTTGTTGGTTGGGAGATTTTTGATTACTGCTTCAGTATCCTTGCTTGTTATGGGTCTGTTCAGGTTTTCTATTTCTTCCTCTTTCAGTTTTGGTAGTTTATATGTTTCTAGGAATGCTTCCATTTCTTCCAGATTGCCTAATTTGTTGACATATAGTTGCTTATAATATGTTCTTATAATTGTTTGTATTTCGCCAGTGTTGCTTGTGATCTCTCCTCTTTCTTTCATGATAGAACACATCTTCTTTATCCATTCATCTATTGATGGACACTTAAGTTGTTTCCATTTCTTGGCTATTATAAATAATACTATAATAAACATAGGGGTGTGTATATCTTTTTAAATTGGTGTCTTCATTTTCTTTGGGGAAATACCCCATACTGGAATTATTGGATCATATGGTATTTCTATTTTTAATTTTTTGAGGCACCTCCATGCTGTTTTTCATGGTGGCTGTATCAATTTACATTCCTACCAACAGTATATGAGGTTCCTTTTTCTCCACATCCCTGTCAACACTTGTTATTTTTTTGTCTTTCTGACTTTAACCATTCTCACAGGTGTAAGATGATACCTCATTTTGGTTTTGATTTGCATTTCCCTGATTATGAGTGATGTTGAGCCTCTTTTCATAGATGGTCTGTTGACCATCTGTATATCTTCTTTGGAAAAATACCTATTCAGGTCCTCTGCCCATTTTTTAATCAGATTGTTTGTTTTTTGGTGTTGAGTTGTAGAAGTTCTTTTTATATTTTGGATATGTCATTTGCAAATATCTTCTCCCATTTAGTAGGCTGTCTTTTAGTTTTGTTGATTATTTCCTTTGCTGTGCAGAAGCTTTTTATTTTGATATAGTATCAATCATTTATTTTTGCTTTTGTTTCTCTTGCCTTAGGAGACATATCTAGAAAAATGTTGTTATGACCGATGGCAAAGAAATTACTGATTGTGTTCTCTTCTAGGATTTTTATGGTTTCAGGTCTCACATTTAGGTCTTTAATCCATTTTCAGTTTATTTTTGTGTATGGTGTTCAAAGGTAGCCCAGTTTCATTCTCTTTACATGTAGCTGTTCAGTTTTCCTAGCACCATTTATTGAAGACAGTCTTTTCCCCATTGTATATTCTTGCCTCTTTTGTCATAAATTAATTGACCATATAATTATGGATTCATTTCTGGGCTCTCTGTTCTATTGATCTATATGTCTATTTTTGCACAAGTGCCATACTGTTTTGATTACTATAGCTTTGTGTAGTATATCTTGAAACATGAAATTGTGATACCTCCAGCTTTTTTTTTTTTTTCTCAAGATTGTGTTAGCTTTTGAGGGTCTTTCATGATTTCACACAAATTTTAGGAATTAATTATTCTAGTTTTATGAAAAATGCAGTTGATGAGTAGCTATTAATTCCAACCCAACTATATATCCCTCCCCTGGTAAGTTTTGTTTCAAATACTAGTAAAAACAATTGTTGCACTCCTTACTAAGCATTGATTTTTAACACAATATAACACACACCTGCATTTCCAAAACCTTAAATGGTATCCTGCAGAAAAGCCCAGATTAGCAATTTTTCTTTATCAAGGTTGTCAAAGGTAAGAAGCCCAACGCTGATACTAGATAATAGCTCTGGTGAGTCACAAGCTTACTTTGCCATTTATTTTATGTTGGGACTTGGTAGTAGTAAAAGAGCAGATGAATACATGAAGTGGTCGCAGAAAGTTATCTTGGGAACTTTCCAGGCCCCAAAGAGGATACAGTTAAACTTGCTCAATTAGTCTGTATGCAAGGCAGCATGGGGACAAGGTATGATCTAATTGTCTTTTTGGGTTTTTTTTTGTTTTTTTTGTCTTTCTGCTACAGCACGTGCCCTTATAGTCGGCCTCCCTTTGGCTATGGAAATTTTCCAAGTTCAATGCCAGAATGCCTTGGTTATTATGAAGACAGGTACCAAAAACATGAGGCTATGTTTTCAGCTTTAAACAGAGACTATCCTTTTAGAGACTACCCAGATGAACGTACACACAGCCAAGATTCTCGGAGTTGTGAGAGCATGGATGGGACCTCTTACTATAACAGTCATAGCCACAGTGGGGAAGAATACTTAAATCCCATGCCTCAGCTGGACATTGGAGCCTTGGAGAACGTCTTCACAGCCCCAACATCAACTCCCTCTAGCATCCAGCAAGTCAATGTCACTGACAGTGATGAGGAGGAAGAAGAAAAAGTGCTCAGGAATTTATAATTTTAAAACAAATATGCACAGAAAATAAACATTTCTTAAAATATATTCTGGGTCAGTTGGTATGAGAAAAAAAAGCCTAGAATGCTTTGCTGAGAGTTTTCAGCCATGATCTGAGGAGTCAGACCAAACGTAATTTATACCTTCATAAAGTTTTGATTAGTGAAACTAGAGTCTTGATGTTTCATCGTAGGAATATTTAAGATATGAAGTAGTTTATTTTTGTGGCTGAAATTTATATCAACATATATTATCATTACCTTATCTTGGAATATGCAAAATACTGAATCCTCACAATTATATTGAGGGGATAGGGAGTATATATCTGGCATGACAAGTGTGATTTGTATTTTATCTCGGGATACATTTATATATTTTTCTCATATGATTTTTTTGTTTGGTGTTTATGTAATACTTATGGATATTGTCTGTTTTTATGTAACAGTTTGAAAATATTTTGATAATTTTTAGTAGTGAATTGAGACTCAGTTACTAAATTTAATTTATGTTAATAACCAATTATAAGTTGCAAATGTGTTTTCATGGCACTTGGGTAATTCCTTCAGCTAAATTAGTCATTTCTGTTCCTAAACATTTTCATCATCTTTTTTGGATTTCTTTTTCCATTTGGTATGCATTGTTCTACTTTTGTTATAATTAAATAAACATAGATAAAATTGTTCTTGTTGGATGTTTTCTGTTTGGGGGCTAGAAATAAACAAAACGAGTACTGTTCAAATGAGGATGGTTTCCATACCACGTGCAGATATTTATTTTTACTTAATAGTCTCCAGAATTGCACAGATCCTATTAGCTTACATGAGACTTGAAACTGTATCAACAAAGATGTTGTGCACATACTCTGATGCCATTTTCAAACTCTTTACACATGTTGTACATGTGACTTAACCACCCCACCCCACCCCAAATGGAAGAGATCCTCCAGATTTGGTGCAAGCAGCTGTCTCTAAAACCATGGAGTTCATGTAAGAGCACATGGAATTTGTTTAATTCACAGTGAGCAATAAAAATCATTCTTGTGATGTGTCCTTATGGTAAGTGTCCACTATAGATGAAGAGAACTTATTTAGAACAGGATCAGGACCAACAGAATTGGGATCATGGTAGAAGAAATCTACAAGGCACCTGAACTGAGGATTGGAAATAGCCACAAACCAATACACTTTTCCCTCAATGATCTGTATAATTTATGCAAATTGAGATTTTTGTTACTTAAAACTACTTGGAAATTTTGTATGGAAACCTGTTCTAAGCTTCCAACTTCTTCCTTTACTAAATCTGTATATTTGTTCCTTAAGGAAAGGTTGTTAATACATTTCATCAGCCCTATACTTAATTGTATGTAAGATTTCCTCTTCCCAATAAAAATTTTATTTTCATATTTTATATTCTTTATTACTCTGTGCAATGTCATTTCAATGTGGTTAAAGAGCACAAAACTTGAATATCTTGGTGGAGATAGCAAACATGTAACCTCATGTTGGAACTAAAGCAACAGATGGTTGTCTTCACAATTGATGTTTATACACATGAAGGAAAAATGTGTGTGACAGTTTGACCCATTTTATCACATCTCATTTTAATAACACCGTAGTAACTAAACTGGGTTTTGATGACAGACCTTATTCTTATAGACAAATTGAATGTTATAGGGCATAGTTTAGTGTTTCCTAACTACCTGTCCTCAGGCTAGCCCTGCACCACTAATTCCTTCCTTTCTTCTCCTTAATGATTGTTGAGGATGGGCAACAGTGCTGGGATCAGAAGGCAGGAGTTTAGATTCTATAAAGATCCACAATATAATTTGAACTGGAAAATATGGGTAGCTTTTATGTAGAAAAGTAACCCAATTGCAAATAAGCACGCCTAGCTACAAATGCCCATATCTGCTCATTTCTGGCTCTTTAAATTACAGTTGGCTCTGACTAGAGATCTACAGACTAAACAAAGCCCTGCCCTATTGGCACTAATTCATCTGCCTCTCCAAGTCATCAGAGTGAAATTCTCTAAGCTTAGAGCCGCAAGCACTTTCTAATAGGTCATTGCCTTGTTTGTCCTTATTACAAATCAGAGGTAATAAGAATAGCCTTCTTTATTTTATTTATTTATTTATTTATTTATTTTAAAGATTTGATTTATTTATTTGACAGAGGGAGACACAGCAAGAGAGGGAACACAAGCAGGGGGGAGTGGGAGAGGGAGAAGCACGCTTCCCACGGAGCAGGGAATCCAATGAGGGGCTTGATCCCAGGACCCCGGGACCATGACCTGAGCCGAAGGCAGATGCTTAACAAGTGAGCCACCCAGGAGCCCCAAGAATAGCCTTCTTTAAAGTGTGTTGAGATGTCAATAGGTTTAAAATGTTAAACTTTTCTGTGCTTTGGACAAAGCTGCTCTGGCTAGTTGCAAACTAAGAAAACTGCTCTCAGTTAAAATAAAACAGAAATAAATATAATCCCAATTTAGAGCAGTGTTTCTCTAAATATGTTAGTTGGAACCCAAGCCTTTTAGAGATTCTGACAATATTTAAGTTTGGGAAACACATGCTATTCCCCACCCTGGGGAGTGTGAATGCCCATTATCATTGTAAAGATTCTCAAAAGTCTTGCAGTGAAGAATCATGTTTAACAGTTTATCTCAATGCTACCCAAACTTACTGGCTTGAGACTCCCTTTTTTGTTTTAACAATCTCTGCTAACATCTCAGAGAATCCACTTTGGAAAATGTTAATACATTTATAGCTGGTGGCTTTGGTTTTCAGTTGTTGACTTCACATACGGTTTCCTGCATTGATCACCTTAAATCCTTTATTGAAAGAAGGCAGTGGCTAAATAAGCTGGGTTTTGTTTTGTTTTGTTTTTGCACTATTTGATGATCTTAAAAGGGTGAAGAACTGAAACTTATAGTTGTAAGTTGCCTTTTTCTACTAAACTGGCTCTTTAATGGAAGTTGATATTGCGTCTAAGAATTCAAGTGGGCAAATGTGCTAAATTCCCACACAAGTATATTTTCCACAGTGTAAACCAGCTGTCGGTAGGATTATTCCTGAGCCAAAAGTATAAGCTACATTTGAAAGTTGTAGTTAGGTTAGAAGTTGAAATTCTGGGGAATCTATGAACTACTTGTAATATTTTAAAGTAGTATAATTTTGATGTGGGCAGGGTAATTCTGAAAACCTTCTGGCCTACATTTTGGAACAGACTGCTGAAGCACATCATATTTTTAGCTTTCTGAATCATTTAAACTTTTTGAATTTTAGAGAAATTCCAAAGGCTTCATAATAAAATCAGCTTTCTAAAAACAAGTGTATAAGGAGTTACATTCTAATTCTTCTTGATAAAAAATTCCACATCCTCTAGACAGATATGTACCCTTTGTCTCTACATTCTGCATTCTAACTACCTGATGCAACCTTACCTGTCTCCTTTCTGATGATCTTAACATAAACAAATTTTTTCACTAAGTGATGAATGCTTGTAGAGAAGTTGGAGGTTCTGCTTGCTAAACCCTTGTAACTCTGGCTCCTTTTCTGAAACCAGGGAAATGTTTTATTTCTAAAAATAATGAACAGCATCTTACATGTATTCGTTTTCAAGGGAATATTTTCAAAAAGCTAAGCATTTGCCTGTGTTCCCCGAGACACTGTCAGTGGAGGCTGACAAACCTCTCCTGGAGAATCTTTTCAGCTATTGCTAAGTATGTAGGTCATAGACAATGGAAAGGTGTTAAGTGACCAACAATCCCAGTTTGCCCAGTACTGTGGGGTAGGGAGTCCCAGAACATGGGACTTTCAATGCTACAACCAGGAAATTCCTTGGCAAACTGAGATAAGCTAGTCACCCAATTGACTAAAATGAATATAGAATCATCCAGAGGGCTGGCTTATGCAGACCGTACTATCCAAATGTAGAGTTTGAAATCATATCGCTTCTCTCACAAAAGCAGAGTACAGTCGAACTTGTGTCAGGTTTAATAGAAAGGTGTGGGGTGGGGGTAAGTTACAGGATGTGTAGGGTCTGTGAGAGAACTGGAGATATGTAACTATTAATACCTGTGGTGCTTTAATCAGACAGCGCTACGTTTACTTGGAAGACTAAAAGAAAAATAATCAAGGCTGTACCTTTTAGCAGTATTTCATTTTATATTCCAGATAGGGAAAGAATTTTTGTTAATATAGAGTCTTTGTTTTAAATTTTCTCACTGTTTTCCCCAACAAAGGTAGAGGAATATTGGCCATAGTCTTTTTTTTTTTTTAAGATTTTATTTATTTGTCAGAGAGAGAGAGAGCACAAGCAGGGGGAGCAGCAGGCTCTGCTCAGCAGGGAGCCTGATGTGGGTGGGGCTCATCCCAGGACCCTGGGATCATGACCTGAGCTGAAGGCAGATGCTTAACTGACTGAGTCACCCAGGCATACCTATTGGGCATAGTCTTTAGCCCAACACAAAGCTGAGCTACTTTGGCACAGACAATGTGTCAACTCTGTACTTTTTTAGGTATCTCTGAAACACTAGCCAGGACAGAGTTTTTCAAACGTGGACAGTGCACCACTTCCCACAAAATGATCTGGGATGCTTGTTAAGAATGCAGTCATTCCCCAGACCTATAGAATCACAGTCTCTCTGGCTAGAATCCAGAAATCTGCACTTTTAATAAGCTCCTCAGGTAATTCTTAAGCACACCTACCTTTGACAGCAAGTAAAGGTTGTGAGACTTATTTCAAACTGTATCTGCTATAAAGGTAATGTAACCACACTGGTTTTCAGAAAAGAAAAACCTTTCATCCACCCAATAATTTCTTTTGTTTTATGATGTGTTTTCTAATATTTGTCCATATACACATTCTTTCACATAATTATAATCGCAACACATGCACACACTATTGTGTACTTCCTCAGTGTTTTATCATGAGCTATTTTTCATGCTCTTTGATTTTATAATTGATTACCTTCCATGTTTGCACAATATTGCTTCAGGCAGATGTGCCATAATTAACCACATGAAAGAGTTAGGGTTGTAGTTTTTCCAAATTGTTTTCAGTAATCTGTCCTGGTAATTTCAGTGATGTGATTTCAAAGTGAGCTCTCTTACAGACCAGAAGGAGTTGGGGGGTACCTTTGAGCAGCCATTATTCCAGTGACATGAGGGGTTTTGATATCATTTTAGAGGTCATTTTAGAACAGAACACTGAACGGCCAGGGTAGGTAGGCTTATTCTAGGTGGACTTCGGGTCCCAGGATGAAAGATGATAAACAGAGCATGTGGAAAGAAAAGTGTGGCATGGTGTCCCATCCTGCTGAAGGAGACACACTAGTCCACTCTTCTTGAGTCTACTCTGTGACTTACCCTCCCTAATGGCTAATCATTCTTCATATCTCAGCTTAGAGATCTTCCAGTTGTCTCCCAATTCTTTCCTTTTCTTTTTTGGTAATTGAACTCTCTATTTTTATCTATGCTTCATTTCTTGAATGTACCTAAGTACTGGACTATAAGATGTCAAAGGAATTTTCATGAGCAACTTCCAGAATGTACCCTTAAATGGAGAGGTTATGCCCTTCTTTGCTCCTTTGTCCTTCTTGCTGGGGGGAAAACAGAAGTGAGGGCTGGAATCTGAGCAATCATCTTGGACCGTATAGGCCTTATGCTGAGAATGATGAAAAAACAAGAGAGGAATCTAAAACACCATACCAGCACAGGATTACTTTCCTCAAGACCTTTACATGACAGAAAAACAAATTTCTATCTAGTTTAATCCACAATAATTTTGTGTTTTCTGTCATGTGCAGCTGAACCAAATTCTAACTTATCCAGGATTCTTCCCTTCCATAAAGTTTTGTCTAACCCTCACAGACTAAGTTGTTCCTGCTTTATAGTCCCACAACACCTTTGTTCATATACCCTTCTAGATTCTAAACTCCTTGAGGGCCCATGGGGGCAAATATCCTAGAAACTAGAAACATAAACATATGGTAGCCAGCAGAGCAATAGACACAGCTCTGTATTCTCAGCCTCAGTGACTAATGGAATTCATAGACTGGCTGGCAAGAGTGCTTCTCATCTGATTGCCTATAAGAAAAAACTAAAAAAAAAAAAAAGAAAGAAAAGGAGTTTAAAAAACACCCTAGATTTGAGGATGGGAACTGGGAACTGTATCTTTTTTAAAGATACATTTGAGGATGGGAACTGGGAACTGTATCTTTTAAAGCCTCCCCCAGGTGATTCTGAAGCCCACCAGGCAATGGTGGACAAAATGGCACTTGGATATCCTGTAGGAGAGCATCGGAATTTTCCTCCCATTATCAGTCCATTTTCCTTTCCTCTTCATGTCACTTAGGAGCCAATAGCTTAATGCCTTTCCAAGCTCAAGCTTACTGTAAATGCTGAACTCTTGAGAATGCTCCCAACACATAGATAAAGGGGTGGAGAGAGATTGAACAGGAGGGTTTTAATACCAATAATAAATATAAGCATGGAAACAATTTCATTTTTTTCAAAGTAGTTATCACCATCTGTAACTATCTTGTTTGTTTCCTTGTTTATTTTTCTCCTCACCAATCCCTGCTGGGAGAAGCTCCAGGAGAGTAGAAACATTGTCTTTCCTTCTTGATTCATGATCCCTGATGCCCAGCACTGTGCCTTGCAATGTATTACATGCTCAGTAAGTATTTGTTGAATTAATTAAAAATAAGCTACACTTTGTTGAGCACCTGCTGTGTGCCACTCTATCTGCTATTTTATGTGATTATCTCAATCATCATGAGAAGCTTGTAAACAGGTGTTATCATCTTTATTTAACCAGTGAAAAATCTGGAGACTTAAATGAAGTGACTTATTGAAGGCAACCCAGCAAGTGAGCAAAAGAGTTGACAGGTGAACTCAAGTCTCTCTACAACCAAACTCAACACTCTTCCTGCTTCACCATATTGCCCTTGCTGACAAACAATTCTGGAATAAAATCTACCTCAACTGGAACTCACAGATTGATGGAATTTTCTTCTACCACATATGGAAGCCTGAGCTAGCTTAGGGTAAAAGAAAACATGAAAGGAAGCTGTAAGATTAAAGGGGCCATCAACTCATCCCTAATTTTGTCACCACCTTCCAGAGCACAATGAGGGACTTCCACAGTTTCCCTCTTGGGAATATCACTTCCCATCTGTTCTTTTGGGGATCCTTTGAAGGCAACTGTCTCTCTCTGGTGCAGGCAATCACAGTAGTGCATTGGATGCAGTGTTGGGTCCAGGGTTGGTTGCACTATTCAACAGGCCAGTCAGAGCCTTCACAAGGATTTTTCTAAGTGGACATGGTGGGACAACTTTGCTTCCCTCATCGAAAATGATTAAGAAATGACTTTGGAGCTGCCCATGGCCATGTTTCCTCTCTGTAGGGTAAGGCTTATCTCTGGTAGGAGCAAATGACACCAACACAGAAGAAGAGGCAGGAAAACAGAGAGAGAATCCAGACATTGAATCTTTGTTTCCTTTCACCACAGACCTTAGCTTCATAACTACCTACATTGGTCCTTGAGCCAGTTAGTTAGTTCTAGCAGTTTTTACCCCATGGTGGTAGGTTTTTATTTCTTGCATATTAGTCGGGACAAACACAGGGACATATAGAAAGGCCCCTTCATGTGGTGCAAGGAGCCAGTCGACATCTTGAAACTCAGTGAATACTCTTCACAATGTACATTTTTTTTTTTTTTTTTACCTCTAGTGATGCTGTATGGAATAGTGTTTAAGAATTTCTGACAGTTTTGGGAACAGACATAACTAGAAAAGAGTCCTGCTCTGTCACCCTGGAACTGTGTGACATTAGCAAGTAACTTTACCTCTCTGAACCTGTTATCTGAACAAAAAGAATAATATACATACCTCATAGGATTTTTTGGAGGATTAATGATGGTACACAACGTTGGGGGCATATTATGAGCAGTAGTCATGTCCCTCTTCCCTTTTAGCAACAGCACACAGCATCCCCCTCCCCACTCTATTTTATAATGTCTCTGGGACACCTCCAAGTTGCTAGAACAAGGCTAATCCTGAGAACATGATGGGGAGGGAAGTAAATTTGTCTTACTCAGGTGTCCACCTGCCCAAGTGTTGGCTTCTGTCCCTCCTTAAGATGTGATGGTATAATTATCGGGAGGGTACTAGCCACTACCACCTCCTGGCATTTGTATAAAGCCAATCAGAACGTTTTGCTTTCTCCTTTGAGTTTCATGAAAAACACAAGGTGAAGAAACTGAGACCCAGAGAACGGCCATTGACTTGTCTCACATCAAGCAGTTCCTCCTTGTTGGAAGAGCAGAACTCAGGTCTGCCAGGGAGAAGTTCAACTTTGTACAGACAAAGAATCATAAACTGCTAGTTATGAAGTATTGAGACATTTTCTTAAAATGCCTTAATATGAAGCTGAAGTTTACTTGTTCTAAATTTCTTTTTACAACAAACTGT
This sequence comes from Callorhinus ursinus, assembly GCF_003265705.2. NCBI lineage: Eukaryota > Metazoa > Chordata > Mammalia > Carnivora > Otariidae > Callorhinus > Callorhinus ursinus. Next base: position 44,831,160 of record NW_027397065.1, read on the forward strand.
ACTCTTTGCATGAATTAGGAAAACACAGAAAACCCCCAAATTCATTCATAAGTACTATCCTTCTGTAACTTCTGTGCAAATATATTTATGCATATATTTTTTTCTAATTGTAAATAGATTTATTGTTGTTTTCTGCTTATAAGAGTAACAGTGATTATTGGAAAAAAAACTCACAGTAGTAAACACCATAAAAAAGTATGAATTACTCTAATCCGGTCATTCATAATTAATCATAGTTCATTTATCATTTTGGTTCATGTATTTCTGCAGATTCTTTCATATGTATACCCACACAGTTACAAAAACAAGATCATCATGGAACTTAAGATACAACCCCCTTGTAGATTCTTTTTTTTTTATGTAATATGTCATAAACAATTTTCTGTGACACTAGATTTTCCTCTACACCATGCTTTCTAAAAATTTTTATTATGATAATTTTAAACTATACAAAAATAGCATTAACATTATAATAAACTTACTGTACCTATTACCTACATTTAACAATTACCAATTGTATACCCCCTACTGCCTTTACTCAATGGATTTTTTAAAAGCAAATTGCAAATATTATATTGTTTTATCCATAAATATTTCAGTATATCTCTATAAAAGACTCTTTAAAAAAAAAAAGGATTTATTTATTTGAGAAAGAGAACACAAGTGGGAGGGGCAGAGGGAGAGAGAATCCAAAGCAGACTCCATACTGACCTCAGAGCAGGATATAGGGCTCGATCTCAGAACCCTGAGATCACGACCTGAGCCAAAACCAAGAGTCAGATGCTCAACCAACTGTGCCACCCAGGAGCCCCAAGATTAGGACTCTTAACTAATTGCAATCATTCATTAGTAGCATCAAATATCCAGTGTTCAACTTTCCCAATTGTCTCGTAAATGACTTTTTTTTTATAATTACATGTTTTAAACAGGATTTAAGCAAGGTCTACTTACTGCATTTGTTTCAGATATATACTAAGTCTCCCTTTCTTTATGTATTCCTAGTGTCGTTTTGTTTTGTTTTAATTTTTTATTGTTATGTTAATCACCATATATTACATCATTAGTTTTTGATGTAGTGTTCCATGATTCATTGTTTGGCCATAACACCCAGTGCTCCACGCAGAACATGCCCTCTTTAATACCCATCACCAGGCTAACCCATCCCCCTACCCTCCTCCCCTCTAGAACCCTCAGTTTGTTTTTCAGAGTCCATCGTCTCTCATGGTTC
>NW_027397065.1:44837387-44860521 GCF_003265705.2 Callorhinus ursinus
CAGTTTGGCTATTGTGGACATTGCTGCTATAAACATCGGGGTGCACGTACCCCTTCGGATCCCTACATTTGTATCTTTGTGGTAAATACCCAGTAGTGCAATTGCTGGGTCATACGGTAGCTCTATTTTCAACTTTTGAGGAACCTCCATACTGTTTTCCAGAGGGGTTGCACCAGCTTGCATTCCCACCAACAGTGTAGGAGGGTTTCCCTTTCTCCACATCCCCGCCAACATCTGTCGTTTGCTGACTCGTTAATTTTAGCCATTCTGACGGGTGTGAGGTGGTATCTCATTGAGGTTTTGATTTGGATTTCCCTGATGCCGAGCGATGTTGAACACTTTTTCATGTGTCTGTTGGCCATTTGGATGTCTTCTTTGGAAAAATGTCTGTTCATGTCTTCTGCCCATTTCTTGATTGGATTATTTGTTCTTTGGGTGTTGAGTTTGATAAGTTCTTTATAGATTTTGGATACTAGCCCTTTATCTGATATGTCATTTGCAAATATTTTCTCCCATTCTGTCGGTTGTCTTTTGGTTTTGTGGACTGTTTGCTTTGCTGTGCAAAAGCTTTTTATCTTGATGAAATCCCAATAGTTCATTTTTGCCCCGGCTTCCCTTGCGTTTGGCGATGTTTCTAGGAAGAAGTTGCTGCGGCTGAGGTCCAAGAGGTTGCTGCCTGTGTTCTCCTTTAGGATTTTGATGGACTCCTGTCTCACGTTTAGGTCTTTCAACCATTTGGAGTCTATTTTTGTGTGTGGTGTAAGGAAATGGTCCAGTTTCATTCTTCTGCATGTGGCTGTCCAATTCTCCCAACACCATTTGTTGAAGAGACTGTCTTTTTGCCATTGGACATTCTTCCCTGCTTTGTCAAAGATGAGTTGACCATAGAGTTGAGGGTCCATTTCTGGGCTCTCGATTCTGTTCCATTGATCTATGTGTCTGTTTTCGTGCCAGTACCATACTGTCTTGATGATGACAGCTTTGTAATAGAGCTGGAAGTCCGGAATTCTGATGCCGCCATCTTTGCTTTTCTTTTTCAATATTCCTCTGGCTATTCGGGGTCTCTTCTGGTTCCATACAAATTTTAGGATTCTTTGTTCCATTTCTTTGAAAAAAGTGGATGGTATTTTGATGGGGATTGCATTGAATGTGTAGATTGCTCTAGGGAGCATGGACATCTTCACAATGTTGGTTCTCCCAATCCATGAGCATGGAACATTTTTCCATTTCTTTGTGTCTTCCTCAATTTCTTTCATGAGTATTTTATAGTTTTCTGAGTACAGATCCTTTGCCTCTTTGGTTAAATTTATTCCTAGGTATCTTATGGTTTTGGGTGCAATTGTGAATGGGATCGACTCCTTGATTTGTCTCTCTTCTGTCTTGTTGTTGGTGTATAGGAATGCCACTGATTTCTGTGCATTGATTTTATAGCCTGCTACTTTACTGAATTCCTGTATGAGTTCTAGCAGTTTTGGGGTGGAGTCTTTTGGGTTTTCCACATACAGTATCATATCATCTGCAAAGAGTGAGAGTTTGACTTCTTGCCAATTTGGATGCCTTTGATTTCTTTTTGTTGTCTGATTGCTGTGGCTAGGATTTCTAATACTATGTTGAATAGCAGTGGTGAGAGTGGACCTGGAACCAGGTCCCTGGAACCAGGAACCCTGTCGCATTCCTGACCTTAGGGGAAAAGCTCTCAGCTTTTCCCCATTGAGAATGATATTCGCTGTAGGTTTTTCATAGATGGCTTTTATGATATTGAGGTATGTACCCTCTATCCCTATACTCTGAAGAGTTTTGATCAAGAAAGGATGCTGTACTTTGTCAAATGCTTTTTCTGCATCTATTGAGAGGATCATATGATTCTTGTTCTTTCTTTTGTTAATGTATTGTATCACGTTGATTGATTTGCGGATGTTGAACCATCCTTGCAGCCCAGGGATAAATCCCACTTGGTCATGGTGAATAATCCTTTTAATGTACTGTTTGATCCTATTGGCTAGTATTTTGGTGAGAATTTTTGCATCCATGTTCATCAAGGATATTGGTCTGTAATTCTCCTTTTTGATGGGGTCTTTGTCTGGTTTTGGGATCAAGGGATTCCTGGCCTCATAAAATAAGTTTGGAAGTTTTCCTTCCATTTCTATATTTTGGAACAGTTTCAGGAGAATAGGTATTAATTCTTCTTTAAATGTTTGATAGAATTCCCCTGGGAAGCCATCTGGCCCTGGGCTTTTGTTTCTTGGGAGATTTTTGATGACTGCTTCAATTTCCTTAGTGGCTATAGGTCTGTTCAGGTTTTCTCTTTCTTCCTGGTTCAATTTTGGTAGTTGATACATCTCTAGGAATGCACCCATTTCTTCCAGGTTATCTAATTTGCTGGCGTAGAGTTGCTCATAATATGTTCTTATAATTGTTTGTATTTCTTTGGTGTTGGTTGTGATGTCTCCTCTTTCGTTCATGACTGGCCAGGGTTTTATCAATCTTGTTAATTCTTTCAAAGAACCAGCTCCTAGTTTCGTTGATCTGTTCTACTGTTCTTTTGGTTTCTAGTTCATTGATTTCTGCTCTGATCTTTATTATTTCTCTTCTCCTGCTGGGTTTAGGCTTTATTGGCTGTTCTTTCTCCAGCTCCTTTAGGTGTAGGGTTAGGTTGTATATTTGAGACCTTTCTTGTTTCTTGGGAAAGGCTTGTGTTGCTATAGACTTTCCTCTCAGGACTGCCTTTGCTATATCCCAAAGATTTTGAACAGTTGTGTTTTCATTTTCATTGGTTTCCATGAATTTTTTTAATTCTTCTTTAATTTCCTGGTTGACCCATTCATTCTTTAGTAGGATGCTCTTTAGCCTCCATGTATTTGAGTTCTTTCCGACTTTCCTCTTGTGATTGAGTTCTAGTTTCAAAGCATTGTGGTCTGAAAATATGTAGGGAATAATCCCAATCTTTTGGTACCGGTTGAGACCTGATTTGTGACCTAGGATGTGATCAATTCTGGAGAATGTTCCATGGGCACTAGAGAAGAATGTGTATTCTGTTGCTTTGGGATGCAATGTTCTGAATATGTCTGTGAAGACCATTTGGTCCAGTGTGTCATTTAAAGTCTTTATTTCCTTGTTGATCTTTTGCTTAGATGATCTGTCCATTTTAGTGAGGGGGGTGTTAAAGTCCCCCACTATTACTGTATTGTTGTCAATGTGTTTCTTCGCTTTTGTTATTAATTGCCTTATATAATTGGCTGCTCCCACGTTAGGGGCATAGATATTTACAATTGTTAGATCTTCTTGCTGGATAGACCCTTTAAGTAGGATATAGTGTCCTTCCTCATCTCTTATTACAGTCTTTGGTTTATAATCTAATTTGTCTGATATAAGGATTGCCACCCCAGCTTTCTTTTGGTGTCCATTCGCATGGTAAATGGTTTTCCACCCCCTCACTTTCAATCTGGGGGTGTCTTTGGGTCTAAAATGAGTCTCTTGCAGACAGCATATTGATGGGTCTTGTTTTTTAATCCAATCTGATAGCCTGTGTCTTTTGATTGGGGCATTGAGCCCATTTACATTCAGGGTAACTATTGAAAGGTATGAATGTAGTGCCATTGTATTGCCTGTAAGGTGACTGTTACTGTATATTTTCTGTGTTCCTTTCTGATCTATGCTGCTTTTAGGCTCTCTCTTTGCTTAGAGGACCCCTTTCAGTATTTCTTGGAGGGCTGGTTTCGTGTTTGCAAATTCCTTTAGTTTTTGTTTGTCCTGGAAGATTTTTATCTCTCCTTCTATTTTCAGTGACAGCCTAGCTGGATATAGTATTCTTGGCTGCATATTTTTCTCGTTTAGTGCTCTGAAGATATCTTGCCAGTCCTTTCTGGCCTGCCAGGTCTCTGTGGATAGGTCTGTTGCCAATCTAATAATTCTACCATTGTAGGTTACATATCTCTTCTCCTGAGCTGCTTTCAGGATTTTCTCTTTGTCTCTGAGACTCATAAGTTTTACTATTAGATGTCGGGGTGTTGACCTATTATTATTGATTTTGAGAGGGGTTCTCTGTGCCTCCTGGATTTTGATGCCTCTTTCCTTCCCCATGTTAGGGAAGTTCTCTGCTATTATTTGCTCCAATATACCTTCTGCCCCTCTCTCTTTCTTCTTCTTCTGGGATCCCAATTATTCTAATGTTGTTTCATCTTATCGTATCACTTATCTCTCGAATTCTGCCCTCGTGATCCTGTAGTTGTTTATCTCTCTTTTTCTCAGCCTCTTTATTTTCCATCATTTGGTCTTTTATGTCACTGATTCTCTCTTCTGCCTCATTTATCCTAGCAGTTAGTGTCCCCAATTCTGATTGCACCTCATCAATAGCCTTTTTGATTTCGATTTGGTTAGATTTTAGTTCTTTTATTTCTCCAGAAAGGGTTTCTCTAATAACTTCCACACTTTTTTCAAGCCCAGCTAGTATATTTAAAGTCATGATTCTGAACTCTAGGTCTGACATCATACTAATGTCCGTATTGAGTAGGTCCCTGGCTGACGGTACTACCTCTTGTTCTTTTTGCTGAGGTGATTTTTTTCATCTTGACATTTTGTCCAGAGGAGAATAGATGAATGAGAGAACAAAATGCTAACAGGTTAACAACATCCCCAGCAAATATACTGTATACAAATCAGAAAAGACCTGAAACCAGGGGAAAGGAAAGGGAAGGAAAGAAAAAAGAAAGAGAAAAAAACAAAAACAGAACAATACAGAAAAAGCAGAATATGATCCAATATGATCAGGCTAGTGCATAGATCAGTGCCACACACTAGATTTTGGGCGTTTTTTGGTCTGTTAGAAAAAAGTGCGTCCTAAAATTTTAAAGGAACAAAGACATATATGTACAAAATAAGGGTTGATACAATGAAGGGATGGAAGATGACTGTAAAGATGAAAATTATAAAAGATTTTATAAAAGGAATTGATAAGTTGTTTGAAAAAAGAAAGAAGATTTTAAAAAAAAAGGAAAAAGGGAGAGAATGTGATCAGGCAGGAGACTAGAACAAAGCCATACACTAGTGATTTAGGGTATATTTTGATCTGTTAGAAGAAACTGTACCTCAAAATTTTAAAGAGACAACTTATATATATATTCCAAAAATAAGGGTAACTACTATGAAGGGATAAAATATGACTCTAAAAATGAAAAATAAAAAATGTTGTTTTTTTTTTTAAAAAAGAGATTGATAAGATGTTGGTTGAAAAAGGGAAAAAGAAAAATTAAAAAAAAACAGTTAAAAAAATTAACTTTGATGAACTAATGAATCATGGTAAAAAAAAGCCATGAATTCTATGTGCAGTATTCCCCTAGCGCTGGAGTTCTCCCGTTCTCCTTGATCGGTAAACTTGGCCTTGGCTTGCTGGCTGTTCGTGCTGATCTTCTGGGGGAGGGGCCTGTTGCCGTGGTTCCCAAATGTCTTTGCCGGAGGCGGAATTGCCCCGCCCTTGTCGGTCCGGGCTAAGCAAGCTGCTCGGGTTTGCTCTCAGGAGCTTTTGTTCCCTGCAAGCTCTCGGTACAGCTTTGGAGGACCAGGGCGAAAATGGTGGCCTCCCAATCTCCACCCGGAGGAGCTGAGAACTCGGGGCCCCGCTCCTCAGTGCGCCCCCAGAGAAAAGCAGTCACTCCCATCTCCCCGGTCTCAGGCCGCACTGCGTGCTCACCCGGCCTATGACCGAGTGTTTGTATCTCTGGCACCCGACCCCGTGTGGAGTCTCCAAACCCAGCAGATCCCTGCGGTGTTCTCCCGCGCCGCTCCTCCCAGGGGAGGAAGGGGAGTCTCCCCGGCTCTGCCGCTTGTTGGGTCCCTGCTGGAGGAGCGGTGGCCCGACTGCGCCGCGGATCACAGTTTATGGCAACCCTGAGCTGAGAGCCCGCGCCTCGGCTCCGTCTCTGCAGCCGGCTTCCCCACTCCGATACCTGGGAGCTCTGCCGCACTCAGGCACCCCCGGTCTTTCTGTGACCCCTAGGGTCCTGAGACTACACTGTCCCGGGAGGATTCCACCCCCCGCTTAGCCACTGGAGCGACGTCCCTCAGCGGAGCCGACTTCTAAAAGGTCCGATTTTGTGCTCCGCGGCTCTAGCACTTGCCAGAAGCGGCAGATGGGGGCCCCCTCCCCCGCCGTCTATCCTCCCGAATATTGCCTTGGATTCACTTCTCTGCACGTCCTACCTTCCAGTAAGTGGTCACTTCTCTCTTCAGAGAGTTGTTGCTACTCTCCTCTTCGATCTCCTGTTGAGTTCATAGGTGTTCAGAATGGTTTGATCCCTCTTCAGCTGAATTCCTGAGACCAGACGAAATCTAGGTCTCCTACTCCTCCGCCATCTTGCTCCGCCCCTTGTTTTGTTTTTTTTTTAAAGAAGAAGCTAGGTTTGTTTTGTAGAGTGCTTACATTCTGAATTTTGCAGATTGTATCCTCTTGATGTCATTTAACATGTTCCTTTGTCCCCTAAATTTTCTATCAGTTAGTAGGTAGATCTAGAGTTTTGATCAGAATATTTCCTAGGTGGTGGATTGTACTTAACACCAGGAGGTACCAATCTAGAATACAACTTTTAATGGTATACTCATATAGAGAGACTATATTTTCTTTAACCAATCACTTACTATTGGAATTTAGATTGTTTCTTACATGTATTGTAATTACCAGCACTGAGACAACAGCCTTTTAGCCAAAACAAGTTCCTTTCTTTAAACTCAATTCTTATAAGTAAATGCAGAGCCAGAGCTCAAAATATATGACCTTTGAGAAAGTTCCAAGGAGATAAACTTTCTAAGAGGCTCTCTTGATAACTCTGAACTAGGCCACATCATAAAGGCTGCCTGGGTTTAAGGGTAAGTGAAAGTATATCTCACTCTAGTGAGGTTGCTCTTTGCTTTACTGTGGCCTAAGCCAGTGACCAGTGCAAAGGCCTCCTATAGAATCTGGGGTCCATGATGGCAGATGCAGCCACCCTCCATCCTCACCCCAGGCACCCATTCCTCATGGGGGAGCTGCCCAAACATCAGTCTCAGCACCTACATGGAGTAAAGGGCTGCCAGGCCAGAGGAGACTGTCTAGGATCATTTCCTTGGATCCTTTGTTAGGATTATAATGCCTGGATTCTGAGTTCATAACTTCTTGTGAGACTTGTACTTAGCTTAGCTCCTCCCGTGTGCTATCCTTGTCATACTCAAGGAGTCAGTGTACCAGGCTGGCCCGAGTTCCCTTCACAACTTTGGTTGGGAGCCAGGATGTTTGAATCATTCTGAAATCTTTAGTAGCTCCTTCTCCACTCTAATTTGAAGGAGAAGGGAGGGGTGACACTCCAGCCTGAGAGTGTTGAAATTTCTCATAGAATGGTGCAGGCCCATGACAAGTAGGAGTACAGCAGGTCAACTTCGGACTCCCCTTGCCCTGAGAAGACAATCTAGAGCACTGATAAATCCAGAAGCACTGTGTGCTTGCAATATGTCTTACTACAAAGGCAACAAGACCCAGCAGATGACTTTATGGAGCTGAGTAGAAGCAACCTGAGCACAGTCCCTGTGCTCCCGATGCCCCCGTCTTGGGCAGAACCACACTTGCAACAAGCGGGTAAATGTCAGAGAAGACCCAGAAGTAGGTAAAGACACTGAATATAAATGAAGTTGATGATAGAGGCCACTGATTCAGGACACTGAATTCTGCTGCCCTGAGGGGAACACTGAAGTCAGCCTTTGTAACAGTCCAGCCTTGTTTAGCTTATCAAATCTGGCTGGAGCAAAAGCCCCAGGATCCACCCACTTCATCAGAAACAAGTCTGAACAAGCCAGGCACTGTCCATCAGATACCCAGGCATTTTGACAGTTCGGTTCTGACCACCAGCCAAATGTAAATTGAGAATGCCAAGTCATCCATCATGGGTTAGCCACGTGTGAGGTTAATGCCCCATCTTCTAGAAGCACACAAAGGGCCATTTGAGTAGGAAAGTCCCACCAACTCCTGCTGAAACACATAGCCTACATTCAGATCATCTTTCTGAACAGCATCTTGGTTTGGAAGGCACAGCTGTTGCTGAGATCCCTGAATATAGCCTGCTGTTCTCTGTGGAAGCTAGGGTAGATTAGTGTGGTTAACTTGAGATGCAGGAAAGCCCTCCAGCCTGCCCCCTCCTCCAAATAGCCAACCTGCTGGCAGCCAGATGCTGATGTTTGCCAAGTTACCCATGGCTGCTTGCTAGTGGGAAAATCTGGGTGGTAGTTGAACCCATCGTTTGACTTTAGGAACATCAGCACCCCTCTCAGGAGCTTGGTTCCACTGAATCAGGACAGGAGCGGGCTCTGCTTCATACTAGAAAGTCCCCCTGGGAATGAGCACTCAACACTTCTGATCCTGGGAGGGTGATGATTGCCAGAAGTGGCCTTCTCTGACTCAACTCCCAGAGGTGTGGCTTTTAGAGAATTCCATGAAACATGAGACATGGACCAAGGACAAAGCCAGAGTCAGGTTTATGCCTCTAACAGCTGTGGTTTTCACATTGTTTCAGATTGAAGAAGTTGAAACAACAGCTGCAGATTTATTCCTTATTCTTGGGATGAGAGTGATGGATGCAAATACAATGGAGACACAAAGGCCATGACTATTTTCTACCTCAATAAACCCCAAATTATGTCTTGGGTCCCATAAAATAAGATGGAAAGTGAATACATGGTGTTAGGTACCTCCAATCCCTATGACTTCCCAAATTCAGATTAATATTTTTGCTGGAAGATGCCCCAGGCGCATAGAGTTCTAAGAAACCTTGAAGTTACCTAGTCTATGTATAGGAACTGCATGGTCCTCCTGTGTCATTCCTCATGCTTATGTCCATGACAGACATTGTTAGTCACAGAGCTCTAGCCTACTTTCAAACATTCTCTCTCATCCCAGAGGTGGTCCACGCAGTCTCTAGCAATGATACGGAGCTGACACTCAAGATAAAAGTCATTTGCCATCCTCGATCTAGCCCAACTCATGCATTTTGCACATGGAAAACTGAGGGCCAGAAAAGGGAAGAACCTGCCCAAAGTCACACAGTGAAACAGTGTTATTTGTGGAAAGCTAACTAAAGGGCCTAGAATTCTTAGAAATGTCAACAAAATACAGGTCACTGCTTATTTACCTATTGTGCTATATTTGTTCTGTTTTCCTAGATTCATCAAACTGTTTCTCTAAATTTTGAGGGCTTTTTTTTTCTAATATAAAAGCAATATATCTCTATAGAAATACAAATAAACAAAACAAAAAACCCACTCAAAAGCAGTACCCACACATAAAACTATTGTGTTAAGCCATGGTCTATAGATCTTTTCTACATGTATGTATACATTTACCCATATATCTATATTTTTATATAGGAGTAAATCAAGTTTCCTTTTTAGAGTTCCTGGTCACAAGAAATTCTTAACGAAAGCAATGTTTCAGGTCATACTTTTGGACCCATATTGTATGTACTGTTTTGTGACCTGGTTTGAGTAAATGCTCATCAATTGTAATGTCTAAATATTCATGGAACTTCCGTTGTTACACATTTAGACTCTTACCAGTTTTTTGCTACTCTAAATCTTCGCTCACAAGCTTAATTGTTTTCTTAAGGGCAAACACATTTTAAAGGCTCTTGACACACATTGACAAACTGCTCTCCAATGGAGCTGGAAGCAGGAGGCCTGCAGTGTCTCTGAAGTACGTTTTTTTTAAGCAACTTTACCAACACAAGATCTCATTATTTCTGTTGTTCTTTTATTCTCCCATCAGTTTGCTTTGTGTATCAAGAAAGAGTGTAGACTTTCCAAAGGTAAAACCACATTTCTGCAGTTCCCAGAGTAAGAGACATGACTGAACACAGAATAATGAATTAACACTTACTGAAAATTCACCAAGTGCTGGGCGTCCGGCATTAACTTATGGGGTTGACAACAACCCATCTTTAGGGGAAGTTCAGAAGGGTTGAGTAACTTGCCTGATGCTCCATGGGACCAAGCTTGGTTAAGTCTGACCTGCATACCAACCCCTTTGCCGTGCTGCCTCTACAGAGTCACTATAAGTAAATATTTGTATGTGGGCTGATGGATTATTTTCCTCTGGAAGGACAGACCTAGCAGCTCAGAAGGGAGCAGCCATAAAACTAGGCTAAAAACAAAATCTTAGTACCCCTAGTCAGTCCTGACTGGAATAGCCCCAACGGATTTCAACAATGTTTAAGCTGGGTTTGAGGGTATGACCTGAGGTAATATTTTTATTAAGGATTTCTTATGACTGGGAACTCAAAGAAGGAAACTTGAATTATCCCATATAAAAATATAGCCACCCAAGATTATCAGTGGCATTTCCTTTTTATAGTGTTTGGTGCTAATAATATCCCCAAACTCCTCAACCCAACTTTCCAGCTTTTTAAAAGAACAGTACTTACAAGAATGTCTGGATATTTGTGACTGGCAGGATTTATTCCATCCAGTGTTTCCTGTGGTTCCTCTGGAGAAAGCAAAGGGCTTGGGAGTTGGTGGCTACGTGCAGTCTCTGTGCTGCCACATGGACCTGGTGAGTGAGAGCCAGAGAGAGAGCTTCCTAAGGAAGCAAGACAGGGATGTGAGGTAAGAGGAGGAGAGAGGCATGAGGGTTTTAGGGAGAACTCAGAACAAGTCAGATTATCTGTCTTAGGTTCCAGGGAGCCAAGTAGGAAAAATGGGCTCCTTTCTCCCTATTGTTGTTCTCTGGACAGCCCTGTTCCTATCAGGCCAGCACTTGGTGTCTGATAGGACCTGAGAAGGGATTGCAACCTCTGAGAGCATGAAAGGTCTTGGCAAAGCAGAGAGTGATTTTATTTTATTATTTTTTATTTTTTTATTATGTTAATCACCATACATTACATCATTAGTTTTTGATCAGAGAGTGATTTTATAAACCAAATGTTCTCTGAAGGTTTCTGGCCCTTGTCTACTTCAATGTCTTCCACAGCATGTCTACTGGTGGAGGCCCTCTCCCTGCCACCGCACCTGTGGAACAATTCACCATGTTTCAAGGCTCTCTCCTTTTGAAAAATTTATTTTTGGAGATATAATTTATATTTAATAAAATGTACTCATTTTAAGAGCACATACAACTTGATAAATTTTGACGAACGTGGACACCCATACAACCACCACCACAATCAAGATGTAAAACACCCCCATCACCTCAAAAAAATTCTTATCTGCTCCTTCCAGCCAATCCTCTCCCCCACCCCCACTCTAGGCCACCACTGATCTACTTTCTATCACTGCAACTGAGTTTTGCCATTTCCAGAATTTCACATAAATTGGATCATAGAGTATGTACTATCTTGGTCATGACTTCCTTCACTAGGCATAAAATTTTTGAGATTCATCAGTGTTATTGCATATGTCAACAGTTCTTCTGCACTGCTGAGTAATATACTATTGCGTGGTTGTATCACAATCTGTCTAGCCATTTGAGTTTGCTTCTTTTGATTATCATGAATGAAGTTGTTATACACATCCATGTAAAAATCTTTTTGTGGGTATATGCATTCATTTCTCTTGGGCAAATATCTTAGAGTGGAATTGCTGGGTCATAGAATAAGTGTGTGTTTAACTTAACAAAAACCTGCCAAACTGTTTTCCAAAGTGGAATATCTGAAAGTTCCAGTTGCTTCACGTCCTCACCAATGTTTGGCATTGTCAGTACTTTTAAGTTTAGTCATTCTCAGTCATATCAAGTAGCATCTCATGGTGCTTTTAATTTGCATTTCCCTTCTAACTAATCATGTTGAATATCTTTTCATGTGCTTGTTGGCCATTCATATACCACCTTTTTTGAAGGGTCTGTCCAACTCTTCTGTCCATTTTTCTTTAATTGAATTACCTCTCTTTATTGACTTTTCAGAGTTCTTTTTATATTCTGGTTACAAGTCCTTTATCTGACATTTGCTTTGCAAATATTTTCTCTCATACTGTGGCTTGCCACTTCAGTTTCTTAGTAGTGTCTTTCAAAGTGCAGTAGTGTTTTATTTTGCTTTGTTTGGTAAAGTCTAATTTATCAGTTTTTCCTTTTATGGTTTAAACTTTTGTGTCCTGTCCATGAAATCTTTGCCTACCAAGGTTGTGAATATTTTCTCCTATGATTTCTCCTAGAAGTTTGTAGTTTTAGCTTTTGCTCTTAGCTCTATGATTTATTTCAAAGTAATATCTGTATATAATGTGAGGTAAAAGCCAAAATTCCTTTTTTTTTATATAGATATCCGGTTGTTACATAAATGTGAGTTGACTTCTGGTCCTGCTGCTCACTAGCTTCATGACCTTGGACAAAGACTTAACCTCTCTGAGGCTCCCTTTATCTGTAAAATGGGATAATAGTACCTACTTCTAGGGCACTTTATTTTCCTTCAAAGAATATGTATATAAGATTTGTCATTGTGCTTGGCACAGTAGGTCATAACTGTGAACTGTTATTCCTGGTCTGAATACAAACATCAATTATATTTACATTTTCCATTTATAAAGCACCCTATTCCTCCATGTCAGGCTTTAAGACCTCTGAGAGAAAAAAACTGCTGGAGGGTCATCCTTACACTTCATCTGTACTCAGTAGAAGTTGTAGGTGGAACTGTGACTTCCTGAAGGGCAGAGGTTGTGTTTACTCTTCTTCGCATTCTCCCCAGTACCTAGATTGTGCTGGTTACACACACTAGGGACTCAATGGTAGTGTGATTTCATTTAGTGGGACAAGAATTTATCTAAGTTCTTCTTGAAATCAGTCGTGTTTCCAGTCTTTTCTATCATCTCTCTTTCCCTTCACAGAGATCTCAGGGGTTCTGAACCATCTTTGATGATCAACCCATGACTTCCACATCCTACCTTCTGCTTGGCTTGCTTCAGTACTCCTGTTTCCAACACCCTCACCCTAAAAAGTTTAAAACCACATTCATTGGTGGTATCCTAATTGAAGCTCTTTTGGTTGCAGATGCAGAAATTCACTCAAGTTAGTTCAAGTAGAAAGGAGTGTTTATTGAAAGACTACAGGGGGACAATCACACAAGTGAAGGGTAGGGGAGACAGGGGAGTTTATAGGACAGCTTGCTTGACTTGAGTGACCAAGGAGAGCCCCTCTATTTCATTCTATGTAGAAGCATTTGAAATAGTGTTTGAAAAGGTGAACATGGTGTGAGAAGTCTTTTCTAGTAGATGAAACAGCTTTCATAAAGGCAGGAAGATAGAAATGTGCTAGCTAGTTATTCTCAAATACTGCTTGGCACTGTGTTTATTTGGGAATACAACTCATCTTCCCAACTGAATTCTGAATATGAACGTGATATTCTATTTCTTCACATTACTTTAAAACAATAATAATAACAAAGATTACCATCATCATCACCACCATCATCATCATCACCACCTCAAGAACTATTTATTTAACAGTTACATGCTAGGTGCTGTGCTAGATGCTTTCCCGTATTTTTTTCCTAATCCTCAAATGGCTTTGAAATTTTATAGCTGAGGAATCTGAGGATCAGGGAAGGTGTGTTCTTTAACTTGACCAAAATGATTACTTAAAAGACACAGACAGGGGAAAGGCAAATCCAACACAGGTCTGCCGGTTCCCAAACTCCCTTAATCTTGAAGCTTAAGGCCTCTTAAGAACGTGGTTTCAACTCTTGACTGGCTTGTTGAATGAAAAAGCCTCCCTGTGATTGGTATTGGAAATCCTCCCCCCACCCCTTCCCAGTCGTCTATAACTATTAAGCTGTTAGTGCAGTCCTGAACTAAAGATCTTTAATGATGACTTTGTCCATCATGAAGGTTTCTGGCTCTTTGAAAAAGACAGAAAATCATTATTTCTTCTGACAAGCCCTTCTTCAAATGGGATCTTAATCCTCAAACCTGTGGGAATATTGACAGTGGGAGGAAGTCATTGCTCAGCCCCAGTTAGCACTGCTAATCTTTGGCCAAACTGCTTCTTTTAAAGTCATTTCCTTGGCTTGGTTTTCTATGTACAGAACTTGGTTACAGAGAACGCATAGGAAGGCCTTTACAACTGATACTGATCAATAAGCTTCAAGGGGCAGGGAGGAAATGACAGGCTTGAGTGGCCCCTGGCGACCCGCCTGAGCCAAATGCACTTTCAAGCTATCTACAACAGTGGCTTTTTAAACCCAGGTCCCGATTCAGAGAAAAATATTAACTTGTTCATTTGTTGCACTCTCTTTGAGATAGAATCCTTAGACCAGCAAAGGAAACCCTCTCATCTCCATTCTCTGAATCATGGTCCCCATATACCACTGAAATTACTCACAGTCTGTAAGAGAGGAAGCAGGGCTGTGGGGAAGGACCCTGGCCCAGGAAGTAGTATGAATCACTCCAGTGTGGTACATAGGGCAACACCCACAGTTGGCATTAAATTCCAACTCTGCCCTGCCCTCAGCATCCCCTTCCACCACCTGCTCTGGTGATTTGTCTAACCCACAGTCTCATAAACATAACTCCGAGTTGGTTGCTAATTGTTTGCATCCATATAACTCTTTGTAGTTAGCAAGGCATTTTGAATCATTTATCAATCCACCCATCCATTCATTCAGTGAAAACGTACTTGGTAATAAGTAATATTACGGGCCCACCATGGGACAAGCATTATGCCAGACATAGAAGGTATAGTGATAATCAAAGAGTCATACAGTCATGGTCACTGCCATCATGGAGTTGGTAGTCCAGGGCAGTGTTTTTTGTTTGTTTAAACAATTCAGTGAAATTCAGTTGAATTGTGATATAAACGGTATTTCTTACTGAGGGTCATGGTCAAAAACATGGAAACACACTGGTTTAGTGGAGGCTATTGTCAGAGGTTCCTCTAACTATCCTCCTCACAGTCACTGGAGGGTTCATGGAGTCTCATGCAGGAGACAGAAAATATTATTACTATTCTTGCTGGTAATAGTATTCGTCAGGCATTGTACCTTGCAGGGAAAACAAAGGTTATCAAACACATCTATCCTTGGCTTCAATCATTTTGGGGTTCCCCATTACCCTCAGGATGAAGGCTCAACATCTTAGCCTGGAGGATCTGGTTTCTATCTCTCTGTCTCCCTTTACCACTGTTCATACCACTTCCTTCCATCCTCCTCAAATGCCCTCCTGACCCCAGCTGCCTGGAAATACCTCCTCACCTTTGAACACTCAGGTTAGGTGTCACTTCCTCTGTGCCTTTGCTCCTTATTTGGTCTTTCAATGTCACATCTCACTTTTTCTTCTGGTTATGGCACCCTCTTTTCGTTAAGAAGTCCTTTCTACCCCACAACCACCACACTCGATGAGGTGCTGATGATAGGCAGGGCTCATAGGGGGGACTCCTGATCCAGACCTAGAACCCTATGCAATCCGTTCAAGGATGATATATAATCCAGGCAAGGCCAGTCACAGTCTGTGAGCCTTTTGTGTTAAGATAGTTCAAGTTGGGTCTCCAAATGGTCATGAATATACAATGTCTAACTTTATAGCACCCTTATTTGTCTATAGCGTATCTTCTACCATACTATAAATTCCCTCAAGGCAGGAACTGTTCTTTGATTTAAAAAATATGTGTGTGTATGATTTTGTGTGTGTATAAAAGTGATTTTTTTTGTAGGAAAGTGGTGGACAATTTGCTATAGAACATTTTTAAAATTTACACTTAAAAAAGTGTTGTTAAACACTTGTAATTCTCCCTCTCCGAAAGACTTTTTTTAAGATTATGTATTTAGTGGTTAGAGAGAGAGAGAGAGAGAGAAGGGACAGAGGGGGAGGGAGAAGGAGAAAGAATCTGAAGCAGACTCTGCACTGAGTGTGGAGCCCAACTGATCCACGACCCTGAGATCATGACTGAGCCGAAACCAAGAGTCAGATGCTTAACTGACTGAGCCACCCAGGAGCCCCTCCCAAAGACATTTTAACAGTCTTTTCATAATGCAGATACATGCAAAACTCACATTTTGCACAAGTAGAATATAATTGAACATATGAATTTATAACTCCTTTTTTTCAGTTAAGTAATATACTGTGAAAACTCTCCCATGTAATTAGCTGTTTTTCCTCATGATTTTTCTTGGCCATCGATTATTCTTAATCAGGTGGAAAATGTATCATGGGCTATTCATCAAAACTCTATTGGAAATTTAGGTGGTTTTTACTTCTCATTATTATAAAAAATTCAGTGTCTGATTTATGCCAAAGATGACACTGCAAAGAATGGTCTTTTCACTGAATGATGCTGATCGATGAGATATCCATTTGGCAGGTGTATTAGTTATCTCTTGCTGTGTCACAATATTACCCCAAACTTGCACTTTAATGCAATGTAACATGTTATCTCAAAGTTTCTGTAGACAAGAATTTAGGCATGGCTTAACCAGTCCCTCTGCTTCAGGGTCTCACAAAGCTGCAATCAAGGTGTTGGCTAGGGTTGCAGTATTGTTGGAGGTTCAACTGGGGAAGGATCTGCAATCAAATTCATGTGGTTATTGGCAGAATTCAATTCTTTGCAGGCTGCCAAAATGAGAGCCTCAGTTTGTTTGTTTTTTAAGATTTATTTATTTATTTTAGACAGAGAGAGAGTGGGGTGAGGGGAAGGGGAGAGGGAGAGACAATCTCAAGCCGACTCCCCACTGAGTATGGAGCCTGAAGCAGGGCTCCATCCCACAACCCTGAGATCATGACCTGAGCCAAAATCAAGAGTTGGTGCTTAACAAACTGAACCACCCAGGCTGCCTGAGAGCCTCAGTTTTCTGCTGACTGTTGGCTTGAGGCCAACCTCAACCTCCTTGCCACATGCCTTTTTCCATGGAGTAGCTCAGAGAGAGACCCCTCTCTAGTTGGGTGTTATAATTTTAAGTAACATAATCATGTATATGTAATCACATACATCCTGTCACCTTTGCTATATTTTATGAGTTAGAGGCAACTCACAGGTCCCACCCACACTCATGAGGAAGGGATCACACAAGAACATAATCACTAGTGTGGAAATCATAAGGGCTGCCCTAGACTCTGCCTCAGTGAGTTTCCCAAACTTTCTTGATACATGGTGCCTATAATGTCTCAGTAACTTTCTTTCATGGTACCTCTAGCCCAGAAAATATACCTAACATTTTTTTTTAATTAAGCAGTTAGATCCAAACAATTTTTTTTAAAGATTTTATTTATTTATTTGAGAGAGAGAATGAGATAGAGAGAGAGCATGAGAGGGGTTAGGGTCAGAGGGAGAAGCAGACTCCCTGCCGAGCAGGGAGCCCGATGCGGGACTCGATCCCGGGACTCCAGGATCATGACCTGAGCCAAAGGCAGTCGCCCAACCAACTGAGCCACCCAGGCGCCCCAGATCCAAACAATTTAGTAAATATTTATATCCTAACAATTTAGTAATCATTTGAAAAAATAGTACATATAATTTGAAAGAAAATAATATTTTATTTTATTTTTAAGCAATCACAGTATTTGATAACAGATTTATACTCCTGTTGGGCACTGTAGGGCTTATCAGGCCTTGAATCATATTGAACACCATTTCACACCTCCTGATTTCAAGGGGTATTTACTTTTATCACAGCAACTTCAAAAAACCCAGCTTTGCAAAAATATGATGTCACTGAGGAGAATATAGTACGATTTAATATTGAAACTGTGAACTACTCCAAGTTAATAGTTTGTGTGATATCCAACAGATGTCACTGTGCTTCTCTCAAAAATGTAAAATATCTCACAGCATCTTGTGAATTCGCTATGGCTTCCAAGGATGACTTGGTACATAGTTTGGGAACCACAACCATATGGAAAAATTTCCTTGACCTTTACTTCATACCCTAAACAAAATCAATTTCCAATAGATTGCAGATCTAAAGGTAAAATGAAAACTGTAAAGCTTTTAGAGGAAGAACGTTTTTCTGATCCTGGGGTAGTGCACAATCTCTTGAATAGGATTCAAAAAGTACTAAACATAAAAAAATGATAAATTCGACAATATTAAGAATTTCTTTTCATCAAAAGTGAGTAAGAAGGCACCTTATAAAGTGAAAGAAGGTATTTGCATACATGTATATGACTAATGGCTTGTAGCCAGGATGTTTAAAGAAACCAATAAGAAAAAGACTACTCAGGGGGCGCTTGGGTGGCTCAGTTGTTGGGCATCTGCCTTTGGCTCAGGTCATGATCCTGGTGTCCTGGGATCGAGCCCTGCATCGGGCTCCCCGCTCCGCGGGAAGCCTGCTTCTCCCTCTTCCACTCCCCCTGCTTGTGTTCCCTCTCTCACTGTGTCTCTCTCTGTCAAATAAATAAACAAAATCTTTAAGAAAAAAGAAAAAGACTACTCAGTAGAAAAATGGGAAATAGATTTGAACAGACTTTTCAGAAAAGAGGATAGCCAATGACCAAAAATTGTATGAAGAAGTTTTCAACCTCAGTAATCATCAGGAAATGAAAATTGAAACCACACCTCGATACAAACACACCCACCAGATGGTTAAAAATTTTTTAAAGTTTCATCAAGGATATGAAGAAACCAGAACTCTTACAAAGTTGGTGGGGGTGTAAACAGATGCAACCATTTGGTTAAACTATGTAGCACTATCTATCTACTAAAGTGGATCATATATTATGACCCAGCATGGTCAGTCCCAGATATATACCCCAAATAAATGCAGATATATCTTAACCAAAATATGTTGACAACAGCACTGTTTGTAACAATCTTAGTCTGGAAACTACCCAAATGTCCCCAAAGAGCAGAATAGATAAATAACTTGTGGTATATTCCAATAATGGACTACTATACAGAATAAGCAACTTATAACCACATAAACAATATAGTGGAATCTCACAAACATAGTGTTAAGTAAAAGAAGTCAGGACAACCCAACCTTCCTCCTTCTCCCCCACTCCCCACAATGTAAACCACATACTGTGTGATTTCATTTATATAAAGTACAAAAAGAGTAAAATTAATCTATACTGTTAGAAGTTAAGCTAACAGTTCCCCTCGGTGGGAAGGGCATCTGTGATTAGAAAGGGGCAAAAGAGGGCCTCTGGAGTGTGGGGCATGTCTCCTTTCTTGATCTGTGTACCGGTCACATGGCTGTGTTTAGGTTGTGAAAGCAGTATGATACTTATTATACGTTCACTCAATACATGCATGTATGTCGTACATCAATACAAAGTTGAAAAAATGCTGCAACGAACATCCTTATAGCTGCATTTTTGCAGGTATACCTGTTTTTTTTTTTCTCTTTGACTAAATTCCTAGAAGTGGGATTGCTAAATCAAATGGTTTGAACATTTTTACAACTTACAATATATCTTGCCAACTTGTCAGGGACTGCTTTTATTTATCTCTGTCTCCCTGTGCCTAGCATCATGCCACTGACTAGTTGACATTTGAATAGGTCAACAGATGAATAAATGAGGGCCTTCTTTCAATTCCTTGAATGAATCAGGTTTTTTCAAGCCTAAGAGCAAGTCCTGTTTGCTTTGCCCGGAAATCTCGTCCCCCTGTTCTTCATACTGCTGACTCCCAGCTTTAAAAACACTCAACTGAGAGCCTTCCCCAACCACGCTGTCTAAAGTACTCCTCCTCTTAGTCTCTGTGTTAGTTTCTCTTGTTTACAAATCCCAATGCAAAGTTGTTATATTTGATTTATTTGTGTAGTTGTTTGCTTATTACTATCCTCCCACGGGACTCTAAGTACCACAAAGATAGGAATGACATATGTCTTGTCCACTATTTTAACCCCAGCACCTACCTAGCACAGTGCCTAGGAAGGAGAAAGCCTTTATGTTAATGAGACATTTTCAGCCACAAGGGTGGCTCAGATGGACTCAGACTTAAACAAAAAAATTTTTTTTGTCTCATGTAATTGAGACATTCAAGGGGTAGGTTTACTTCAGACATGACTGGATCCACAGGTTCAAACAATATTATTGGGCCCTTGTCTCTTTCTATTTCTTGCCACTATTTGACTTCATTTTTAGACAGGTCCTTTCCTGACAAAGTAGCAAAAGAACTACCCACACAGCCCCAATCTTACATTGCTAACCATCTCAGAAGAAAAGGAAGCAGTTTTCTGATAGGGCTGTCAAGAGTCTTGGAAAGGATGCTTATTGTGCCAGCTCAGGGCCATATACCCATTACTGAGCCCAGCACAGTGGGTATGGGGATGGATTTCTACACCCAGGCCTTGGTTCCTTGATTGTCTCTGAGTGGGTGGATGGGTGGGAGAGGAGGCTCTACCCCATCCAAACCATAAGTGCAGATGTGCACAGGTGCAAGACCACCTGGGGCTGATTACTTGCCTAACTCCCAGTCCAACTTACTGCTTGAGCTGTAGGAACTCAGCTCTCTCACTGGGCATATGCAGCCATTAACCTAAACCAGGCAGCTGAGACCTACAAGTAATTGAACTATTTTCCAGCTATATGGGGCCAGCTAAAATTAAGCGCTTCCCTGAACCTTGATTGCCATTTTTATTCAGGCAGTATATTGGCATTCCCTGAATGCCTTCACCCTTTGCAATTTATTTGGGATTTAGGTGGCAGTCTGCCCTTTGTAACAAATATAGGGATAGAGTTCATATGTAATATTTTCCTCCTTCCCAGTCCTCATCCTAAACTAAGTCTGTTTATACGGTTCTCTTGATCTGTTTAAATCTCATGCCCCCACCCTTCTGTTTTATTCTGTTTTATTCACCTCCTTCACCTGCTTCAATCAGATCAACCTAAAGTTGACTGAGCTAAGTGACAAATAGGAATTTCCTCATTGGTATGCAGAGGTACATCAGATACATAAACTCACTGGCAACCTTAATATTCATTGCTTTGCAGACTCATCACTTTAGACTACCAATTTGGCTCCTTTTTCAGGGTTTGTCCATGACCTTGAGGAAGTCAATTCCCTCTTTCTGGACCTTGGTAACCCTAGCTATAAAATTAAATAATTACCCCGTCTGCTGAATAAGATGGTTTCTAAAGTGTTCCCTCAGATCTCTAACCCCAGAATTACCTTTCTCCCCTCCTTAGCAATCTGGTGATGAGATTTTTAAGTGTGAGGTGGCTGTGGGACCAGCCACATGATTTGTGGATTCCCATACAAAATGTCCAAAAATTATTAAGAATTTCAAGAGAGCAATGGCAAAGCATTAAGCCAAGTATGGGGCCCTTCTGAGAGTGGGGTCCTGTGCAACTGCTTGGGTTGCACTTCTGTGAAGCAAGGCACAGATGCCTGAATTAATTAGATAGGATTAACCAGCTATGCTGATGCCCCTTCCCAAAATTCTGCATTATATCTACACTGTCTTTTGCAGGGATAGCAAAATCAAAGTAAATGAGTGATGTGGGCTCGGGGTGGTGGTGTTCTCCCTGAAAGAAGCAGTTAATTTGGTCTGCCAATTTTCACCATGGGAAAATTTAGGCTTACTATTGTCCAATCTTTTAATGTTTCAAAAGAAACCAGGATCAGGATTAAAAACAAAACAAAACAAAACAAAACAAAAACAACTCTTGAGTTTTTTTTTAATGTTGGTAACTGTTGAGAAAGATTATCTAAAATTTGGCAATGAGGCAAAAGAATAATCGCAATTCCTTTTAATGACATCCAAGAGTAAATGGTTCTCAAAATGTGCTTTCCAATCGACAGCATCAGCATCACCTGAGAACAAAGCATTAGGATATATATGCTTATATATAAGTGATATGAACAAAAGCAATGATACAAGGGACAGAAGGGAGGAATTGAGATTATTTTGTTATTATAAGGCACTCACAATACCCTTGATGTGATATTTGAAAGTGGACTTGTATTAGCTGTAAATGTATATTGCAAACTCTAGAACAACCACTAAAAAAGGTTTTAAAAAAGGAAGTATAATCAATATGCTGAGAGAAAATGGAGTCATATAAGATGTTCAAAAAACCCACAAAAAGGGCGCCTGGGTGGCTCAGTTGGTTAAGCGACTGCTTTCGGCTCAGGTCATGATCCTGGGGTCCCGGGATCAAGTCCTGCATCGGGTTCCCTGCTCGGCAGGGAGTCTGCTTCTCCCTCTGACCCTCCCCCCTCTCATGTGCTCTCTCTCTCTCATTCTCTCTCTCTTTCAAATAAATAAAAAAATAAATAAGTAAATCTTTAAAATAAAACCCACAAAAGGCAGAAAAAGAGTGGAAGACAAAAATAAGAACAAAGAACAAGGACAACAAATAGAAAGCAGTAACAAATATGATAGATATTAATCCAACTATATCAATATGCTCTTGGAATATCAATAGTCCAAATGAACCAATTAAAAAAAGAGAGATTGTCAGAGTGAATAAAAAAAGACTCAATTATATGTTGTATACAAGAAACCCACTTTATTTTATTTTATTTTATAATTTTTTATTGTTATGTTAATCACCATATATTACATCATTAGTTATTGATGTAGTGTTCCATGATTCATTGTTTGTTCATAACACACAGTGCTCCACGCAGAACGTGCCCTCTTTAATACCCATCACCAGGCTAACCCAACCCCCCACTCCCCCTCCCCTCTAGAACCCTCAGTTTGTTTATCAGAGTCCATCATCTCTCATGGTTCGTCTCCCCCTCCGACTTACTCCCCTTCATTCTTCCCCTCCTGCTATCTTCTTTTTTTTTCTTAACATATATTGCATTCTTGGTTTCAGAGGTACAGATCCATGATTCATCAGTCTTGTACAATTCACAGCGCTCACCATAGCACATACCCTACCCAATGTCTATCACCCAGCCACCCCATCCCTCCCACCCCCCACCACTCCAGCAACACTCAGTTTGTTTCCTGAGATTAAGAATTCCTCATATCAGTGAGGTCATAGAATACATGTCTTTCTCTGACTGACTTATTTCACTCAGCATAACACCCTCCAGTTCCATCCACGTCGTTGCAAATGGCAAGATCTCATTCCTTTTGATGGCTGCATAATATTCCATTGTGTATATATACCACTTCTTCTTTATCCATTCATCTGTCGATGGACATCTTGGCTCTTTCCACAGTTTGGCTATTGTGGACATTGCTGCTATAAACATCGGGGTGCATGACCCCTTCGGATCCCTACATTTGTATCTTTGTGGTAAATACCCAGT